>NC_052963.1:217500-585000 GCF_013358895.1 Oreochromis aureus | reverse complement strand
ATTTTCCTATAGGCCCACCACCCACAGGAGGCACCGTAGGGGTTGGGTGCAATGTGTGTTGGGCGGTGGCCAGGAGCAGAGGCGTATCTTAGTGTATCCCTTCGGCTTGCTGCCTGTACGTTGGGGTTTTTCCCAGTGGACCAGAGGGTTTGTCGCCTGCACCTTCGGGTCAGGGAACGGGTCCTGACTATGCACCGAACGACAGTTCAGAGAACCCAGCCTTTTTAGAGTCCCTGGGTGGGGTACTGGAGGGTGCTCGGCCTGAGGACTGTCGTCCTACTGTGAGACTTCTATGCTCACGTGGGCAATGACGGTGAGACCTGGAGAGGTGTGATTGGGAGGAAAGGCCTCCCGGATCCGAACTCAAGCGCTGTTTTGTTACTCTGCTGTTTTGTCCAGCAGAGCTTCAACAGCATTCCGAGGGAGACTGGGGACACCGAGTCTGAATGGACCATGTTCAGTAAGCTTGTTAGTGCCTGTCATGGTGGTAACCCTCGAACCAAATGGTGCACACCAGAGGTGAAGGGAGCCACCAGGCTGAAGAAGGAGTCCTATTGGGCTTTGTTAGCCTGTGGGACTTTGGAAGCCAAGCAGAAAACAGCTTGGACAGTGGCTGAAGCAAAAACCTGGGTGTGGGAGGAGTTTGGAGAGGCCATGGAAAAACAGGACCATCATTGATCCTTCGTGGAATCCTGACTGAATGATGGGTGGTCGTAATGTTATCCCCTGCCTGTGGCGTGGGTGATGTGACCATGAGTAGTAATACTCCTGATAATAACTAATAATACCCCATTTAGGAAAATCAGTATTAATGTCTTGTGTATCCACCAGGGGGAGCAGTGTGGAGGCACATTCATTTACAGACTTGCTACACTAGATATTTATACATTTTAAATTTGTTGAGGGATTCTCTAATTGTGCCAGAATCAGCCTTTCAATGAACTACTGATATAGATGCACGTTTGAAGCAAATAAAATACAGGTTGTGCACTCTGAACAAGCCAGGCAGAAAGGGATTTTTATATTCTATGATTATTACTGATTTGTGTTTCTGAACATGAAAGCATAAAACGATTATTTCATTGCACTGATAATGTTCTTATATAAAATGAAAAATCACAATTTAAAAGTGCAACAATATGTATACATGTGTGTATTTCTGCCAGAAACATGTGGCACTTTGTTCTAAATATTTCTGATGATTAATAAGGTCAGTGAAACGCTGCTGTAGGAGTGAACCACAAAGCTCTGGCACTGTGCTTCAAACCATTGTTAATTCTCTCCATTTACGTTTTCCAAATAAATTTAGAGTGATAGCTTTGACCATCACAGTCATGCCTGCTTACTCAAGGTGTCAGCCGCTAATCTTAGCCTTTGTGATTTATTTTAATACTCTGGTTCAAAAATTGGCTCTGTGAATGGGAGACTCCAAATCCAGCAACTGGTACATGTCCCGCAAATAAGTGTCCAACCTGCAGTATTTATTTATTTATTTAGTTATAGGCGGAAAAACTCCATGTGCTGACAAGTAGGAGAGAATTACCAGTTTTTAGTGTCCAACCTGGTCCTAATGAGCGACCATACAAACAGCGCTGACTGTCCCCACAGAATACAGTTTGTTTTAACTATGCAGTCGGGAGAATAAAAACAACTGATACCTGTTTTATACATTTTCCACATTGTTTCTTGGGATTGTGCAGTCAATGCATTATTGTCATCAAATGACCCAGGCTGAATGTAGAGAGAGGATAAACCATGTAAAATTTAAAATACGATGAATAAATAAACACTTTAATAACACAGTTTGTTACATGTATTAAGTCTTAACAGTAATTTTACTGTTAGGTAAGGAAGAGCCTTCTACATTATAACAGTATTTATGTTACTAATGTTACATTATTAATGTTACATAAATAATGTACGAATTGCATGATTTTAAAATGCAGTGAATTGGCTGCTGTGAGCCACCTGTATTTTAACTCTCCTTCTGCGCTCTGCACATCTCAGATAAATCGCTGCAGTCATCTTACAGACAGGTAAGAGAGCCCAGACTGGATTTGACACATTAGGTGACCATTCAAGCTGGTCCCCCCCACAGAAGGCCATCGGCTTCCAAACCCTGGCACAAATATCCTCTCTATGCTGTGATTTTAACACATGTAAATGGTATTCCAGGAATCATTAACAGAAAGTATTTACACAACACTGTTATAAAATATATCATTTTCTTTGCATCTTCAAGAACTTTATGACAAAGTTCAAATGAGGGATTTTTAGTGCTTGTTGTTCAGCTGCATATCATCACCTCTTAATGATGTGAAATAAGAGCCTTCTACAGAGCAAACCCCCATCTCTGTCTGAGAAACTATCTTAATGAAAGTCAGTGATGCGTTTTGTCCTTTCATAAAATTTATCACAAAAGATTTTTAGATTTTTACATTACTGTGAAAATATGCACCACCACATGTTACTAAAACTGGTGTTAATACATCTGCAAACTTTGTGACATCATGTTGAATTTATAGCAGAGTGTAACTTAAAAATATGTAGAGGTAATTCCTACTTGATGGAATGATCTATGCCTGCATATATGCACTCAGTCAGAGAAAAGTCTTCAGCACAGAGCTGCATTCATGAAAACTCCCACATCATTTTGAACTTCATTAGTAGCATACCCCTCAGTTTAACATTCTCCTTTCTAGCAGTCATCAAGTTGTCTTTTCATTAATTCAGCACATTTCTTAGAAATACAGAGACATTTTATTTAGAATAAAAATAAATGTTAATTTTTTACACAATATACATCGTTACTGAGACTCAAAGTTCATCAAATGCTTGTAAGCTACCACATGTGAGGATGCAGAGAAGCTGTAGCAGCATTTGGTCCCTTAGTCAACACACCTTTGGGTTTGGAAATTAACAATGAAAAAAAAAATGGCAACGTTGAGGAAGAAGAGGAGGACACAGCAATGGGTAGATGGATATGAAAACGACTGAGCAGACTTGACAGGCAGGGGCCTCATTGATTCTCCTCTCTGCTTCCCCATCCCATCATGACCAGCCTCGGCAGAAGATAGATAGTGGTGAGGTGGCCTGTATTTGATTAATGGGGTAATGGCCTTGCAAGGATGAGACAGATGGAGAAATAAGGAAGAGGAGAAAGGCAGAGATAGGTAAATTATCTTTTGGGAGGAAAAGTTCTTTATGACTTTTTATCTTTGGTGGATTTTTTTAAAGTATAAATACATACTACACTTTAAAAGCTGCTGGAGGATGAAGACAGTGTTCAAATAATGCAAGTCCAAAATGCAAATATTAGAGCATGTGTCAGAGAATAGAGAATATCATCATGACACTTAAAATAGGATATTATTGCAGTTTCACATATGCTGCAAAATGCTGTGTATTACAATAGCATATATTGCCAAACACTGTAAGTTATCACCTTTATTCACCTGCAAACTACATCTTGGGATTGTCAAGCAGACAAACTGACCAATCATGTCATCTAAAACTTTCCCCAGTGTTGCATGCAACGCGTGGAATGTTGTACTATTAGAGGTATATGTATTATGGTCACATATGATAAAAACCTTTCTTCAGGTTAAGTGTGTTGATTGTTAAAATTTTAGCTTTGCCATCCTTGGCTAACGCTTTTTCAGCATGGTGGCGAGTGAGACGAGCCCTCTGGTTCAAGGTTTTTCCAGACTCTAATAATAATTATACTTTGATATGACACTGTTTGGTAATCCCATGTGTCACATTTATTGCCTTTGGCCCACCATCTGTCTGAGATCTTTCTGTGTGGAGTTTGCATGTTCTCCCTGTGTCTGTATGGTTTCTGTTCATGTATTCTGGCTTCTTCTCACAGTCCAAAGACATGCAGTTAGATTTACACCTACGGACAGAATCTCCACGTAACCTAATCCTACTGAGTGTGAAATGTTGTCTCAGGCTCCAGATTGGGGAAAAAAGGCAAAGGAAATGTTTAGAGTTCATGATCTGATGTAGAAATTACAAACCTGGCAGCATAGCATAGCTTGACAGATCTAATTTGAATTTCATGTGATTTTATGGTTAGTTCCACATTGAATAAAATACATTTTAAGTAAACGTGTGCCATTGGTCCTTACATATAAAGCTTTGATAACAGATTAAAATGAGGGATAAGCTTTTTGGTCATTTTACAAGGGTTTGGATTGTTGTTTTAATTTCATTAATTTAAGTGTATTTTGGTGCAAAAGAAGACAAGCTTAAGAGGATGTTACACAAAACACTGAGAGATTTACAGCTCTTTGATGACATTTGGTCCAAGGTCACAACCTCTATTCTGTACGGACTGAAGAGTGCTGCAGTCTATATTACTTACTGTGCCTGCTACCTGCACTTGCATGTACTTGTGTATATGCTAATGGTTAGAGTGGCCTCAGATGGTAATGATAATAAATAATATCATAAGTACCATTAAAGTGAAGTATAGATGCTGTAGACGTGTCCACCACAGGTTGGTGTACCAGAGCTCTGCCATTAGCACCAGTACAGACATGACAGATGAGCTTAGTCAGATGTCCCTGTGGACTATATTGTTTGCATTCTTACATTCTTTAGTTATATCAAGTATGCCAGTGCTGTATGCTAAAAACAGCCCCACACCATTATGTTCCCACCTGCAAACTTCACTGCTGATATTGTGTTTATGCAGTGGACCTCCAAAGGCACACATGGCATAGTAGTGAACTCTTTGTATTATGCTGTCAGGAATAGAAATATTGTCCTGCTATTAGTTGCTGCTATTTTATAATCATCATTAACATTTCATGTTAATAGGGATGTTGCATTCAGATGCACTCAGATGTTCAAAATATATTGGTATTATATTAGTCTTTATTACAGGTTCAGTTATAATCAGTTGAATCTATAATTTAAAGGTTTCTGAATGTTTTATATTCTTACACATAGTCTTCAGTGGGGGAGAAGCTGATTGCAGGCTGACAGGAAACGGTGTGCTTTTGCAAAAGTGAAACCAAAACCAGAGTTTTGATGATGCTATTATCATCTTTTATGCATTTATACGTCTGATTAAGCTTTGATTAAGTTTTAAGTAGTTGTAGTAGATTGAAATATTTGTTTTATACATTTTACATAGAAGTTAAGATCATCACAACACAGGATGGGTTTTAGCCTGGTTGCCCACGTGAGGTCAACTAAGGTTCAGAAAGCAGATGCACACTCTGTGCACGCGAGAGACATACACACACACACTGTTGGGGTGTAGGTGAGAGTTGACTGATGAAGCAGTAGATGCACGATGCGAGAGCTGAGCTGGCTTACGGAAACCACCGGGAGAAGATGGAAGCCAGTGTACTTTTAATTGTGCCTTAAGCTGTCAAATAGAACATTTGTGGTTTTGAAGCTGATGTATGTGATGACGCAATGAGGGGGCGTCACTAAATATACTCTGATGCATATAAAACTGTATTTTGATGTTAGGAGGATGAGATTGTGGGGCTGTCTGCTTACAGAGTCCGCTCATTCTCCCACGCGTGTCATTTCATTAAAATCATCGTCTTTACCCTTTGGACCAGTGTGGTTACTTGCATTCCTCCTGTGTTTCCTTCCCTATATTTTTGAACCTTAACAATGCCATCCAAAGAGTTCAGCTTTGGTCTCATCTGACCAAACTATATCCTCCCAGTATTTCAGAGGCTTGTCTACATGCTGCTCAGCAAATGCGCTTCAATATGTTTTTTCTTCAACAATTTTCTTCAAAACAGTTCTACCTGCTGATTCCAGGTTTTTCTTGAGACCTTTTCTGATCATTCTTTTCACTCTGTCTGAAATCATGTGGGGAGCATCTTGTCAAGGTCAGTTCATGGTGAAATTGTGATTTTTCCACTTCTGGATTATGGCCCCAACACTCCCTGCTCACCGGAACCTTCAGTAGTTGTAACCAATCCCATCAGTATGTTTTTGTTGTTTTGCAAAGGTCTTGAGCTCACTGGTTTTAATCTGAATCAGAATAAGAATCAGAATACTTTTATGATTTACCCATCATGAGCTTCTTCTTGTGTGAAACCTTGGTAATGAGACTGAACTGAACCATCTGATATTAATTTGATATTAACTGGCACGATTACTGTCTAATTACTGATAGACTTCAGCTGGTGTCATGACTTTCTATGGCTTTTTTGCACCCGCCTTTCTTTGTTCACTGTTCTGAAAACTCTTTACTTCCAGTCACCCAAAAACAGTTTGCTCCTTTCTAAATGTCGTTTTCCCTCCATTTAAAAAACCAGCTGTTCATTTACCATCTAAAATGTGCCTCGATAAAGAGATAACCAATGGCATGTGTTTAACCTGAGTCAAAACAACACTTTCATCTGCTGTTGATTTAAGACGTCTCTCGTACAAATGCAGTGCACCTGAAATGGCAGATGTTTGGTTACTTCAGTAATTTTGTGAATACTTTGCTTGCTTTTTATGGAATAGATAATTTAATGCTGCTAAGACCATTTGGATATTTGGCTGTTAAGCTATGAACGCCAATCCTAATGCAAGTAATACACAGACTATCTCTTTGATCCAAATCTAATCAGAATCTAATTATTATCTGTCTACTTATCACACTTTCATGTAATACACATAACGCACACATTTGCACCTGCACAATCTCCCATTCTCCCAGAAATTCAATGATTGTGCAAATGGAGCAAAAATGAAATATTGACCCTGGGGATTCATGCATACTCATCAGTTTATGTGAGTTATGTATGAATTAGATATGCTAATGAAGCTGGACAGGTTATCAATAAGAGATATGGCAGTACAGCTAAAGGGAATCAAGATGTTTGAAAGGCCCGTCAGCCCCTTCACTTTGCTGCCAATGTAAAAAAAGAGGGTGTTTAAACATTAATAGTATAACCAGTTAGAAAATAAGGTTCAAAAAATATGAATATACTGAAAAAATCCTACATAGCTACAGATGTTTTTTTCTTTTTCATTTCATTCATTTAGTTTTTCTCTGTAACCAAATAAAGTTACAATCAAACAAATAAAATGAAAATGCAGACTTGCTCTGTTGAGGCTAATCGCCATTAATAAGAATATGACACTGTGAGGCCCTCCAGCTGACCCATCAGAGGTGGGTGCCTGTGACTTGGCTGACGATAGAATAGAATAGAATAGAATAGAATGCCTTTATTGTCACTATACAGCTGTACAATGAGATACAGAGCATCTCCTACTCAGTGCAAACATGCTGGGGGTGGGGGTGGGGGGGTACAGTTCTGCAGCACTATATACATATTGTCACGTGCTCAGAATATTGAGGATGAGAACAAAACAACGATGGTCCAGAAGAGCTTGGTCAAACAACGATTTTAATGAACACACGCAGCGTGGGGAGATGAACACTGCACACACCAGCACTGATCTGCGCCCAATAATACACAAGCAGTTGTTTTTATAACATCAGGGTATTGTTTATGACGCCCCCTCATACATCAAAGCAGAAACAATACATGCATAATTTTCAAAACCACAAATGTTCTGTTGACAACTTTTGACACAGTTAAAAGGAGCATCTTCTCCGTCTCCACCCCAGGTGCTTCCTGTTCATCTTCTGACTCTTGCTTATCTCTGGAACATCAGCAGCACGTCCTAAGGCAAACTATCACTTATGCCGGCACACATTGCAGTTGCAAGCTTGCAAACTATGTCTGAACTCTTACCTGAAAATGAGTCTAACTACTGTATATATGTGTGTGTGTGTCTCGACCTCGACTGCACTCTGTCTCACCTCGCCAAACCTCCAGACAGAGATCAATTCTAATATGTGTAATAACCTACTTAAAACTATATATGCGATATATGGAATAAATGTTTTAATCAAATGCCACTACTCAAAGCTTAATAAAAAGGATATAAACAAATAAAAGATATAACATGGTATAAGTGTTTTGTAAGCGTGTAGGCAGTTCCCTTCATAGCTCTTAAGTCACTTACACAATAGATCGTCTGGACATAGCGCCGAACAAAGCTTATGACCCTCAATTAACTGACTGAGCTTCAACTTTTAAGAAGCACAAAAATGCAATGTGTTTATAAAAGGATTATAACTGCACCTGCAATGAAAAGGTTAATGTGAGGCCAGCATGTTTAATAACCATCTTAATGCAATATCAATGCTGTAGATTATATTATTAATGCAATGTTAATGCTGCAGAATATATCGTAGCAGTAAAACAATCTCTTTAATTCCACAATATGGACAGTATTAACAGAGGGAAAATATATATATATATATATGTATATATAATGTACAAATATACAAGCCGGTTTGAAAAAAGTAATATGTAATAAATAGTGTTGTGGCACATAGAATTGGTATTGCACAGTGGTGGTTCATAGAGGAAATGGGGAAAAAAACAAATTGGGGGGGGGCTGTGTTATCGGTGCATGTGTGAGTTCAGGGTGGTTATGGCTTTGGGGAAGAAACTGTTTTTGAGTCTGTGGGTTTTTGTGCTGATGCACCTGTAGCGCTTCCCTGAGGGAAGCAGGCTGAACATGTTGAAGCCAGGGTGGGAGCTGTCCTTGATGATGTTTGCTGCTCTGCTGAGGCAGCGGGAGGAATAAATGTCCATCAGGGAGGGGAGAGGGCAGCCGATGATCTTTTGTGCTGTCTTGACCACACTCTGAAGCCTCGCTCTATCCGCCTTGGTGCAGCTGCCGTACCATACTGTGATGCAGTAGGTTAGCAGGCTCTCAATGGACGAGCGGTGCTGTTTTGGCCACCCCATGACAGGAAAGAATTAGCGTCTGGCTTTACTCATGTTTTAGCTGATCCGAGGTCCCCTTTCTCCTGGGTTTTATATAATAACAAATAGTGCTACGTGCCAAGATATGCTACGTTGCTCCAAGGACTTTTGCTCACTTTCATTTCAATGCAAACTTGTAGGGAAAGACAAAGATGTCTGTATCAGTTTGCTAAATGAAGAAAGTCTGGAATAGAAGACTGCAGAAAACTTTATAGCAGGCTTATCAATTTTTTACTGAGGCCTACAGGCAAAAGTAAAAAAAAAAAAATAGCCATGAAATTGAATGAAAAAAGTCTTGTATTTGATCGTTAGTGTCAAGCAAGTAAATTCAAATTGTGCAAGTAACTGAGAAAGTTCATTTTGTTGGAAGAGTTTAACAAGCACATGGCCTACATATATGAATATCATTATTTTTAGCATAGTTCCTTGTCTAATTTATCGTGTTGTCTATTTTAAACATGTAGTAGAAGAAAAGAGAAAAATTAAATTAACAAAATCTGGTTGTAACAATGTGTTTG
Source organism: Oreochromis aureus (assembly GCF_013358895.1). Classification (NCBI taxonomy): domain Eukaryota; kingdom Metazoa; phylum Chordata; class Actinopteri; order Cichliformes; family Cichlidae; genus Oreochromis; species Oreochromis aureus. The sequence goes on along the minus strand of NC_052963.1, from coordinate 575,666 downwards.
GGATCAGTCACAAGCCAAAATAATTTAGCTAAAGCATTACTGTCATGGTGCCCTGTCCTCGCTGTGCTGACCTGCTGTTTTCTGTGTGTGTGTGTGTGTGTGTGTGTGTGTGTGTGTGTGTGTGTGTGTGTGTGGCTGTGCTACTTGTATAACGGCTCACCAACCATTTCTCTGTGCGCAGATTCCAGTGGACACAGTGACCTGCTTGGTGGGAGAGAAGTGTTGAAAATGTGTGGATAACCGTGACATGTGGGACATGTGGGAGGCAGGGACTGTCATTAGTGCTGATCTTTTGTTTGAACTGTGTTTTCACTGTGAATAAACACACTGAACTGTTGTTGTTATTGCCTGACCTGTGATTCTGGCCAGTTACTGTATCAGCAGCATGCCAGCTTTGCACATCCCATGAAATTTGGTGTTCCTCTTAAACGTGAGGACAACTGGTAGACGCCCTTCACCTACGGTGACAAAGACGCGCATGTGTGCGTTAGAAATGACATTTATGGGCTGTATGAATTGTCCGCTAACTTAAACCAGTGGTCAAGTGCAGCACACACTCAGACACGCACACACTGGACACTTCTTCATTAACAAAGAAACATTTCTATTGATCTGGTCTACAGCTACGTTTCATGTTACAGCAAAGAAATATGTATGGGGAGCACTAAATGGGTTACTGACACACTGGTGAACGCACACATACACACACACATTCACTTACAGTGAAAGGGAAACTTTTTCCTCTCTCTCACTTACACACATCCAAACACATACACACAGAATGACTGGTCAGTGCTAAGCAGGTTAGAGTGAGTGAATTAGTATTGACTGGCTCCTTACAGCATTATCTGTGGCTGCAGCTTGCCACTACTGTCAGAACTGCAAGTGTGTGTGTGTTTGTGTCTAAATTAACAGGATTTCTATGAAGAAATCTCATAATCTGAACGTAAATGCCACCTTTGATAGTTTAAAGTGTAGTTTTTATCTTATCTGTGTCTCTCTCCTCTCTCATTGTGATCATGGTGTGCGTGCCTGTGCACGTGTGTGTGTGTAAGGGAGAGTCAGAGATCCTTTAGCATCATCACTGTCATAACGGAGATTCTCCACAGACCTAATGCAGCCATCACTCATACACACTGCCAAGGGTTATTTGTGTGTGTGGTTGCAGGGGTGGGTTGGTGGTCTGTCATTTCTCAGTAAGGAAGGAGGATTTATAGCAGTTTGCATTGACACACAGTGACAAAGAGAAAAAGGAAGGAATACAAAAAAGATGGCAATAATGAGTGAGGCTCATGCTAAATCTGGGGACTACGTATCATCAGCCAGGTCAGGAAAACAGCAGGACCTCTGTGAGAAATGTCTCCACATTATGTGAGATTATTTTCAGCCGTTCAAAGAAAGTAAGAACAAAAGACAGAAATCTTAAGTGTTTACTCCACTGAAATTTTTAAAAATCTATTTTTTCATTTGACATTAAAGTTCCACTTTAGCCCTACTAGTCCCTCTCAGCTACAGTAGGTTTTATTGTAAAAGTAATTGATGGGAATTCATGAGGTTTATTGTTCTTTGTCATTTGGACCAGAATCCCCAAGTCTGCTGATGTTATATGATGTTATGCTGTTGTTCTGAAATATAATACTTAGCTTAGCATGCATCCAACCATGCCAAGTTCTCGGGCGCCTGGGGACCCATCTGGTGGGGTCGACTGAACTGGTGGTTCAGGTTGTTGCCGGAGCCTCCCCCGTTCTCCTGCTGACGTCGCCGAGATGTTTGGCCTTTGGTACTCTTGTGGGCTGCGGATGGCCCGGATCTCCTGGATCTATCTCTGTCTGCAGCTGGCTCCTGATGCGTAAATGCGGCTTCCCACCCTCCTTTTTAAGTATATTTTATGACACAGACACTCGCTCTCACACATGCACACACGCACACCACAAGAAGATTGTTGATTTATGTATCTGTGCATTTTTGTGTGCGAGTGAAAATGCAACCAAGTTTCCAGTGGTCGTTGTTTGTCGTGTTGCCTCTTTTTCTTTTATACATATTGTCGTATTGTGTTTCCTAGGTTACAGTATATTGCTGTACATGTACCGAGACTTGTGCACTTTAAATACCAGCAAACGTATTGTGATCATAGTAATTAAGCCACGTTTCCTTTTAGGAGTCCTCTTGTGATGTGGAAAACCATACTTACTCTATGGTCACAGTCTGTTCTGATCACATTAGTTTAGTAATTGAAATGTGAAATGAAACGTGAGACACAGAGTGAGTACATCTCTATATGATAAATAGCTAGTGCTGGACTTCAGCAGACATCAGTCAGGGCTGGCCCTGCTTCAAAACCTCAAACAATGACACATGTCAACCATAATCACACATGATATCCACCCTTCCACCTACACACACAGTCTCTGTGTCCTGTACATCCATAGCAATAATCCATCAGATCTACCTTCATTGGAGCAGAGCTTTAATCAAACCAGCCCCCCTCCATCCACCCAGCTCACCCCGTCAGCCACGGTCAAATCCAATAACAGCTCGATACTCATAGTGATTGATTGGCTTCCAATCCAATTGAATCTCTCTGAGATGTAGGTGGGAGGGGGACACGGGCTGCCTTGCTCAGTGCCATTATGCACTGGCAGCAGAGCAAAGTGGGGATGAGAAAGGAGAGACAAGACAGAAAAGAAAGATGGGAGAAGAAGAGATGTACTGAAGAAATATTGGAAGTGCAAGAAAGAAAAAAACAAAGAGGAATGACCTTGAATGCTGTGTGTGTGTGTGTGTGTGTGTGTGTGTGTGTGTGTGTGTGTGTGTGTGTGTGTGTGCGTGCGCACATCTGCCAGGTCCTGTTTTAATTGCCTCATTAGAACTTGACTGTAACTTGAAAATGCATAAGTGCTCGCACACTGGGAAGGGGAATAAACATTTCCAGTTTCTCCGTCTGTCTGCTTTTTCCACAACAGAAGCCATGCTGACCCGACCTGCATGAGCTCACAAAAACTGATCAAAAGACAAAACTCTGTCGTGGGTTCATGTCATGTAGCAACATGAATGAGGAAAGGGTGTCCCTTGTCAAGTAGCTAGTCTTCTTTTCTTTTAATTATACTGTCTCTTAGCTCAAATCTGCCTGGTCATGGGGATCCCCTTGAAAGGTTGGGCAGGAGGCTGAGAATGCCACAGAGCTGTAAAAGAGCCTGAACAGGAGGCTCTGGCAAGGAGAATGAAGAGGAGGCTGTTGGAGCTGCATGGCAAAGGCTGCTGAGGCAAAACGAGCTGACAAAGAGAGCCACGTCTCTCTGTTCTTACTGGTTACTGGACAGAAATGAAGGTTTAATCAAACACTGGAACTCCATCCCAAACAGTGGATACACACAAACCTGAGTGTGCATATGAACGTTTCACAAACCATCATTCATCAGTGTTATCATACTGGAATTACTTTATATTGTACAAACTAATTTAGGATTGCCTCAGACCATCAATATGAACACATGATGAAGGCCTGGCTGTCTTAGACTGTATAAACATGCTTTTAAGCTGAAGGCTAAAAATAATACTTCTATAATTTTTTTCTCTACTACTAAACAGGACTAATAATAACTGTTATTGTTTGTTATTTTTTAACTATTATTTACTTGAGTCTTTATTCATTTGTTAATAAATGATTTATTATTATTATTTTGAATAAATTAAAGTATTAAATTGCATGTAATTGAAACAAACTAATTGTATGTGGTACAGACTTTTTAATTTAAACATACGGGATAAGGATTATTGTTTATAACTTGTCTTTTTTCCATGCACAGTGGAGAACCCAGACAGAGGCATGGGACATAGAGGTAAAAATTAAGGATGTTTATTCCATACAGAATAATAAAAATATAGTCTTCATAGTTTCTTCTTACGGCTTTGTCTTCTTATACTCTTCAAATTTAATTCTCAGTGGGCATGTGCACACAGAAGAGAAGGGTTTTATAAAGTGTAGCTACTTTTATGCATAGACATTCCATTTTTTCCACAGTCAATATTTAAAAATACCATTTAAAAATAACTGATATTTTTAACATATTTAATATTAATTAAAAAGTGGGAGGCAAAATTGTTTTTGTGAAATCCCATTTTGAAATCTCAAGATTAGTTTGCAGTGTTGCTGTTTTGGTATTTTGAGTCTGGCTGTAAAACTGCGACAAACTCCAACAAACAACAAATTCCCAAATATCTTTGGGCCATTTCAAAGGTGGTTGTGATGCGTTCAAAGGCATTAACGTAGCAGTGCATTTCACTTTCCCTGAAAGGTATCCTTTCCAGCCTGTAACAGACTGGCAGGGTCAGTGTTTGGGACCTGAATGGCAGTAGTAGCCTCCACCCCTGGGCCCTGTTTCAGAAAGCCGGTTTAGTGCAAACTCTGAGTAAGTATACCCTGAGTTAACGAAAACTCTGGGTTTTCGGTTTCACAAAGCGAGTTTAGATTAATTCTGAGTGAGTTACTATGACGACACACTAACCTGCCCCCTAGCAGGTTTACTTCAACTAACCCTGACTTTCTCCGCCTCTTTGTCGGAAACCTGACTGTAGGAAATGTCAGACATGGCGTGCCCCTTCCTTGAAGAGCCAGAAGATGTTGAAGCCCAAATTCTCCGCAGAGCTCTCCGCCGGGAGAGAGTGATTAGAGCGCGTTTGGACATTTTATCATTTCCTGATGATTTTCTGTGTGAACGTTACCGTTTGTCAGCACAATCTATAATTTATTTGAATAACATCCTCAGGCCTTATATTGCTCATGTGACACATCGCGGACATTCTCTCAGTTCTGTACATATTATTTGTATTGCACTTCGGTTTTTTGCAAACGGGAGCTTTCTGTATAATATTGGTGACGCTGAACACGTTTCCAAGGCTACCGTCTGTCGGGCAGTCAGGAATGTTACAGTTGCACTGAAACGTCTCCTGTACTCGTTTGTGGTGTGTCCCCGGTCATAGACCCACAAGATTTATCAAAGAGGATTCCACAAAATTGCAGGTATCAGGATGAACAAAACTTAATTCATGATGTGGTGATACTTGAACTACTACTTAAATTTTACATTTATTTTCAGGGTTCCCAGGCGTGATTGGCTGTATAGATGGCACTCACATTCCAATCATTGCTCCTTCAGTAAATGAAGGAGACTATGTGAACAGGAAGTCTTTCCACAGCATTAATGTACAGGTACATAGTTCCCTGTAGCATTTCAAACTAACACATTATTTCATTATAGTAATGGATGCTAATTTGTGTTCTCTGCACTGTGAAGATCACATGTGATGCTGCCAACATTATCACAAATGTGGAAGCCAAGTGGCCAGGCTCTGTTCATGACTCACGAATTTTCCGTGAATGTACACTGAGCACAAAATTTGGACATGGTGAGTTGAAAATACTTAAATACTTAAAATATATAAAGACCAATTGCTACAGGGACATTTGAACTGAAGTGTATCCTTCTGTCTTAGGAGAGTTCACTGGCTACTTGCTTGGTGATAGGGGGTATCCATGTTTACCCTATTTGCTTACCCCTTACCCTGACCCTGAACTGGGCCCACAGCAGCGATATAATCTGGCTCATTGCAGGACAAGAGCCAGAGTTGAAATGACTATCGGAATGCTTAAGGCCCGGTTCCAGTGCCTTCACCCCAGAAAGGGCATGTGACATTATTGTGGCATGTGTGATTCTTCACAACATTGCCACAATTAGAGGAGAACACTGTCCTTCTGAACCAAACATCCGCAGTGATCCAAACCATGAACATCCTGACCTCCCACGGACATACAAGATGGAAGAGCAGTCAGAGACACCATATGTCACAATCATTTCCTTTGACCCATCACCTCAACATGTTGAAAGAAGAATAAACAGATTTTTTGTTCAACTGGCTTTATTGGTCGCCTGTATTTCCTGTACACAAAGTATTAATAAGTATATTATTATGTTGTTCAAACACTGAAATAATTCGTCCATCTCTGACCACTTCACCCAGCCTTAACTGATGTTCCAGCAGTAAAATCTCAATCTTGGTCTTTTGGATCTGCTGCTTGAAGTGTTCCATTTCCAAGTCGCATTTTTTTATTTTCTTGATCAAATAGGTCTTGTACAGCTGCTTTACAGGGAGCTATGGAAACACAGGAAATAGCATTGACATTCATAGTACATGCCTACTTAGGTTGGTTGTAAATCAGTGCTGAACATCTTACTGTGGAAAGGTTTGTTGGAGAAGTGGCTGGACCCTCTTCCTCTGCATTTCCATCATCACTCTGTTAGAGACATAGAAAGTCCATGGTTTTATTATAGTACCACATTTTATTCAATTGTTATATTTTCCATTGTAAGATGTAAACCTCATGAAGTGTCTCTGTTGCTTCCTCCTCTGTAACAGCTGTCAATGTTTCTTCATTATTTTCCTGTAGTAAAGACATTAACAACATTGCTGTTCTACTGTAAACTCATATGGTCTGTGGAGTATTAAGAGTACTCACAACTGCATGTTGGTCTGGCTCAACAGGAGGCTGCACCAGATGCAGTACACCATCACCATCAACTGATAGAATATGAGGTTTATACAGGTCACTTATAACTTACAAGGGACCAAATGGCAATTAACAAACATATACCAATCACCTTACACTTCATTGTCATTATGCTCTCAAAGACAACCAAGACTGAGGGAAGGCAACATCAGTAGGAAAATAACTTCACTACAAAATAATTCATTATGGTAAAGAGTTTATCAAATGAATGAGTAGCACTGCAAAGGTGACTGTGAAGAAAGGATGTATGCACATCATGTATTATTTTGAATTTACCTCTTATGTAGGCACTTGTGTCTTGCGGGGTTATTGACTCAGAGGATGTCCCCGCAGAGATGCCTTCAGCCACAGGGCGCCCACTGTTTTGGCTGAGGGCCAACTGCTCAGCCTCTGTGAGTGGTGGTGGTGGAGGACCCCCGCGCTTAACTTGGGGTTAAAGCAACTCCGCGTTGATTGAACTAATTGTTATCAGCCTTTCTGAAACCGAATATTCCGAGTTGGACAGTTCGGGGTTACTCAACCCTGAGTATCATTTTTAACTCTGAGTTTTCTAAACCCGCTTTCTGAAACAGGGCCCTGGTGTCACCCTCCAACTGAAATCTTGTGGGATGATTCCTTATAAACTACTGCTCCCACTTCCACCATTAAACCTCCAGAAGCAGCAACCGTTTTGCCTTCCCAATTATACCCCCTTCCACCAGCTGCTCTGACAGACTGTACTTCATTTCTGTCTTCCGTGCACTCATTGGTACAACAACATTAAACAAATTAGCCACCAACAATAAATCTGCCTTTGTGCACTGATCCAGTTTATCAGTGCTGGGGTGTTGTGCAAAATCATCCAAGTCAAACGTCATTGTGGCTAGGAGATCTCCCTCGTGCATAAAAACTGCCACCCAACGGCTGCAGACACCCCACAAAGCACAGTAAGCAAAAGAAATGGAGAAAACAATTTGAATTAATACATAATAAACGCATTATAAATCGAGGAAAAACAGCAGCATGACGGTATAATACAAAAAATGTGTTTTATGCTAGACAGGTATGGTCACCTGTCACAGAGTGAAGAACTATTATACAGCTTTATAGAGAATGGTAGGAATGATTTCCTGAAGCGTACTTTATGGTACCAAGGTTTAATCAGTCTGAGGGAGAAGGAGCTCTGCTGCCTCAGAAGTGTGGCGTGGAGCGGGTGTGACTGGTTGTTTGTACACAGCATCACTGCTGGTCCTCCAGTCCAGTCTGTAATTCAGGGTAACGCCCAAGTACCTTCAGCTGTCCATTCTTTCCACCTCCTCACTCATGATGTTGATGGGCGTAGTCACAGCTTCTTTTGATGGTGGAATCTCCTTTGGTTCCCCAGTTTTACTAACCACCTCATTAGAATTTCAAAATATTACTACTAATATAGTTAAATTAATACTTGTTATATTCCCCAAAATATTTATTGTTAGCTGACAATGACAAGCGGTTGAGGAGGTTCTGAATCCATTCCTTCAGGAAAAGAAGCAATAAAACACTATGAAAACACCTCACTAGACATAAAACTGTATTACTGAGAATTTGTGCATAAAATATCAAAAGAAAAAAATTAATTATTCTGCAGAAAAATGTTCCTCATTGGTGTTAAAAAGATTAATATTACTACTGTATATGTTTAAGGTTGACCTCATTTTTAAATACTTTAGTTCTGTTTGATGTTCAGCATTATATTCTATAAATCACATTTGTGGTGACTGTCCTGTAAGGACCACACATCTATGAAAAAAAAAACAGTTTTTCATTGACTCAGAAACACAGGCCAACATCTTGAATTTTGAAAAGGCATATATTAAAAATATTAATGAAAAACTTCAGCTGAATTAACTTTCAATATCCACAGAGGGGATTAAGATATGAATGAAAAATGACTGTAGAGTGTTGGTAACAGCTGGTTATGCCATGGTCCTGAGTCTGTGACTCAGTGCTTTTGGTTTTGATTATTATTATCTTGTGTTTCAGGTTAATTCTTGTAAAGATTTTCTTCTTCTTAGGGGTTGGTTTCTGTTCTGTGTCTCTGTGCCACCCTGGTCCCATGTCTCTCTGTTCACTCCCTGTTGCCATGTCTGATGTCTTAGTGTTAACCTCATGTCTGTGCATACCTGTTATACTTCCTCTTTTACTTTGATAGTGCCTGTCCTGTGTGGAGTGTGTCTGGTTTTGCTTCCCCTTGTTTCATCAGCTCTGATTTCTCCCAGCTGTGTTTCCCTCCTCTCTCTCATTCCCTGATTGCTCCAGCGTGTATTTAAGCCCTGTGTTCTCGTCCGCTTGTTACTGGTCCATCTGTGTTACAGCCGTGCTTTTCTCCCTACTTGTCATCCCCCATGTCACCCCATCAAACCCCTTGCATCTCGGGTTTGTTGGTTCCGGTTCCTTGTTTCTTAGTTTTCCCAGTTTAGACTTCCTTTAGTTTCTGTACATGCCATCTCCATTTCTGTTTGTATCCTCACCTTGTAAATAAAGCTCACTTGCATCACAGCCAGTGTATGCGTTCTGGGTCTTTCACTCATTACGCTATACATCTGTTTCCACATCTGTGACAGTACGGACTGACCACAACATGGACCCAGCGGCATTCGTCCCGTCCGAGGAGCTCCGAGAGGACTTTACTGATTCTGTGGCGAGGTTGGTCAACCTGTGGCTGAATCATGAGGGGAGGAAGTTTTGTAGCGCTGTAGCTACAGCGACTGGTTTCCGGTCTCCCCAAGCTACTGGGTTCGCTTCACCCACTCGCACAGAATTTCCTCCTAAGTCTATCTTCACCCCCCAGCTGCTACCGCTTACCTGCCCAGCCAGGCGGAGGATGTTCTGCCTGGCACACCGGAGGATTTGCGGCCCGGCCCGCCATTTGTGGTGTTACCTGGCCCGTCGGTGCCATCTCCAGTGGGGAAGTGGTGGCCGTGCCGCCGGCGTGTCACCCCTCAGAGCAGCCGGCAGTGGTGAGTGAAAAGGACACTTTTTCTCTTTCAGACATTGGGACTGTTTTTTCAGGGGTTGTTTTTTGTGTGGCAAGTGAGGATAACGGTGGTTTTCCTGCTTCACCTATGACCGTTGTTACAAAGACTGCCGTTTCTGAGCCCACATTAAGTGTGAAGGACTGTGTTCACTCTGCTTCTTCCGAGCCTGGAGTTACTATGACCAGGACTGTTTATTTAAAAACTGAGACTGTTAAGGATGTTTTTTTAATCTGCATCTGCTCATTCAGAGAAGAAAGTTAATCTCACAGAAACTTTTTTCTGACTCTGCTCTTCTCCCATTACAACCACCACTACAGTCACCTGCTCAGGCTTCTACTCAGTCACTCACTCAGCCTATAGCTCAGCCAGTAGCACTGCCGTTAGCGCAGCCTGCAGCCCGTTTTGTTATCTGTTCAGTCTTTAGCTCTGTTACCTGCTCAGGTTGCATCTCAATCATTAGTTCAACCGTCACTTCAGTCATTAGCTCGGCCACCATCTTAACCCACTCATTCTAAGCAGGGAGCAAATCTCATTACGACTCTAGCTGTGTCTCAAAAGCTGGACTTTTTAGAGACTGTTACTCTCTCCAGGGCCTTGCCAGAGGCTGAGTTTCATCTCTCAGCTGACTCTGGACCCCTGGAGATAGGGCTGCTCAATTAATCGAATTTTAATCGTGATTACGATCTGGGCTTTCAACGATCCTTAAAAATGACTGAGCCGATTATTAGCTCCTCCTCTCGCGCTGCTCCGTGTGGCAAATCGAGCACACCTCTCTGCATTTTGAACACGCATCACAACAATTAAGAGGACTCGAGGGAAGCTCGGAAAGCTAAGCAGAAGTTATTTGTAGAGGAGAGGATAATGGCTGCTGAGGAAAGAATGCCATTGGTTGAAAAGAGGTAAAACGACTTCAGTGGTGTGGAAACATTATGGGTTCGCGGAGTCAGACGTGGATCAAATAGACAAGGTGTGGAAACTTTGCTACAGTGTCGTAGCTGCACCACAGGGCAACACTACAAATTTATTCAATCATTTGAAGACCGCTCACAAAGTGACATACGATCAAACAATGAAGGAAAATAGAGAAAAACTCTTGACAACACCTGCTTCATCCTCACAGACCTCCATTCACGCTACCAGGTCAGAGGGCCCGGTGGCGCCAGTGTCCGGCAGCCTCGCCTCTGTCAGTGCGCCCCAGGGTGGCTGTGGCTACAATGTAGCTTGCCATCACCAGTGTGTGAATGTGTGTGTGAATGGGTGAATGACTGGATGTGTAAAGCACTTTGGGGTCCTTAGGGACTAGTAAAAGCGCTATACAAATACAGGCCATTTACCATTTACCCTGTACAACGCGACTAAATATCCCACCAGCTCCCAGAGACACAAGGAGATAACAAACGCGGTAATGTTTTCCTCGCCAAAGACCACTGCTCAATTAACACAGTGAACAACCAGTATTATGCAGTATTTTGAAGTTCACTAAACATAGATGTTTACATTTTTCATTTATTTTTTATATTGCAAACATTTGCACTGTAATCAGTATTTGCACACTATTTTAGATTATTTTTTGACATCTTTAAAGCCATTATTCAATACATTGTTTTTGTTAAATAAATATCGTCAAATAATCGAGATCTCAATTTCAGTGAAAATAATCGTGATTATCATTTTTGCCATAATCGAGCAGCCCTACCTGGAGACTAAGTAGCCAGCACCACCTTGGTTACCTGGGAATTCTGCTGACCCGGCGAAGGCGTCGGGGTAGGCACAGTGGTCGGCTGATTACACTCAAGCTCTCCTTGGTGCACCATCCCAGTACCGTCAAAGGAATACGTAGATTATTTCCTGGAGTTTTTGTGCATCGACGTTTCCTGGACCCTGTGGATTCCTGCCTTATCCCCATGGACGGCCAGGATGACGTGCCGCTCCTTCGTGACCCCTGTCCTCCTCGGCTCGATGTGCGCCGGGCAATAGGCTCATACCTTATCCCCAGCTCCTGTCAGGATTGGCCTGGTAAATGCCAGATCGCTGGTTAACAAATCTTTTATTCTGAAGGAATTATTCACCTCCTGGAGACTTCATGTGTGTCACAGAGACTTGGCTTAACACTGGTCAGTCCAGTTTTTTATCCGAACTTTTACCAGCGGGTTGTGGCTATTTTAACACACCAAGTACATCAGGAGAGGAGGAGGTACGGCGGCTGTTTTTAAAAAGGATTTTAAATGTAAACAGTGTTTTTTACAGCCCTCGTCGTCCAGCTTTGAGCTCATGTGTTTTGAAGTCAATCGCTCTAACTCTGTGCTCTTTGCTGTGATTTCTTGCCCCCCTAAATACAATCAGAATTTCATAAATGACTTTTCAGAATTTCTAGCTGGGATTATGCCCAATTACGATCATGTTCTTATTGTGGGAGAATTTAATATCCATGTCTGCTGTCCTGACAAACCTCTGATGAAGGAGTTTTTAAGCCTTATTGACTCTTTTAATCTGGTCCAGTTCGTACCTGGTCCCACACACAAACACGGACACACACTAGACCTCAGCTCCTGGTTTCAGTCTTCTTGCCTAACTATTCTGGACTCTGTGGCACCATTGAAAACCAGGCAGCCCAAGGCTAAAACCGAGCCTTGGTTTAATGACACCACGTCTCTTCAAATCTTAAAGGACTGCTGGCGTCTCTATCAGGATACGGTCAAAGAGGCAAAAAGAAAATACTCTATTGACTTAGTCTTAAATACTCCATAAAGTGGCTGTTTGGAGGCCTCTCATAAACTGTCTAATGATTTTATGTGTTTTTTCATGGAGAAGGTTGCAACCACGCAGGCTCTCATTTCCTCACCTGAGTCTGACCCCTCTGTCTTGATCCCTCCAGTTTGAGCCTGTGACTCTTTCTTAGTTAGAGGATGTGGTCAGCTACCTGAGGCCCTCTGGTTCTCCAAATGATCCTGTCCCACCACGATTTTTTTCAGTCTGGGGTCCGCAGGGCTCAATTTTAGGGCCTCTGCTTTTTCATTATATTTACAACCCCTGGGAACCATCCTCAGAAGGCATGGAATATCCTTCCACTGTTATGCTGATGACTGTCAGATTTATCTGCCTCTGAAGCAGAAGGATGCCTTCTCTATTAAACCACTGCTAGCATCTCTAGAAGACATTAAATCTTGGATGTTCCTAAACTTTCTAAGATGTAATTCAAGCAAAACCGAGGTGATTCTGTTTGGTCTTAGTGGACCTTGTGAACCCTCTGCTATTGATTTAGGACCCCTGGCAGAGTATTTTAAACCTGTTGTTACAAACCTGGGTTTTAAGATGGACAGTGATTTCAAATTGGACACTCAAATTAGGGCTACTGTCAACTCCAGTTTTTATCATTTAAGGCACTTGGCAAAGGTAAGACCTATTTTATCCAACGCCGCATTTTGAAACAGTAATCCATGCTTTTATTTCATCTTGTTTGGATTACTGTAATGCTCTGTATTTTGGAGTTAGTCGGTGTCTTCTCTCTCGTCTGCAACTAGTCCAAAATGCTGCTGCACGACTTTTAACCAGAACTCGTAAAAGATAACTCCCATCCTCACTTCACTCCATTGGCTGCCTGTATATCTTAGAGTTCATTTTAAAATTCCAATGTTTGTTTTTAAATGTTTAAACAGTCTTGCCCCACCTTAGCTCTCTGAGCTTCTGCATCCTTACTCATGCCCCAGGTTTCTCAGGTCAGCTGATCAGCTGCTCCTGGAGGTACCCAGGTCCAAGAGGAAGCTCAGAGGGGACAGGGCCTTTTCTATTGCTGCTCCTAATTCAATTCAATTCAATTTTATTTATATAGCGCCAAATCACAACAACAGTCGCCTCAAGGCGCTTTATCAGGGGCGGATCTAGAAGGGTGGCATGGGGTGGCAAGTGCCACCCTAAAATGATCTCTTGCCACCCCAAGTGCCACCCTAGTTTTGCATATGGCAGTGTTGTTTATTAAAATAAGATAGCATTAACACTTTGAGCGTAGTTACAGTCAACAGTGAATATAAATGCTAAAACTGAATATATTGCATAGTGTTCCCCCCCTCCACCATTAACAAATGGTTCAGCCCATAGCACAGACCGGCCTTTTTCTTATTTTCAGTAGCAACCGATGCTTGTGATTGTGCCAGAGCACATTTTGAACAACACCATGGGAACTTCAGATTTCACACAGGTGGTTAGTTTTTGCACTTTGGAAATGGAATGAAGATGAGTGTTATTAACCCTCCGCAGACACGCTGCACCTCCAAATCATATCACATCACATTTAAGCTGACACAGCAACAAGCTGCAGCCAGACTGAGTCTTTCAGCCCGCGTTGAAAGTTCGGAGTCCAAAGAATACATCGGTTTTTAAATTTTAAATACAGGCCGGTAAATCCAGAGTTATGATACAAATATATATATATATAAGCCATGCTTTTTTCTATATACTGTCGTTACGTTTTGGTTTTTTTTTTAAAAAAAGCATTTTCTAAGGACAGCGCGAAAACAGTAAAAAAAGGGGAAAAAAGCCACCTCTTTCCTATCGGTGGAAAAATGTACCATGTTGACCAATTTAAAAAAAAAAAGTGAACACATGGGATTTGGTTGTTTAGGAAGAGGGGAAAGTTTTGGGAGTGACGGTAACGCCAGCGAGACAGAGCGAGTGAGAGAGTTTTTAGATGTGGGAGATTTGTGACGTGTAGTGTGTAGTTAGTGTGTTGTGTTCTCTTGTGTAGTTAGTGACACACAAAATAAAACAACGACTACACAACAGACTGAGGGCACTAATGAATGTCACAAAGGCACATTGCAATGGAAACACTGTCGCCAGATAGAAAACCAGCGATTCAGTAAAAGGACTAGATGTTACAGTCCCTGATAATGCATTGCTTTAAATGGAGAGAATCTTGAGGGATGGCTGTTATGAGGAAAGGCAGCCCGGAAACTTTACCAGCGGCACGCATCGTTATGCCTCAACTTTTTACCCAAGCTAATCTGCCATTTTTCCTTGGTTAGGTTTAGGGATTAGAGATCTGATCTAGCTTATCATATTAAAATTTGGGACACATCATCAGTAGTGGACCTTGGATTCATCGGGTGTTTCGACCATTATCACTAGACACCCTCATCCAAGGAGGCCCTGCCAGGGTTGATCAGGCCCGGAGTGTGTCACTGGTTTATGTTAAATTGTTATTATGTGTGCCTATGCCAAGAGGCACACATATTACTATTCGTCGGATTTATTATTCTTATTATTATTATGTGTGCCTATGCCAAGAGGCACACATATTACTATTCCTCGGATTTATTATTATTATTCTTCAGTTTCCGCCTGAAATTTTGCAGCGAATCTCGCCCCGCAGTTTTCAGACAAGCTTCATATATGTTACCTCATTTTGTGCGGCTGGATCTGGAATGGTGTGCTATGACTTTTGGTGTTTATGACTATTATAGTTTTTGAAATATTAATATTTTAGTGAAAATTTTCCCGCGCTCCTCTGCCAAACAGTTTTGACAATAGGGTTACATATGTTAGATCATTTTGTGCGGCTGGAGCTGGACTACTATGGTACGACTTTTGGTGTTCATGACTTTTATAGTTTTTAAATATTAATATTTTAGTGCAAATTTAGAAAGATTCTACTTTTGGCGCCATAGAAACAGACTTCATTTGTGGTGTCTTGGCTCTCTCTAGTGGTATACCCGGAGTAGTACAGGCGAAAAGATCTATCCTTGGCCCAAAACTCCATATCCCACAATTCATAGCACGCCTCTACAGAGGCCTCTACCGAGTCAAACAATGGCGGCCACCACTTCGCGTTTTCTATGTCTTTTATTCGTGTTTCTAGGTCACAAACTAAACTTTTAAGACATTTTCAGGCGAGAATATAGGTGTGTAAACTTCAAATATCTGCTCGTTTTATCAAGACATCCCATATTAGCAAGAGTTGTCTTATGTGTTGCTGATAGCCAGCCGGCTAGCATAGCGCCCGCTAGCATAGCGCCGCTAGCATAGCTAGCTAGCGCTGCTAGCGACCCTCAAAGCACCCAGGCTGGGCTTATAGTGACGCTGCTAAAATTTGTTGCAACACCCGATCGCCGCCAAGTCTGTGTTTTAGCTGGACTCTCATTTTTCGCTTATATGGGCCGATGATGGTGGTCGATGTGGAAAAAATAACTGAGTTGTTTGGTGGTGGAGCTAGCGGAGCTACAACAGAGGGCAGCTATCCACCGGTGTGTGACAGAAAGGACATGCCGCGAACCACACATAGGAGGTGGGGCAGGCCACGCGCCGATCGACCGGTGGTTGCTAACCTGGAGGTCAATCGTGGATCAGGGAAAGCGAAGGTGGTTGCTAACCTGGAGGTCAATCGTGGATCAGGGAAAGCGAAGGCAGGAGCTGAGGGTGAACTGAATTTCAGGTAAGAAGTTATGAACTGCACTCTATTTGGGTCAGATATAAACAGAGTTTAGGTGTAGTTTATTTTCGTTGTGCTGACCTTTTACAATCGTACTGCATGCTAGCTAGCACGACAGCTGTGTCTTGTGTAAGTTACTGATGTTGAACTTTATTATATTCATAAGGGTTGGTTCGTCAGAGTTGCCGCACAAACGGAATCGTCCCACATTCAGAGAAAACATTACGATTTATTCTGTCGTTACTGAAGCCTCCCTGTCATTCTCTCGCCAGTTGCAACTTCACTCATGAAACTGATCAACGATCGGCTTTTCGCTCTTGTATATCGCGCTAAAGAACAGCTGCACGTTTAAGCTTGATCAGCTGTTGTTAGAATTCATTTGATTTTAATTTCTAGCAGCTCCTTCAGTGGGAGACTGCGGCACCCACGTGTGGGATGGAGAGATTTCGCAGGTCTTTCCTCCCCACTGCTGTCAGACTCCACAACAAAGACTTTAACTGATCAAACACACACATGTGCAATAACACTAAGTGCAATAATCTTCCTGGCATCGTTGTATTTTTTACTCAGTTGTATATAGCATTTGTATTCTATTTTTATCTTATTGTATATTTTATTCTATTTTATTCTACTGTATATAGTATTTTATTTTATTCTATTCTGTACAGTTGTGTACTGTATTTATTCTTATTTTATTTTATTCTAATTTTTGCTTCATAACTTTTGCACTGTCCACTTCCTGCTGTGACAAAACAAATTTCCCACATGTGGGACTAATAAAGGTTATCTTATCTTATCTTAGTATCAGCTGATGTTTGCTGGGGCACAGCTGTAGAAGCGGCTGGTCCAAACCAGGAGATGTCCTTACTGAATCATCAGAGCTGAACTGGTGATGGAGAAACAGGTTTACCCTTTAGGTGACATGAATGAGTTGAAGGGAAGTTATGAACTGTTTCTGACAGACAAATATACACCAAGCTCCTGTTTTTGTGTAGCTGACAGCTGGTAACTGTGCAGGGGCGGATCTAGCAAAGCTTTTGCCAGGGGGCCAGGTAGGGCATTAACAGGAAAGGGGACACAAAGATATACTTTTCTTTCTTACTCTCATATAAAATATTTAGCTTTTTATTAAATAGTTATCTGCATCTTACAACCACAGTTTGTATAATAATACACAAGATTGGCTGTAGACCATTGTTAATCATTCAGAACACTGTGTAAAAATAACAAAAACAAAAAGTGAATGCACAGCCGGCTGTGTGGGTAAACCAACCATGTGTGAAAAGTGGTCCATAATGTAATGCTTCAAAGCGTGTTCATGCAAAATTGTCGGGTCTGCCGTGGTACAATGGGACTTCTGCTCATGAACCTGTGTGCACAGCGTCTGCAAATCGGCGCTGTACTGAAGTAACTTCATCTTTACACAAAACTGTAAGCTGTCATCTGTGAAGCGTGAGCGGTGTTTGTTTTACCATAGTTCATGGTGGAGAATGGCTGCTCTTCTGAGTTTTGCTCTCTGTAGCTGTATGAATGGCAAACTACAGTGATTAGCAGCGGCATAGGCACACATAAAATTTCTTCTGAAATTTTCGCTTTCTAGTTATGTGTGCCTATGCCAAGAGGCACACATATTACTATTCGTCGGATTTATTATTCTTATTATTATTATTATTATTATTATTATTTTCCTTTTTCCGCCTGAAATTTTGCAGTGTATCTCGACCCGCAGTTTTTGGACAAGCTTCATATATGTTACCTCATTTTGTGCGGCTGGATCTGGAATGGTGTGCTATGACTTTTGGTGTTTATGAATATTATAGTTTTTTAAATATTAATATTTTAGTGAAAATTTTCCCGCGCTCCTCTGCCAAACAGTTTTGACAATAGGGGTACATATGTTACATCATTTTGTGCGGCTGGAGCTGGGCTAGTATGGTGTGACTTTTGGTGTTTATAACTTTTATAGTTTTTGAAATATTTAGATTTTAGTGCAAATTTAGGCCAATTTCTAGGCTCCTGAGAAAGATTCTGCTTTTGGCACCATAGAAACAGACTTCATTTGTGGTGTCTTGGCTCTCTCTAGTGGTATACCGGGAGTAGTACAGCCGAAAAGATTTTATCCTTGTGTTGAAAACTCCATATCCCACAATTCATAGCACGCCTCTACAGAGTGAACAATGGCGGCCACCACTTCGCTTTTTATATGTCTTTTATTCGTGTTTCTAGGTCACAAAATAAACTTTTAAGATATTTTCAGGCGAGAATGTAGGTGTGTAAACTTCAAATATCTGCTTGTTTTATCAAGACATCCCATATTTAGCGATAGTGCTCTGACGACGTCGGTCCTGCCTGACAGCTAGCCGGCTACCTAGCTAGCTGCCGACTTGGCTGCAAATGGATAGCGAGGGACTCTCTCTGTCGTTTCACCTCCCGGTCTCTCGCAAATGCTCGCATAGAATCGGAGTTACAGCTGGATGTGGAAAAAATAACTGAGTTGTTTGGTGGTGCTATAACGCGGAGCTACAACAGTGGGCAGCTATCCACGGTGTATGACAGAAAGGACATGCGCGACCGCCGATCGACCGGTGTTTGCTAACGCGGAGGTCAATCGTGGATCAGGAAAGCGAAGGCAGGAGCGTGAGGTGAACTGAATTTCAGGTAAGAAGTTATGACCTGCACTCTATTTGGGTCAGATATAAACCGAGTTTAGGTGTAGTTTATTTAGCAGCAGTTCTCTTATGTGTTGCTGATAGTCGGCTAGCTAGCTAGCGCCGCTAGCATAGTTAGCTAGCACCGCTAGCGACCCTTCGTGAAAAAGCACCCAGGCTTGGCTTATATTGAGGCGGGTGAAACTCGTGTCAGCACCCGGTCGTCTCGCCGACAGTATGTGTTTTAGCTGGACTTATTTTTCGTTTATATGGACCGATGATTTATTTATTTATTCATTTTAGTAACGGTATAAACAGTGAAAGGTGGCGGATTGGCCAGATGTAAACTTCAAATATCTGCTCGTGTTACCAAGACATCCCATATTAGCTCTGATGTTTTCGGTGCCTGCAAAGAGCTAGACAGGTAGCTAGCTAACCCGAGCTGGCTGTCTTTTGACTCAGGGTCATAGCTGGACTTGTTTTTCGTTTTTATGAGCCGATGAGGGTTTTTTTTTTTAGTAACGGTACAAACAGTGAAAGGCGGTGGATTGTCCAGATGCTGGTCGATGTGGAAAAAATAACTGAGTTGTTTGGTAGTCGCTGACGCGGAGCTACAACCGAGGGCAGCTATCCACGGTGTGTGTCAGAAAGAACATGCGGGGACGAGGCGGCGGCGACCGCCGATCGACCGGTGGTAGATCGTGGATCAGGAAACCGAAGGCAGGAGAAGCAGGCGGCTGCCGGTCGGAGCGTGAGGTGAACTGAATTTCAGGTAAGAAGTTATGACCTGCACTCTATTTGGGTCAGATATAAACCGAGTTTAGGTGTAGTTTATTTTCGTTGTGCTGACTTTTTACAATCAGTTATAATAACTCGTACTGCGTGGTAGCTAGCACGATGGAGTTTCTATACAGCTGTGTGTGCGCGCTAAGTTACTGATGTTGAACTTTATGACAGCCTCCCTGTCATTCTCTCGCCTGTTCAAACTTCAGTCATGAAACTGATCAATGATCGGCTTTTCTCTCTTGTTTGTTTATCGCGCTAAACAACAGCAGCACGTTTAAGCTTGATCAGCTGTTGTTAGAATTCATTTGATTTTAATTTCTAGTATCAGCTGATGTTTGCTGGAGCCACAGCTGTAGAAGCGGCTGGTCGAAACCAGGAGATGACCTTACTGAATCATCAGAGCTGAACTGGTGATGGAGAAACAGGTTTACCTGTTTAGGCAAGTTGTATTTTTGAGGAATAATTTTATTATTGAACAACAACCATGTTCTCAATGAACCCAAAAACACATTAATATCAAAGCTGAATGTTTTCGGAAGTAGTTTTTAGTTTGTGTTTAGTTTTAGCTATTTTAGGGGGATATCTGTGTGTGCAGGTGACTATTACTGTGCATAATTATTAGGCAACTTAACAAAAACAAATATATACCCATTTCAATTATTTATTTTACCAGTGAAACCAATATAACATCTCCACATTCACAAATATACATTTCTGACATTCAAAAACAAAACAAAAACAAATCAGCGACCAATATAGCCACCTTTCTTTGCAAGGACACTCAAAAGCCTGCCATCCATGGATTCTGTCAGTGTTTTGATCTGTTCACCATCAACATTGCGTGCAGCAGCAACCACAGCCTCCCAGACACTGTTCAGAGAGGTGTACTGTTTTCCCTCCTTGTAAATCTCACATTTGATGATGGACCACAGGTTCTCAATGGGGTTCAGATCAGGTGAACAAGGAGGCCATGTCATTAGTTTTTCTTCTTTTATACCCTTTCTTGCCAGCCACGCTGTGGAGTACTTGGACGCGTGTGATGGAGCATTGTCCTGCATGAAAATCATGTTTTTCTTGAAGGATGCAGACTTCTTCCTGTACCACTGCTTGAAGAAGGTGTCTTCCAGAAACTGGCAGTAGGACTGGGAGTTGAGCTTGACTCCATCCTCAACCCGAAAAGGCCCCACAAGCTCATCTTTGATGATACCAGCCCAAACCAGTACTCCACCTCCACCTTGCTGGCGTCTGAGTCGGACTGGAGCTCTCTGCCCTTTACCAATCCAGCCACGGGCCCATCCATCTGGCCCATCAAGACTCACTCTCATTTCATCAGTCCATAAAACCTTAGAAAAATCAGTCTTGAGATATTTCTTGGCCCAGTCTTGACGTTTCAGCTTGTGTGTCTTGTTCAGTGGTGGTCGTCTTTCAGCCTTTCTTACCTTGGCCATGTCTCTGAGTATTGCACACCTTGTGCTTTTGGGCACTCCAGTGATGCTGCAGCTCTGAAATATGACCAAACTGGTGGCAAGTGGCATCTTGGCAGCTGCACGCTTGACTTTTCTCAGTTCATGGGCAGTTATTTTGCGCCTTGGTTTTCCACAAGCTTCTTGCGACCCTGTTGACTATTTTGAATGAAACGCTTGATTGTTCGATGATCACGCTTCAGAAGCTTTGCAATTTTAAGACTGCTGCATCCCTCTGCAAGATATCTCACTATTTTTGACTTTTCTGAGCCTGTCAAGTCCTTCTTTTGACCCATTTTGCCAAAGGAAAGGAAGTTGCCTAATAATTATGCACACCTGATATAGGGTGTTGATGTCATTAGACCACACCCCTTCTCATTACAGAGATGCACATCACCTAATATGCTTAATTGGTAGTAGGCTTTCGAGCCTATACAGCTTGGAGTAAGACAACATGCATGAAGAGGATGATGTGGACAAAATACTCATTTGCCTAATAATTTTGCACTCCCTGTATAAAATATTTAGCTTTATTAAATAGTTATCTGAATCTTACAACCAAAGTTTGTATAATAATACACAAGATTGGCTGTAGACCATTGTTCATCATTCAGAACACTGGGTAAAAATAATAAAAAAACAAAAAGTGAATGCAAAAGTGCATAAATATTTATTTTACGTGTTTGATGTGTGTGGCGGGCATGGTCTGCAGTGCCGCTGCAGGGGAGGTGGACCCACCTGAGCGGCACCTGCAATCACGCCTCTCGGGCGTAGTCTGTGCTCTCGGCTGTTTTGGGTGTGTGTCGGGCTGTGAGTTGAAAAGCTACAGCCGGCTGTTTGGGTACACCAACCATGTGTGAAAAGTGGTCCATAACGTAATGTTTCAAAACGTGTTCATGCAAACATTGTCGGATCTGCCGTGGTACAATGGGACTTCTGCTCATGAACCTGTGTGCACAGCGTCTGCAAATCGGCGCTGTCTGAAGTAACTTCATCTTTACACAAAACTGTAAGCTGTCATCTGTGAAGCGTGAGCGGTGTTTGTTTTACCATAGTTCATGGTGGAGAATGGGTGCTCTTCTGAGTTTTACTCTCTGTAGCTGTATGAATGGCAAACTACACTGAATAGCAGCGGCATAGGCACACATAAAATTTCTTCTGAAATTTTCCCTTTCTAGTTATTATTATTATTATTCTCCATCTTCCGCCTAAATTTCGCACGTATCACGCCCGCAGTTTTGAGAAAAGCTTCATATATGTTACCTCATTTTGTGCGGCTGGATCTGGAATGGTGTGCTATGACTTTTGGTGTTTATGAATTTTATAGTTTTTAAAATATTAATATTTTAGTGAAAATTTTCCCGCGCTCCTCTGCCAAACAGTTTTGACATTAGGATTACATATGTTAGATCATTTTGTGCGGCTGGAGCTGGACTATTATGTTGTGACTTTTGGTGTTTATGACTTTTATAGTTTTTAAATATTAATATTTTAGTACAAATTTAGGCCAATTCATCTTTTGGCGCCAAATAAACAGACTTCATTTGTGGTGTCTTGGCTCTCTCTAGTGGTATACCGGGAGTAGTACAGCCGAAAAGATTTATCCTTGTGTTGAAAACTCCATATCCCACAATTCATAGCACGCCTCTACAGAGTGAACAATGGCGGCCACCACTTCGTTTTATATGTCTTTTTTATTCGTGTTTCTAGGTCACAAAATAAACTTTTAAGATATTTTCAGGCGAGAATGTAGGTGTGTAAACTTCAAATATCTGCTTGTTTTATCAAGACATCCCATATTTAGCGACAGTGCTCTGACTACGTTGGTCCTGCCTGACAGCTAGCCGGCTACCTAGCTAGCTGCCGCACTTGGCTGCAAATGGATAGCGAGGGGACTCTCTCTGTCGTTTCACCTCCTGGTCTCTCGCAAATGCTCGCACAGAATCGGAGTTACAGCTGGATGTGGAAAAAATAACTGAGTTGTTTGGTGGTGCTATAACGCGGAGCTACAACAGTGGGCAGCTATCCACGGTGTATGACAGAAAGGACATGCCGCGACCGCCGATCGACAGGTGTTTGCTAACGCGGAGGTCAATCGTGGATCAGGGAAAGCGAAGGCAGGAGCGTGAGGTGAACTGAATTTCAGGTAAGAAGTTATGACCTGCACTCTATTTGGGTCAGATATAAACCGAGTTTAGGTGTAGTTTATTTAGCAGCAGTTCTCTTATGTGTTGCTGATAGCCGGCTAGCTAGCTAGCTAGCGCCGCTAGCATAGTTAGCTAGCACCGCTAGCGACCCCCGTGAAAAAAGCACCCAGGCTTGGCTTATATTGAGGCGGGTGAAACTCGTGTCAGCACCCGTCGCTCGCCGACAGTATGTGTTTTAGCTGGACTTATTTTTCGTTTATATGGACCGATGATTTATTTATTTATTCATTTTAGTAACGGTATAAACAGTGAAAGGTGGTGGATTGGCCAGATGTAAACTTCAAATATCTGCTCGTGTTACCAAGACATCCCATATTAGCTCTGATGTTTTCGGTGCCTGCAAAGAGCTAGACAGGTAGCTAGCTAACCCGAGCTGGCTGTCTTTTGACTCAGGGTCATAGCTGGACTTATTTTTCGTTTTTATGAGCCGATGAGGGGTTTTTTTTTAGTAACGGTACAAACAGTGAAAGGCGGTGGATTGTCCAGACGCTGGTCGATGTGGAAAAAATAACTGAATTGTTTGGTAGTCGCTGACGCGGAGCTACAACCGAGGGCAGCTATCCACGGTGTGTGTCAGAAAGAACATGCGGGAACGAGGCGGCGGTGACCGCCGATCGACCGGTGGTAGATCGTGGATCAGGAAACCGAAGGCAGGAGAAGCAGGCGGCTGCCGGTCGGAGCGTGAGGTGAACTGAATTTCAGGTAAGAAGTTATGACCTGAACTCTATTTGGGTCAGATATAAACCGAGTTTAGGTGTAGTTTATTTTCGTTGTGCTGACTTTTTACAATCAGTTATAATAACTCGTACTGCGTGGTAGCTAGCACGATGGAGTTTCTATACAGCTGTGTGCGCGCTAAGTTACTGATGTTGAACTTTATGACAGCCTCCCTGTCATTCTCTCGCCTGTTGAAACTTCAGTCATGAAACTGATCAATGATCGGCTTTTCTCTCTTGTTTGTTTATCGCTAAACAACAGCAGCACGTTTAAGCTTGATCAGCTGTTGTTAGAATTCATTTGATTTTAATTTCTAGTATCAGCTGATGTTTGCTGGAGCCACAGCTGTAGAAGCGGCTGGTCGAAACCAGGAGATGACCTTACTGAATCATCAGAGCTGAACTGGTGATGGAGAAACAGGTTTACCTTTTTTTAGGTGACATGAATGAGTTGAAGGAAGTTATGAACTGTTTCTGAGAGAAATAAACACCAAGCTCCTTTTTTATTTAGCTGACAGCTGGTAACTGTGCAGGGGCGGATCTAGCAAAGCTTTTGCCAGGGGGGCCAGGTAGGGCATTAACAGAGAAAGGTGGACACAAAGATATACTTTTCTTCTTTCTTACTCTCATACAGGGAGTGCAGAATTATTAGGCAAGTTGTATTTTGAGGAATAATTTTATTATTGAACAACAACCATGTTCTCAATGAACCCAAAAAACACATTAATATCAAAGCTGAATGTTTTCGGAAGTAGTTTTTAGTTTGTGTTTAGTTTTAGCTATTTTAGGGGATATCTGTGTGTGCAGGTGACTATTACTGTGCATAATTATTAGGCAACTTAACAAAAACAAATATATACCCATTTCAATTATTTATTTTACCAGTGAAACCAATATAACAGCTCCACATTCACAAATATACATTTCTGACATTCAAAAACAAAACAAAAACAAATCAGCCACCAATATAGCCACCTTTCTTTGCAAGGACACTCAAAAGCCTGCCATCCATGGATTCTGTCAGTGTTTTGATCTGTTCACCATCAACATTGCGTGCAGCAGCAACCACAGCCTCCCAGACACTGTTCAGAGAGGTGTACTGTTTTCCTCCTTGTAAATCTCACATTTGATGATGGACCACAGGTTCTCAATGGGGTTCAGATCAGGTGAACAAGGAGGCCATGTCATTAGTTTTTCTTCTTTTATACCCTTTCTTGCCAGCCACGCTGTGGAGTACTTGGACGCGTGTGATGGAGCATTGTCCTGCATGAAAATCATGTTTTTCTTGAAGGATGCAGACTTCTTCCTGTACCACTGCTTGAAGAAGGTGTCTTCCAGAAACTGGCAGCAGGACTGGGAGTTGAGCTTGACTCCATCCTCAACCCGAAAAAGGCCCCACAAGCTCATCTTTGATGATACCAGCCCAAACCAGTACTCCACCTCCACCTTGCTGGCGCCTCTGAGTGGGACTGGAGCTCTCTGCCCTTTACCAATCCAGCCACGGGCCCATCCATCTGGCCCATCAAGACTCACTCTCATTTCATCAGTCCATAAAACCTTAGAAAAATCAGTCTTGAGATATTTCTTGGCCCAGTCTTGACGTTTCAGCTTGTGTGTCTTGTTCAGTGGTGGTCGTCTTTCAGCCTTTCTTACCTTGGCCATGTCTCTGAGTATTGCACACCTTGTGCTTTTGGGCACTCCAGTGATGTTGCAGCTCTGAAATATGGCCAAACTGGTGGCAAGTGGCATCTTGGCAGCTGCACGCTTGACTTTTCTCAGTTCATGGGCAGTTATTTTGCGCCTTGGTTTTTCCACACGCTTCTTGCGACCCTGTTGACTATTTTGAATGAAACGCTTGATTGTTTGATGATCACGCTTCAGAAGCTTTGCAATTTTAAGACTGCCGCATCCCTCTGCAAGATATCTCACTATTTTTGACTTTTCTGAGCCTGTCAAGTCCTTCTTTTGACCCATTTTGCCAAAGGAAAGGAAGCTGCCTAATAATTATGCACACCTGATATAGGGTGTTGATGTCATTAGAGACCACCCCTTCTCATTACAGAGATGCACATCACCTAATATGCTTAATTGGTAGTGGGCTTTCGAGCCTATACAGCTTGCAGTAAGACAACATGCATGAAGAGGATGATGTGGACAAAATACTCATTTGCCTAATAATTCTGCACACCCTGTATAAAATATTTAGCTTTTATTAAATAGTTATCTGAATCTTACAACCAAAGTTTGTATAATAATACACAAGATTGGCTGTAGACCATTGTTCATCATTCAGAACACTGTGTAAAAATAACAAAAACAAAAAGTGAATGCAAAAGTGCATAAATATTTATTTTACGTGTTTGATGTGTGTGGCGGGCGTGGTCTGCAGTGCCGCTGCAGGGGAGGTGGACCCACCTGAGCAGCACCTGCAATCACGCCTCGGGCGTAGTCTGTGCTCTCTCGGCTGTTTTTGAGTGTGTGTCGGGCTGTGAGTTGAAAAGCTACAGGCGGCTGTGTGGGTAAACCAACCATGTATGAAAAGTGGTCCATAACGTAATGCTTCAAAGCGTGTTCATGCAAACATTGTCGGGTCTGCCGTGGTACAATGGGACTTCTGCTCATGAACCTGTGTGCACAGCGTCTGCAAATCGGCGCTGTACGAAGTAACTTCATCTTTACACAAAACTGTAAGCTGTCATCTGTGAAGCGTGAGCGGTGTTTGTTTTTACCATAGTTCATGTTGGAGAATGGCTGCTCTTCTGAGTTTTGCTCTCTGTAGCCGTATGAATGGCAAACTACAGTGATTAGCAGCGGCATAGGCACACATAAAATTTCTTCTGAAATTTTCGCTTTCTAGTTTCTTCTTTATTCTGTTTGATTTTCTACAGTTTATTCTATCTATTCACTGCAACAGAGAAGTACTTACCTCTTTAGCATTTATGGAGCCTCACTTCTTCAAAGGGATAGAAAAGGTGATAGAGAGAAGTAAGACAAAAGGGACCAGATAGGAGAGAGCAGAGATGAGAGCCGGAAGGGGGGTGCCCGATCTGGCTTCCCACACCTCTCCGCCGGATCGGGCTGTACACTCTACCTCCCCACTGCCTCCCAGAAAAGGGAGGAAGAGCAGAGGGGAGAAGAGCAGAATATTTCTTTTCTCTCGCTGTTAGCTGACTGCCTTAGCTGCCCAAGTGATGTCAGCCCTTTTTAGCCATAGCCAGTGACTGGTCCTCTCAGCAGTGTTAGCTAGTTCTCTTATAGCCTGCCGTTGTGCCTGTCCTCTGATCCCGATCTCTCTAAGCAGTTTTGCTGTTGTACTGGCAACAAAGCCCCTGCACCCCACTTCCACCGGGCACACCTTGATCTTCCAGCCTCTGTCCTCTGCCTCAGCTGCCAAGCTGGCATACCGCAGCTTCTTATGCTCAAATGCTTCCTCCCATGGTACCGTCAGCTCAATAACGTTCGCAAGTTTTTGGGAGTTAGACCAAGGGACGAGGTCTGGTTGCAGAGTAGTTGTTACGATCTCTGTGGCAAAAATTAGCCTCTGATCCAAGTCCACTTGCATCTGCCCTGGCAACCAATCCCTGGCAACCTTCAGCGGGCCCAGGTCCGGGGTTGAGGGGCTTGTCCTTGGCTTGTCTCCTCCCAGGAGTGATACACCTCCTGTTGTTAGGCCTGCAGGTTTATCCCTGTGGTGTTCTCCTCTGTCTTGTGGTGGATGAACATTTTTTTTTTTATTTTTTTTTTTTTATTGGCACTTTGTGGGGCATCTTATTGCGACACCTTATTGTTCTGTCATTTTAGTTTTAGTAATATTTTTAAATGGTTGTACAAAATTAAAAAAAACAGCAGGTGTATTGGCTGCATTTTTAGATAAATAGTTGTATATGTTTACAAAATGTGTTTTTATATTTGCATTTCAAGTTATAAAAATAATTTACGAAACATCTGTGATTATTGTACAGTAAAAAAAATACTACTAGGATTTTAAGTTTTTTGTGTGATTTCAGATCAGTAATATTAATACAGTATGTCAGTGAAGAAACAACTAAATTCAGACACATGAGGTTGAGCTGAAAAGAATGACACCAAGCAAGACAAGGGAAAAAATAAAATGAAACAATTTGAGGGTGAAATACAAATGTAAAATCAAAAGGAGTCAAAACTGGTTATATTTTGGACCTCAGAGGGTTAATCCAACAAATCATGAAAAATTAGGTTTAAATCTGTGTTCATGACAGTGCAGATTTCTGACATTTTGTGTTATTTAAGCATGAAACAATGTGAATTTTTTTCTAACAAAAAACAGTGTGAAACTTAAGTTAGACTTGTGTTTGTAAATGAACCGCCCCATGTTGTGTGGCTTTCTGGATTTTGTACTTATTGTCATGTCCTTCAATGCTCATATTAAACAAATATGTAAGACTGCTTTCTTCCATTTGCGCAATTAGAAATATCCTGTCTCAGAGTGACGCTGAAAAACTAGTTCATGCATTTATTACTTCCAGGCTGGACTACTGTAATTCATTATTATCAGGATGTCCTAAAAACTCCCTGAAAAGCCTTCAGTTAATCCAAAATGCTGCAGCAAGAGTCCTGACAGGGACTAGAAAGAGAGAGCAGATTTCTCCTGTATTGGCTTCTTTTCATTGGCTTCCTGTGGAGCCAGGATTTTGAATTCAGTTGTGGATTTAACAGGAAGCCAGTGAAGGGAAGCCAATTTTAGCCAGTTTTACAGCTGCCTGTTTGGGGGGGTAGCAGGAGGAGAGAAGCTGCAGAGAGGCGTGTAAGACTGCAACTCTGCTTCCTGGTCCCAACTCTGGATAGTCATATTTTGGGGGGTTTAATAAATTTGTCCATATTTCTAGAAATGAGAGCTGCTCCATCCAAAGTGGGATGGATGCCGTCTCTCCTAACAAGACCAGGTTTCCTCCAGAAGGTTTGCCAATTATCTATGAAGCCCACATCGTTTCTGGGACACCACTCAGACAGCCAGCAATTTAAGGAGAACATGCGGCTAAACATGTCACTCCTGGTCTGATTGGGGAGGGACCAGAGAAAACTACAGAGTCCCACATTGTTTTGGCAAAGTTACACACCGATTCAATATTGATTTTAGTGACCTCCGATTGGCGTAACGGGTGTCATTACTGCCGACGTGAATGATGATCTTACTGTATTTACGTTTACCCTTAGCCAGCAGTTTTAAATTTCCTTCAATGTCGCCTGCTCTGGCCCCTGGAAGACAATTGACTATGGTTGCCGGTGTCTCTAGCTTCACATGTCTGAGAACAGAATCACCAATTACCAGAGTTTGACCCCGGCGGGTGTGTCGCCGAGTGGGGAAAAACAGTTAGACACATGAACAGGTTGGTGGTGTACCTGGGGCTTCAGTTTAAGACTATGCTTCCTCCTCACCGTCACCCAGCCGCCCTCTTTCCCCAGCTGCTTGGGGTCTGCCGGGGAACAGCTAGCGGGCCCACGCTATCTTCGGCTGCACCAGCTACAGGGGCCTGGCTAGCTACGGGTGAATGAAGGGTGCGGCCGAGTCTCCAATTCAGTAATCCTGGCCTCCAGAGCTGCAAATATGCTACATTTGTTACAGGTATCATTACTGCTAAAGGAGGCCGAGGAGTAGCTAAACATCTGACACAATGAGCAGGAAAGTGCAGGAGGGACAGGTGAAGTAGCCATGGTGCTAACGAGTCGGCTACGAGCTAAGCTAAGCTAGCGAAACAGTAAAGAGACAGTGAGTGAATACGTTGGCTATAAATTAGGTAGTGAGTACACAGAAAGGGTGATTCAGATGAAGCACGTTAAGATTATACTATGAAAAAAGAAGTTACTTAAAAGTTTTTAATTAAATTGCTAAGCAGATAATCTACTTAAACACACCACTGTGTGTTTGAGCAGGAACAGGAAGTGATACTCTACCACAGAGAGAGTGAACACCAAGTAATCTCTTGAACAATCTGCCCCTGCACATTAGAGAGGCCCCTTCACTGTCTACTTTTAAAACACGTCTTAAAACCCATTTTTACTCCTTGGCATATGACACAGTATGACCCTGATTTCATTGTTTTAAATGTAATTCTAATTATCATTTTATACTATTTCATTTGTTTTGCAATTTTTGCTAATTTTATTATTTTAAATATCATTTTAATTATCATCTTATTTATTTATTTTTTAATCTTTATTTATTTTATTTATTTTTTTAACTTATTCAATGCATCATTTCTGCCATGTCAAGTGTACAGCACTTTGTGTTCAGCCGGGAGTTTTTCTGAAAGTGCTATATAAATAAATTGCTTGCTTGCTTGCACCACTGCCAGTGGGCTCCTTGCCAGCTCATTCTGTCTCATCACTGCCAGAGGTCTCTGTGCCTTCTAGTTGTGTTTTGTCTCTGCCAGATGTCTCTATGCCTAGTGGTTCTCTTTAGTCTCTGCCAGGGGTCTTTGCACCTGCTGGTCCTGTTTCTGCTCCTGCGGGGATTCTGGAGAACAGCGCCAGCCATTGTCTGTCTCCAGTGGAGGGTCCGAGGGGCCTGTTCAGCTGTCTGTTGCCGCTGGAGGGTCCGAGGGGCACATTTAGCCTGCGGTTTCCAAGTCGACGCCTGCAGTGCCACCTCCTGCGGTTTCCACACCGTCGCCTGCAGCGCCACCACCTGCTCCAACACCTGTAGCTTCCACGTCGTTACCTGCAGCAACACCAGCTGCTCCATTGCCTGTGGCTGCCACGCAGCCATCTGGTCCAGCTCCGTCACCTGTGGTTGCCACACCACCATCTGGTCCTGCCTCGCCTGGACCTGCCTTGTCTCGTCCTGCAGCTCCCACACCACCATCCCGTCTAGGTCCTCCTCGGCTAGCAGAGCCAGCTTGTCCATGCCTAGCACACCGTCGCTGGGCACTTTGCAGGCCATCAGCTGAGAAACATTGCCATCATGGGCGGCTTTCTGAACTGTGTTGCTGCCTTCCACATGGCCGACCTCCTGATCTGTGCCATCGCGGCTGCTGGCCGCACGGCTGACCTTCTGCACCGCTCCATCGCTGCCGCTGGCTTTGCAGTTGGCCTCCTGAACTGTTTCCACACTGCCTTCCGCGTGGTCAGCCTCCGGAACTGCTTCATCTCTGTTTCTGGCCTCCGGGTTGGCCACCTGAACTTTCTGTTTGGTCTCTCAGGCTCCTGTTTTGTTGTGCTGAGGTCCTTCACTCATTACTTCACACATCAGCCATGGCAGGTTAAGCATATTAAAGGAAATTAAAGAAAATTCCGAAATTCTCTTAAATGCTAATCTGAAAGTGCTGCTGAGTCTGCACTTGGTCAACTTGCGTGTTTTATCAGACCAAACAAATTGAGAGTTGCTGTTCCCTCTACATCATAATTATAGCTTTTCTTTCTAATGAAGGCATTATTAACAACTTTTGTGTGCTCCATCTTCTCTATATCAAACATGCTGGCCAATGTGCATAATAAGATGAAACTCATCTGGTTGAATCTTGAAACCTGGATACTCCGTAGCCGGTCACCAAGACTATGTGAAGTACCCTCTGATAAACCAGCTGTTCTCCACAGAACCAGCCAAGGTGTACTCTCAGTGGCAAGGGAACAATATGGGACCAGCATCACAAAGGCTGGAAATCGAGCAATACTGGAAGAGCATATGGCAGAAGGATGCAACCCATAATAGCAATGCTCATTGGCTATTGGAAACAAGAGCAGACAACAGCAACCTCCCTGAACAGGGTCCAGTAACCATCACGTGGCAAAATCCAAGAAAGGCTCTCCAATATGAAGAGTTGGACAGCACCAGGGCCTGACATGGTCCACGCTTAGTGACTGAAGAAGCTGACTGCACTCCACGAGCGTCTGGCAGCACAAATGAACTAGCTGCTAGTCGATGAGAGACACCCGGAATGACTAACCAGAGAGTTGTGATCCCTAAGGACCCCCAGCAGGGAGTTGTCCCATCCAGCTACCGGCCAATAACCTGCCTCAGCACCACGTGGAAGCTCCTGTCAGGCATCATAGCGGCTAAGATGAAAGGGCACATAGCTCAATACACAGAAAGGAATTGGCAAGAATACCAGTGGAGCAAAACACCAGCTACTGGTAGACAGAGCAGCCACCTGAGACTGCAAGACTAGGCTGACCAACCTGTGCACTGCCTGGATTGACTACAAGAAGGCCTGTGACTCAGTGCCCCACACCTGGATCCTGGAATGCCTAGAACTGTACATGATCAACAGGACCCTAAGAGCCTTCATCAGGAACTCAATGGGGATGTGGTGCACAACACTAGAGGCCAACTTCAAGCCCATAGCACAAGTCACCATAAAGTGCAGGATCTACCAAGGAGATGCGCTGTCCCCACTGCAGTTCTGCATAGGCCTCATTGACAAGACTGGCTACGGATACCAAATAGGGCAATTGTCAACCACCTGCTCTTCATGGATGACATCAAGCTGTATGCCAAGAGTGAACAAGACATCGATTCACTGATCCACACAACCTAGATATTCAGCAACAACATTGGAATGTTGTTCGGACTAGAGAAGTGTAGTCGGATGATAACAAAGGACAGCTCAAGGAAATCAAAGACAGTACCCAAATTCCCAAGTACCTGGGAACCTGGGAATAACAGGCAAATAGAAACCATGAAGAGACTGCTAGCAAAGCTGCAACCTGCAAAGGGTGAGGCAAGTCCTGAGCAGTCAGATGAATGGTAAGAACTAGATCCAGGCTATCAACACCTACACAATGCCCATGATCAGGTACCCTGCTGGGATAATAAGCTGGCCAAAGGAGGAGATAGAAGCCACTGACATCAAGACCAGGAAGCTCCTTACCATGCATGGAGGGCTTTACCCCAAGTCCAGCACCCTGAGGCTCTATGCTAAGCAGAAGGAAGGAGGCTGGGGACTGGTGAGTGTCAGCACCACAGTCAGGATGAGACAACAAACATCCACGAATACATCAGTAAGATGGCCCCAACTGACCGAGTGCTCAGTGAATACCTCAGGCAGCAGAAACCCAAGAAAGAGGAGGGAGACGAGGAACCATCATGGAAGGACAGGCCCCTGCACGGTATGTACCACCGGCAGATAGAGGAGGTGGCTGATATCCAGAAATCCTACCAGTGGCTGGACAAAGCTGGACTGAAAGACAGCACAGAGGCACTAATCATGGCAGCACAAGAACAAGCTCTGAGTACAAGATCCATAGAGGCTGGGGTCTATCACACCAGGCAAGACCCCAGGTGCAGGCTGTGTAAAGATGCCCCTGAGACAATCCAGCACATAACAGCAGGGTGCAAGATGCACGCCATAACCAAGTGGCCAGCATAGTATATAGAAACATCTGTGCCAAGTATGGCCTGGAAGTCCCGAAGTCAAAATGGGAGACGCCCCCAAGGGTGGTGGAGAATGACCGAGTTAAGATCCTGTGGGACTTCCAGATACAGACGGAAGAAATGGTGGTGGCTAACCAACCGGACATAGTGGTGGTAGACAAACAGAAGAAGACGGCTGTAGTGATCGATGTACCAATATACCAAATGACAGCGACATCAGGAAGAATGAACACCAGAAGCTTGAGAAGAATCAAGGCCTCAGAGAAGAGGTCGAGGAAACCTGGAGGGTGAAGGTAACAGTGAAGGATACACTGCCCACAGGGGCAAGAGGGGACTTATTTTTATAGGTGATGGTAATAAAAAACATAATGGAGGCTGCCAGCCTCCTGTTTGATTAACCTATGGTATAATTTTCTAAAATACTGCTTTGCCTTATTCTCAAGTAATCACATTCACAGGAATGTCAGAAAACCTGACCATATTATAGAGTTTTTGCTTGTGGTATGAAAGATTTCCTATATCTGCCTTTCTGACTGAGCTGAATCAGTCTGTCGGAAAAAATGCTCCACTCCCTGTCCAGTAAGTGGTGCAGAGGGTTGTCAGGAATATCAATGATGATATTTTTTTAAAAATAATCTCCTCTGCACAACAGCTCCAAATGCTTCAAATGTCCACTTTGAAGCTAATCACAGAGACAGCTTTCCTATTCGTTTTTTCCAGTCGTATCCTCTTTATATCACCAGCCCCAATGTTGCTCCTTGAGCTAACCACAGCAACATACACTTCACTTGCCACAAGTGAATGATAGAAAGTCTCCAACATT
Organism: Oreochromis aureus; assembly: GCF_013358895.1. Classification (NCBI taxonomy): domain Eukaryota; kingdom Metazoa; phylum Chordata; class Actinopteri; order Cichliformes; family Cichlidae; genus Oreochromis; species Oreochromis aureus. The sequence goes on along the minus strand of NC_052963.1, from coordinate 541,689 downwards.
TTTCACGTGTTGAAGAATTTCAGCTCCCTTATGAAATAGAAGCTGTGCATCCACCTCATTTCAGTTCATCCAGTGGTTTTGGATGTGGATATTTCTCCACCATATCAGCATCATCTGCCAGGACAGACATACAATACAATACAATACAATACAATACAACTTTATTTATAGAGCACATTTAAAAACCAACGGTATACCAAAGTGCTTAACATAAAAGACAGGGAATCATCCACAATCATCCTTGGAGCAGAATATGACATAAAAGACATGAGTCGTGTAGCTGTCTGTCTCCTTCTGAAATAATTTAACATCTCTTAGTGACACTCAGAAGCAGAATTTTTTCTTTCAGGCTGCTTCATTATTGCTCTGCTTTATACCCATCTTTCTGCCTATCATCCATACATCCAACCACTCCAGAATCATCAGAGTAGGGTGGCAGGTGGCAACACTCAGAGTGTTACTGAAAGTGTGGAAGATGAAATTGAATGGAAACAGCATATGCCCTTGTGGAACTCCTGTTATGTGCATCATCAAGTTAGACATACATACAGCCAAAGCAGCCCAGGAGTGTTTTAAAGCAATACGGAATATTCTTGAATGGCCAACTCAGTCACATGATCATAATCTGTCCAAATGTTTATGATTCCACATTCAGTTTCTAAATGAATGTGGAAATCAGCACGGGGCAAACACTTTTTCACACCACTAGTCCTTTACTGAATCAGAACTCTGGAGTGATCCAGTGACCGCTGCAAAAGGGCAGCTGACAATCAGGGAAAGACCAGATGACAGCCTGGAAAGACTGCTGACAGGAGGGAATAGACCCTAATGGGGCTGGTGTGGGTTAGCGCCTCATACCAGCAGGAGCCAGCACTTTTAGCGTATTTGGGTACACCCAATATTGCTACGGAAATCTCAAAGGAGAAGATACCCCTAGGGTCCGCGAGAGCAGGGGCGGAAGAAGACCCTTTCCGGACGGATTTAATTGAAACGAACCACGGAACGGCTTCAACGATGAATAGATTAACCAGCATTGCAAATAATGGACCCATCAATGATGGTAGGAAAGAAGCTGCAGAACTGCATTTGTGGCTGGTCAAAACTAACAACTGATATGGGCCTTAAAATCCACCAAGGCAGGAAGAAGTGCCTCAAGGAGCTGAGAAAGGGGCCTCGCATTGACACATACTTTTTAAGAAGTAAGTCATATCAGTCAAGCGAAGCCCAGAGGCAGGAGAATCCCCACAGTCCTCTGGGTATCAGTACCCTGATTGAAGTTCGTTGTCATACAGACTCCCCCATAGTCTCCAGATTGAACCTCAGTCAAATCCAGCCAGTAGCAGCTCCCAGTCTAGAGCTTAGCCAGCCACACCCAATATTAAATTCTAGCTCAGGGCCCAGCCGTTTAATGTTAGCCCCTAGCTTGGAATCGAGCCACCAAATGCTAGCAACACATTGTGTATAGACATAAGCCAGCCACAATCAACACTACGTTCCAGTACAGAGCTCATCCAGAAACAGACGACAGAATCTTCCAACACTGAGTCTAGCCAACCACTTCCAGCAAGGGAAAGGAAGATGGAAGGTAGGAAAGATCAGATTCTGTGGCCCAGATCCAGTGAGAAAAGAGAGTGGGAAACCATTGACTCGGATCTGGCTCTTATAGTAGATCAACAAAAGGGTTAAAGTCCAGGAGACAGCGGGAAATTGATAGATTAGTGAAAGAGAGAAGACAACTGAGGAAACAGTGGAGGGGGACCAATGAGACAGAAATGGACTTACTGCCCTGCAGGAGGAAATAAAGCAACAACTTACTAAGCTGTGAAGAGCAGAACACCTCAGACAGCAACGTAAGAGGAAAGAACGGACAAGGACCCTTTTCTACAGCAACCCATACAACTTTGTTAAGGGCCTTTTTGTCGAAGAGAAGAGTGGGTGCCTCCACATGGCCATAAAAGACCTGGAAGATCATCTGAGGAAAACTTACTCTGATGATCAGAGGCATGAGCCAGTTACCATTCCGAGTGATATGCCGCCTATCCAGGCACCTAAACACCAAACGGACATAAGACCACCTACATGGAGTGAAGTGGAGAAGGGAGTGAAGCAGGCAAGAGCAGCATCGGCCCCAGGACCTAATGGCATTTCATATAGGCTCTATAAAAACACCCCAGAGGCTGGACAGATCAAGCTGTGCCCGGTGGAAATGGGGTGCAGGGGCTTTGTTGCCAGTACAACAGCAAAACTGCTTAGAGAGATCGGGATCAGAGGACAGGCACAACAGCAGGCTATAAGAGAACTAGCTAACACTGCTGAGAGGACCAGTCACTGGCTATGGCTAAAAAGGGCTGACATCACTTGGGCAGCTAAGACAGTCAGCTAACCACGATACACATGCCAAGGATTGACCGACTCGTGGTGGGCGTACCTCAACAGGGGTTGTCGAAAGGGGAAAGAATAACATTAGAAGTTTTGCTGGTTGACTGATGCAGCTGTCTCAGGGCATCCTGGGGACTGTGCAGTTAACCTCATGGTAGTAAAACTAAAAAGAAGAATGAAAAATGTTCCGCTCTTCTTCCCTTTTCTGGGAGGCAGTGGGGAGGTAGAGCGTACAGCCTGATCCGGCGGGGAGGTGTGGGAAGCCAGATCGGGCATCCCCCTTCTGGCTCTCCTCTCTGCTCTCTCCCATCTTATCTTACTTACTTGTCTTACTCCTCTCTGTCACATTTTCTGTCCCTTTGAAGAAATGAGGCTCCATAAATGCTAAAGAGGTAAGTACTTCTCAGTTGCAGTGAATAGATAGAATAAACAGACAGACAGACACTATCTCTACTTTCAAGATTAGGCTTCAAACTTTCCTTTTTGCTAAAGCATATAGTTAGGGCTGGACCAGGTGACCCTGAATCCTCCCTTAGTTATGCTGCAATAGACGTGAGGCTGCCGGGATTCCCATGATGCATTGAGTTTTCCTTCCAGTCACCTTTCTCACTCACTATGTGCTAACAGACCTCTCTGCATCGAATCATATCTGTTATTAATCTCTGTCTCTCTTCCACAGCATGTCTTTATCCTGTCTTCCTTCTTTCACCCCAACCGGTCGCAGCAGATGGCCGCCCTCCCTGAGCCTGGTTCTGCGGAGGTTTCTTCCTGTTAAAAGGAGTTTTTCCTTCCCACTGTCGCCAAAGTGCTTGTTCATAGGGGGTCATATGATTGTTGGGTTTTCTCTGTATTTATTATTGTGCTATCTACTGTACAATATAAAGCGCCTTGAGGCGACTTTTGTTGTGATTTGGCGCTATATAAATAAAATTGAATTGAATTGAATTGAATTGAATTGAATTGAATTGAATTGAATTGAGGGCAGCACGGTGGCACGGTGGTTAGCACTGTTGCCGCACAGCAAGAAGGTCCTGAGTTCAATTCCACCATCAGGCCGGGGTCTTTCTGTGTGGAGTTTGCATGTTCTCCCCGTGTTTGCGTGGGTTCCCTCCGGGTACTCCGGCTTCCTCCCACCGTCCAAAGACATGCAGCTTGTGGGGATAGGTGAATTGGATAATCCAAATTACCACTAGGTGTAAATGTGCGAGTGAATGTGAGTACGAATGGTTGTCTGTCCCTGTGTGTTGGCCCTGCGACAGACTGGCGACCTGTCCAGGGTGTACCCCGCCTCTCGCCCTATGACAGCTGGGATAGGCTCCAGCGCCCCCCGCAACCCTGAAAAGGATAAGTGGAAGCGAATGGATGGATGGATGAATTGAATTGAATAAACTGTAGAAAACTAAACAGAATAAAGAAGAAATAACAATTTAACATAAACCAGTGACACACTCCGGGGCCTGATCAACCCTGGCAGGGCCTCCTTGGATGAGGGTGTCTAGTGATAATGGCTGAAACACCCGATGAATCCAAGGTCCACTACTGATGATGTGTCCCAAATTTTAGTAATTTAGATCAGATCTCTAATCCCTAAACCTAACCAAGGAAAAATGGCAGGTTAGCTTGGGTAAAAGAACGAAAGTTGAGGCACATAACGATGTGTACTGCTGGTAAAGTTTCTGGGCTGCTTTTCCTCATAACAGCCATCACTCAAGATTTTCTCAATTAAAAGCAATGCATTATCCGGGATTGTGACATCTAGTCCTTTACTGAATCATGATAAATGCAGGAGATGCACAGGCACACTCGAAATATCTTCATAATGTAGGTGCCTCCACAGTCATCCTTGGAGCAGTACTGGCCCAAGAAGACCCTGGAGAAGAAACAGTCCTATACCTAAGCCGGAAGCTCCTGCCATGAGAAACCAAATACTCAACTGTGGAGAAGGAGGCCTTGGCCATCAATTCAATTCAATTCAATTCAATTCAATTCAATTCAATTTTATTTATATAGCGCCAAATGACAACAACAGTCACCTCAAGGCGCTTTATATTGTACAGTAGATCGTACAATAATAGATACAGAGAAAAACCCAACAATCATATGACCCCCTATGAGCAAGCACTTTGGCGACAGTGGGAAGTTGCGTCGTTAACGTCTGCTCACCCTCATTTGGGCCTGTGTGGTTTGTTTCAGGTTCAGTTTCCGGACCTTGTCCTGTTTTTTGACTTTGCCTGCAATAAAGCAGTGGACTTTGAATTCTGCCTCCACAAGTCTGCATATTGGGTCCTTTATCCTGCCTGCCCGCAAACAGCCTTGAAAGTAGCACTGGAGAAACTCAGATATTATTTACTTTGGACGGAAATTTAAGCTGGAAACTGACCACTGAGTGCTCACCTGGATCAATTTAATGAAGGACCACAACAGCCAGCTGACATGATGCAGTTGCTATGACGATTGTACCTCTCACTACCGCCCTTCACATTCACCATCCGACACCGACCAGGCAAGCTCAATGTAGTGGCTTGCCTGGTTGGAATGCAAGCCACTAAATTACTTGCCTTCTGACAACCTGGAGGTGCCTTCACATCTCCAGATACATTGTCACTTACCTTAAAAGCCGAGCGTGCACTTGCCCTGCGGTTGCCGATTAAAAGAGCAGCTGGGCAAGCTGAAGGTACAGTGTTTCGGGGTTCAAATTGGAGATTATGTATCGGAATTTCAGGAGCAGGACCACACCTCCAAACACACTCCTTCCGGCTGTCATCTATATAGGTTACCCCAGTTCTGCAAGCTGATCATTCTCGTTTACTTGCCTCACCCTCCCTCCCTCCTTGTTCTCTATTTTTTAACTTCTTCGCTTCTATTTGGGGATCTGCCAGGTCCAGGAGCCATCGCCAGTCCCCTTCGAGGCCTTGCCCAAACCACAGCTCAATTCATGTCAAAGCATTCACTTTTACCTACTAAAATGCTGTCAAACTTCAAATGAGGACGTGGGCCCAGCTAGTGAATAGTGGGTTTGCACGCATTTGGGAGGGGGGTTCCACGTGAACGCCATTATTTTTTGTTTGGGTTTTTCCCTTATTGCGAGACACTGTAAGTTGCCTGAAAGTGCTCATAAATACATATATGATTATCATGGAAAATATGGCTGGAAATAAGCAGAGAAAAATGTTGTTTTGTGAAGACTGGTAGGGTAAACAAGTGACCAGAGTGATATAAACAGAGAAATTCATCAGAGTGACCAGACAATCTGCAGCTGTGCCTTCTCCTGGGCCTTGTCGTCCAGGGACTTCCTGGCGTCGGCCAGCTCCTCATCCTACAGCCTCTGCAAGCTGCTCATGTCCTCCTCCTTCTACTCAAGCTTCAGCAGAAGGTAGGAGCACTTGCTCTCCTGCACCCACTGGATGTAGTTGGCGACGCGGTTGTTGAGGCCCTGGAGCTCGTTCTTCTCCTGCAGTCAGGACAGGTGGGACAGGCTGGTGCTAGAGGCGGACAGGCCGGCCACCGCACTGGTGTCGCTGGCCAGCGTGGAGGTGGCCTTGGGGGTGGACATGGATGAGGCCGTAATGGAGGCGCTCATCCTGACCTAGGTGCTCCGTCTCACCCTGCTTTTGCTCTCCTGATCTTGGACTTGGATTTAGCCTTCTTCCCACCCACGGCATGCATGCATCCATGTCATTCATGTACAGAATGAACAGAAGGGTGAGAGGCGGCAATCCCGGGGAGATCCAGTAGAAGAGGAGAGCACATCAGACAGTACACTGTTCACCTTCACGCATTGTGACCTATTAGTCAGAAAGTCTAGTACCCCGCTGATCACACTGGTTACACGCTGTCAGTGAGTGTTGTGAGGCTGATATAAACCAAAGGCTTCATAACCAAACCCTCGTCAGCCGACTGCACTGACATGCAGATTTTCACAAGTCACTGTGTGTGTGTGTGTGTGTGTGTGTGTGTGTGTGTGTGTGTGTGAGAGAGAGAGTAAGAGAGAGAGAGAAGAAAGAGTTTGTTAAAAAAGAAAACATATTTGACATCAGCCTCACTGGGATGCGGTGTTTACTTCTCTGCCTCGGTCTCTTACAGTTGCCTTTGACCACAACTCTGTGTATCCTGACAAACCAGAAGAGAGACAGAGACAGTGGACGAGCAGGCAAAAACAGAGAAGTGAAGAAAGAGAATGCAACCCACAGACCACAAAATGGTTGTGGCATCAGTTACAGTGCATCTGGAAAGTATTCACAGCACTTCACTTGTTCCACAGTTTGTCATGTTACAGCCTTAATCCAAAATTAATTTTTCACCTTAAAATTCTACACGCAGTACGCCATAATGAAGTGAAAAAACCTTTGCTTGAACTTCTTGCAATTTTTTTCAAAATAAAAAACAAAATTAGACATGTCAGTAAGTACTTACAACCATTGCTATGACAATCAAAACTGAGCTCAGGTAGATCCTGTTTCCATTAATCATCAATCTGTAAAACTTCCTGCTGTCCTGCTGTGGTAACCTCAGGTGATTGGACATAATTTGGAAAGACACACGTGTGTACAAGGTCTCATTGATGACACATGATGTTCAAGGAATTGTCTTTCTTGGTCTGTAGGCTATTCAACGGTGTGTTATATTAAATAGAAAAATGATAGTAATAAGAACTGTTCTCCCTTTAATTTTGAAATTATACATTCGTAAATACAATCAAATTTTGCAAGGCATGGGCTCATCCGAGCCTATAATAACTCGGATGGAGAGGTGAGTTGTTTTCAAACATTAATTAAAAACAAGAACATGAAATTATTTCTTAACCCTTAAAAAGGAGCTTTAGAAATATTAGTAAAATACTTAAACAATACTGTAAAACATCATGGAAATCACAAGTTATGTATCTTTTTTCAGTTTGGCATTTGTGTCTTTTAATTTTGCAACATCATCCCAGCTAATAGGATAGCACAAGTAATGTCCATCTGTACAGACAATTGAAAATGTAACATTTTCAGCAGTTTTTAAGAATTTTTTTTCCTTTAGCACTAAAATCAAAATGAATCATTTGTCCCATGACAGTTGGCATAGGTTCTACCCTCCTACAACCATGAATTAAATAAGCAGTTTCAAAAATTGATGTGAAATAAATCTTTCTCGTTATCATTTGGACACTCAAAAATATTAAGACTGTAAGACTGACAAGTTTGAAATCATGCATTTTATTTTGGGCTTTTACAAACGGGCCATTCGATCCTTATATCCTGGCAATAAGTCGGACCGTTTCTGGTGGGTGATGGACTCTGCCAGGCCTTCCCTTTGTCACTGATTCTGTTCATAATCTTTATGGACAGAATTTCTAGGCATAGCCAAGTGGCAGAAGGCTTTCACCTGGGTGGTCTCAGAATCTCACCTATGGTCACGAGCTGTGGGTAGTGACCGGAAGAATAAGATCGCAGATACAAGCAGCAGAAATGAGCTTCCTCCAAAGGGTGGCTGGCCTCTCCCTTAGAGATAGGGTGAGAAGTTCAGCCATTTGGGAGGGGCTCAGAGCCGCTGCTCCTCCACATCAAAACGAGCCAGCTGAGGTGGTTTGGGCATCTGATAAGGATGCCTCCTGGGTGCCTCCTGGGTGAGGTATTCTGGGCATGTCCCACTGGGAGGAGACAAGCTGGAGGAGGTGGCTGGGGAGAGGGAGGTCTGGGCTTCTCTGCTTAGGCTGCTGCCCCTGCGACCTTGCCCTGGATAAGCGGAAGAAGATGGATGGATGGATGGTGTGAGTAAAAGAAAACATAATTATAATATAAGGTGCTTAAATTTGCTTGAGGGGATCCAGCTGTAGATCAGAGCAATAGGTAAAGGATTTGTGAATGTGTGTTTGAGTTTGGTTTAGCTATAGGCCTGAGAGTGTGTAATTGTGTAGAGGGAGAGGAATTTATTGACACTGGGGGTCTGCCTGTCATAAAAGGAGACAGGAAGCTACAGTTGGGGGATGCTAGGACTGTATGGAACAGATAGGAAAGAGAGGAGACGTCTGTTACCCTTGTCCCTGAATGTAATAAAAGCTCATAACTATCAAAATTTAGAAGTAGGCTTGCAGGAGACTCTCCACATGCTTAGCGGTAAAAGTAAGACAACAGGAGGCCAGTGGATGCAGAGTGGGGGTCTCACTGCTTGTAATCTGTTAACTGTGTTTTGTATGTTTTGTAGAGGAATTTGGTGTAGCTTGGGTGAGGGGAGATGGACTTTTATGACTGGCAGGAAGTCACATATACAGAGACGATGGGGTCGCTTCTATAAAACTGGTAGAAACAAACAAAGAGGTTGAGATTTGCAGAGGGACACCGGCCCTGTACGTCTCCCCTTCTAGAAGGTGCATGCGTAACTAAAGATGAATAAAGGTTTTGTGAAATGACTACTGAGTCCATTGTCGTCTCTGGAGGCCTGAGGAATAAAAAGAACCGGGGTGAAACTGCTTTAGGTAACAATGGATGGATGGAAACAAAGTATTACTACTATACTCACTGGCCACTTCATTTGGTATACCTTGCAAGTGGTGGACTGAACCCCTTTTTTCCTGCAGAACTGTAGCACAGATTTAACAAGGTGCTGGAAACTCCTCAGAGATTTTTATGCCATGTTGACATGATAGCATTATACAGTTGGTGCAATGCTTGGTCAATGCCATTTGAATAGAGTGAACTCATTGTCATACTTAAAACCAGTCTGTAATGATTTAAGATTTGAAATTTGGCATCAGCTTCTCTTGCTGGAAACATCCAAACAAACAAGGTATTTTCATAGAGTAAATGGCCTGTATTTATATAGCGCTTTTCTAGTCCCTAAGGACCCCAAAGCGCTTTACATATCCAGTCATTCACCCATTCACACACACATTCACACACTGGTGATGGCAAGCTACGTTGTAGCCACAGCCACCCTGGGGCGCACTGACAGAGGCGAGGCTGCCGGACACTGGCGCCACCGGGCACTCTGACCACCACCAGTAGGCAACGGGTGAAGTGTCTTGCCCAAGGACACAACGACCGAGACTGTCCGAGCCGGGGCTCGAACCGGCAACCTTCCGATTACAAGGCGAACTCCCAACTCTTGAGCCACGATCGCTATCCAGTGACCAGTAGAGTGACTACTGGTCACTGGATAGCCTCTCATTTTGTTGGACCATTCTCTGTAAACTCTAGAGGTGGTTGTGTTGGAAAATTACAGTAAATCTGAACAATCATGCCACATTCAGAATCAATTAAATGACCTTTCTTCCCCTTTTTGATCCTGCTTTGACCTTGTCTCTGTGCCTAAACACAAAATAAACAAGTTATTTCCATATGATTGGCTGAATAGATTGTAGTTTCAGCACTCACACCTAATGAATTTACTAGTGTAGTTGTGCACACAATGATTCCAAGATTTTAATAATTCATGCAATAATATTTGATAGTTTTTTTCCCACACATGACATTGAGGTGAATCTCTATGTATGACTGTCACACAAAACCACAAATTTGACAACGTTAATTTGATCAGTGTGTTTAACAATTTAAACAACTTGCAGACCATATCATATTCCCTCTGTGATATCCATTTACTTAATTATTGATAAATCAATTCATCCTAAATTATTAATTGTGTTATGTCAAAAAGGTCAGTAGTGGCTCTCTTTCACTGACAAACTGACCTGTTTGTCTAAAAAGTGAAAGTGATATTTTCAGTTCAATTCAATTTTATTTATATAGCTCCAAATCACAACAACAATTGCTTCAAGGTGCTTTACATTGTAAGATAGACCCTTCAATAATACAAAGAAAACAGAGAAAAACCCAACAATCATATGACCCCCTATGAGCAAGCACTTTGGCGACAGTGGGAAGGAAAAACTCCCTTTTAACAGGAAGAAACCTCCAGCACAATTCCTAGGCCGCATCCTTTGAGCGGCTGTGAAATGGGACGGTCTAGCCTTCAGATTTGCGTCACCGCTGTCTCGGTGGAGTTTAATAAACTCGGCCGTCTGCTCCTTGCTATCTAAAATATAACAGGACACTGGCGTAAACTCTCGACTCTCACACTTCTGTTTAATCAGTTTTCTGTTTGACGTTTATTCAGCTGTGTGAAAACTATAATTTTAATCTCAGCCAAACTGGTTTACTCAGGAACAAAGAAATCACTGAAAAAAACCAAACAGTAACATTTTTAAGTTGTCTAAGTGACTTATATATCATGTTCAACCTGAGTAGCAAAAGACTGCGGGGTTTGAAAACGATGTGTGGGGAGTTTGCTGTTCTTGCCGGCTTGTAATGAAAACCTGCTAGAAATAAGAAGGCAAAGTCTGTCAGTTTGAATTTTCACATTTTTATACAGTAGATTAAACTGTATCAACCTCATCATCATAATAATAATAAGGTATTTTTTTTAAATTAGTTTTGTCAACTTACTTACAGTTTATTTTGTTATTGTTGTTATTATTATTAAAATACTAGCTGAGAAATGTTTGTTATTAAGCGGCTTTGGTTGGCATAGGCAATCCATCCACTACAACAAGAGAAGACTGATATCTGTGCGGGACAAGGGCGCTGTGATTGATTAAATATATTACAGATCCAGTCTGTGTGCTACATTTCTAAATATTTTTGTAGTATGCTATTTCAAGCCTTTTGTTTAGAGAGCAAAGCAATGCTGAGCAACAACAGCTTCTGCTACTGAAAGGAAATGACATCACCCTACCTGCTCTTTGATTAACAAAATAAAATAACCAAACTGACATACTGAGGACAAAAATATTTGAGGTTTACTGAAACTGTAATTCACACATCGTGTCAGTTAATGTTTTAATATACTACAGTCATTTAAATAAAATATTTGTGTGTTTGTGTTTTAATATGGTAACATCCAATTATCCATCAATCCTTTTGTGCTTGTGCAGTTCAGCATGATAACACAACGCCTCAATAAATAACATTTTAGCTGTGAAACCGTGTGCCATAAAAAACCCAGGAAGTTCCTGCTATGCAGTTTATTTCTATGCACTTGATATATACACACGTAAAAATGAACACACCTTTTTTGAATTAAAGTAGATATAGTCAGTAGAACATTTCTTGTTATACATTAGCAGCACGCTTATAATACATTTTAAATGGTAAATGGCCTGTATTTGTATAGCGCTTTACTAGTCCCTAAGGACCCCAAAGGGCTTTACACATCCAGTCATCCACCCATTCACACACTGGTGAACTTTAGCTGTTGTTGTGATAATAATTCTGCTTTATGGTGCATTATTTAAAGTGAAACAATATTAACGTACTGAAAGAGGTGATGTTTTAACACAATATTCCTATAAATACAAAATCTGTTAAAACACGCAACTGTTGATTTTTGTATTATTTTTATGGAATACAGTTGACTACAAAAAGACTAATAAAACAAGTTTTATTGATGAGCAAATTCCTTACTTCCCAAAAATGTCCCTGAACTTCCTCTGTGGTCTTTCTCTTTTCCTTCTCCATAGAAGCTCCAGTTTCAGCATACTTTATCCATTATATTCACTATCCTTCTTATGCATATTTTCTGCAGCAAATTGCTTACGCAGTACTTAAGCACCCTGAAATGTGCCGCATACTTATGATGTCCTGTAAGATGGGGAAGTTTGTTTTAACAGAAATAAGAATTAAATTAAATTTTGTAGTTAAAATTAATAATGTTGAAAATCATCTTTAGCTTTAACATGATCACAAAGTTGTGTACTCAAAACTTGTGCATGTGAGTTTAGACTTTTACTCTGTATCGCTCAGATTTTACGACACCTCGTCATATCTCTGTTAATGTCTCTGCTCAGTCCTCGGTCATAAAGATTAACATGCTTGTCTTCAGTTTCCACAGCTGTGTCTAAAGTGCATAGGTTACATCTGCCGACTTATCAAGATCTGAAGAGATGCCCATACTCATTCCTCTCTGATACCAGCATGAAAAGCACCCGGCAGAGTCAAGGTGAGTAAGACAATAATCTCCTTTCTCATTATTAAGTTTGAATGATTTTCTTTTAGCACTGACAACGACACATTATGAAACAACACCAAAATTTGGGGGAAAAAAGTGTTTTTCACAAGATGGATTAAATCCAGAGTTTCTCCTGACATACATTACACTCATGGCTCGGGTCACAGTTACATGATATGTTTTTCTGAAGAGAGGAGGGATTGGTGTGTGATTTTGTCAGGTTTGAGCTGCTGGTGTTTGAACTTTAAAGTGTTTATCAGACACACACACACACACACACACACACACACACACACACACACACACACACACATAATGTGAGAAGCTAAAAGGGTGGTGTGTTTTGCTGTGTGGAGATGTTCTGTTAGGTGTTAATGTAGTTAACATGATCTTAATCCAATAACATGTAGATACTGCTAAAAGGCTTGCTGCTAGCTCATACACACTGGTGCAGTTAACAGAGCCCTGTCTGAAACATTGGATACAGACATACTGAGTGCTGAAGAGGAGGAAAAGTACACTGATACATTTCACTTTGTTTTCATTGATTCTTTTGGGGAAAAGAATTCAGATATTTTTTAGTCCAAACATTTAAACAGACACCTTGATGTAAGCAGTCCAACATGTGACTATCAGTCATTATTTCATGTTCGACACTATTTTAAGCAAAAATGAATGACTATCCAGGCGATGGTCAGCACACAAGATGACTTTTCACATCCCTTTCTCTTCATTCTAGCCGACTCTTTCTGTCTTTCCCTGCTGTTAGTTTTCGTCTCCCCATGTCTTTGTCTTGGGGCGATCGTGGCTCAAGAGTCGGCAGTTTGTCTTGTAATCAGAAGGTTGCCGGTTCGAGCCCCGGCTCGGACAGTCTCGGTCGTTGTGTCCTTGGGCAAGACACTTCACCCGTTGCCTACTGGTGGTGGTCAGAGTGCCCGGTGGCGCCAGTGTCCGGCAGCCTCGCCTCTGTCAGTGCGCCCCAGGGTGGCTGTGGCTACAACGTAGCCGCCATCACCAGTATGTGAATGTGTGGATGACTGAATGTAGTGTAAAGCACTTTGGGGTCCTTAGGGACTAAGTACAGCTCTATACAAATACAGGCCATTTAACATTCTTGTCTTTTTTCATCCCTCACATCTTCTACTTCTACCTTATTTTCTGGTTTATTTCTTTTTTATTTATTCATCCTTTTACTGCCACTTATCATCACATCCACCTCTGCTGCTCATTTCTTCATCGGCTTGTCTTTACCTTTGCTCCCGTGCCTTCCATCTATCTATATCTGTCTTCAGGCATTATCTGTCCATTTAAAGCAGGAGGCAATTAGGCCGTCTCATTAATAATACATAGTAAAGCTGGTTAATTATTTACTTTAATTGCTGATTTAAGTTTCCTTTTCTTGGCAGAATAACACACACACACACAAAGAGGTTACTGACTCTGAAAGGTGACAGAAGGATTGAGTTTCTCCAACTCTCCTTCTCCCTTTTTTTCATCCCTTTGCGTGAACATGCACAGACTGCGATTCTGCAGTGATAGATGTTGAAGCATGGTCCTCAGGTCAATACAGTCGGGTGTAAATGAAAATAGCGCAGCAACTTGTAAAAACTAGTGCCTCTGTGTTTCTGTGATTGCAGCAGAATAAAGAGGTTACTAATGAGCTAATGTTTACTGGATTACTGATTCCTGCACTTTCATCATTTACACTGATTCACTCCTCCCTGCAAGGTAAAGGACAGGACTGATACAATGACACTGTTCTTAAGGAATATGAAGCTGCAGGTGGCAGATTTTAGCTAACCCTAATACAATGACAGGGACGATGCCAGCATAGCATAGCTACTCAAAGGCAGTGACGACTGCTGCTGATGAGTGATGTTTATATGGATTAACCAAGCCAGATATCATTGAGAAAGATTCAGACCTAGGCAAGCTGAGCACACATGTGATTGGTCAGGAAAAAGGGAACTAACTAAAAACTAAACTAAGATTTTACATTAAAGCCTGATTTATCTTTCTTCATCAGTACTTTGGTGTACCTTTGGTTTTAAATGTGCTATATAAATAAAGTTGAATTGTATCAGTCATGTAATCTGTTCCTTTCCTTTGATGTGTGTATCAGTCTAATTGTGCTTATCTGAAAACCTTTGGACTTGAGATTACCTTTCAGACAGGACGTGCAGGAGTGTTTATCAGTCACACATCAGACATTGATGATGAAACTTCATCATCTCATTCTGCTTTTTCCTCCTGTGTGTCATATTTGGTCTCTCAACTCTTTGTGTCTCTCTCTAAGTAAAAAAAAAAAAGCTTTCCTCACCTCTCCATGTGTTTTTGTGCAGGGCAGTGTCCCCATGAAGAAGCTGCTTGGACTTCATTAGACTGTACTGTATGGTGACGTCCTGCTGTCAGTAACAAGGATTCATCCTGTTGTGCTGCAGACTCACAGGAAATCACTGTTACTGGAGGCATGCTTCACACCAGCTTTCACAAACATTGCACAAATTCATACTGAACCCATAAATTGCAAAGAACATGCTGGATGTAGCGAAAATGATACAAATTAAACCTCATAGATACAATGTGACATTCAATGTTTTTTTCTTTTGATTTGTCAGGAGCAGTGTTGGTCAAGTTACTTGAAAACAGTAATTAGTAAGTAATTACTGATTACTTCTCCAAAAAAGTAATCACGCTACTTTACCGATTACTTATTTTCCAAAGTAATTAGTTACTTAGTTACTTTTAAAAAACATGATACACAACCTGAATAGACCTTTCAGCCCAATTCTGTTTTTTCTGCATAATCATCATTTAAAATGTAATCAAATGAAAAAGTCTCTTTTTAAAACTTGTTTTATTCGTTCCACCATACTGCCCAATATTTAAACCTATTGTCTGCATTTTCCAGCATATAAAATAAAATCATGTTTTACAAGTAAAACACAGCAAAAAATAAATAAAATCAAAGATTCAGCAGCATTGAGTCCTGTCGCTCTTAAATCTGTTGTCACCTGTTTAGCAGGAGTTGGGCGGGTGGAGGTTTGCTGCGGCGGGCATGTAGTGGGGGGGATCAGCTGTATCCATTTAGTAGATTAGCTTGAAATAGATGAATGAAGAACTTTTTACCAGAAGTAGTCATCCCTCAGCATCCCTCCCATACCATCCACTGATGGTATGGGAGGGATGCTGAGAGGATTTTGCTCTGAATACACAGAATACTCTATGGACACTGGCTGGGGCTGCTTAGCAGGGGTTGCAGACTCATCCAATGACTTGGCTGATCAGCAAGAAAGAGGAGTGGGAGGGTGGACAAGTTGGGCCCTGGAACAGACCTGGGTGCAGAGACAGGATGGGCCCTGGCTCAGCAATAAGAACTGTTTCTGGGGTCAGCTCAGGATCACAGTATACAGTATAAAGAGTATAAATTTCTCTGAGCTGGCAGAGAAATACAAGCAGTGTCTGAAGGAGTCGGCTTAGAAATGTGAAAAACTAAGTCTGCTGGCTCAGAATCAAAAGTCACAGACTTTACAACAGCTGGCTTTGCAACAAAACAATCATAGACCGGCTCGGAAACATCAGACAATATTTTATTACTGGCTGACTCATAAACACCAGTTGATATTTCAGAAACACAAAACTTTTTATTACTGAAACAAAGCACACAGTTTCCATATCGGCACAATGGAACTAGGAACAATAGTCTCTGTTTTCATTTTTTTAGGCTCAGCGTGAGCATGAAGGGAAAGTCGATTTCACTCACTGTTGAGGTGGGATCCACAGACACAGCATCAGTAGACGCAAGCGAAAATACAGGCTGAAGCTGGGACTGTACAGGACACGCAGCGTCAAAGTGCCAGGACAGTGCAGGGTACAGGTGGAAATCTAAATCACAAGGAAACGAAGAAAAAACTGAAGCTATATAACACTAGCAGAAAGACCCAGGACCACGACAGTGTACTGAGTCTGTTTTAGCGCCACTGCTCTTTACTTTGCTTATTTTGTGGGAATATTTCAAATGAATGGCCAGAAGTTAAATATTATTAATACATCAGAGCTTGAAGCTAATTTTGATATGTTAAATTCTGAACTTACCTGGTGATTTGTTTGAATGTGAGTAATAACCAAGGCACAAATTTCAGCTTTAACAAATCTGATAAAAGCTTTTTATTAAAGAGTATCCAGTGAACTGTGGTGACCTAAAGCTCGTCTTACAGGTTCATTCAGGTCATTCGATTCTTTGTCTTACAGTAAAGAATCTAAAAAACTAATTTTGGATGGTCACATTTATTTTTTGGTGGATGATAAATGAACCAGTTCTTGTACTGCATTTTCTCTAATATTCACTTGCACCTCACACTCACACTGCAGTGCATCCAACAGATGCAGCCATGGATTCAGTAGGTTGCCCAAGAACACTTTAACATGCAGCCTGGAGGAGGCAGCTTTTGGTAGATGGCCCACTGTAACACTCTAACAACCCAGCAAGTTTGAAGCAAATTATGTAGCACAAAACGACACAGTCGTGGAGGCTGATCGTGCCGTAGAAGGTCATTATTATTTTTCTTTAGTTGAACTGATGCGTTCTGTAGCTTTTTGTCAGGTAGTTAAACTTTTGTGTGTCCTGGGGAGTGATGTGAGAACTTTGTGTGTGTGTGTGTGGGGGGGGCGTTAAAGTAATTACATTTCCATGAGCGTGTACAGTCTCCTATCAGAGGCTCTGTGTGTTCTGCCACTGTAAGCTTACACACACACACACACCTCTTGATGCGCACACACCGTTTCCCTCCTAAGCTACTGTGGTTGTGTTTCATCCAGTGAGTTTGTAAACAGGGCCTGGTGTGCATGTTTGTATGGGTGGCCATTTCTCTGCCCAACATGTTTTCCGTTCTAGGCTGTTCAGTGTAACCCAGGGGAACCTGTGAGTAAACACACACAAATACACACATGCAGGCATGCATATATTTTTAAGCAAAGCTATATACTGACAAAAGTTATGCATAGATATACATAGTTTTAAGATATGTACACAAACAAAAGGACAACTCTCTCTCTCTCAAACACACACACACATGCACTCATTGGCCCCATGAGGCCTTCCGTTAGCTCTCACTTAGACATTTGGTCATGACACAATGGAGGAAACGCGGCCCAGCGGAACCAACAATGGGCAAACACAAACAAATAACAGCAGTGAGATGCCAAAACAACAGCAGGAGAGCTGAGGAGGAGGAACTGAGCGCTCACATTGGTTTATCTGAACAACAAAAAGACTCAAGTGAGTCTGGACTTGACAACCTTAAAAAGCTTTTGCATGAATTGTAGTTTATGCAGAAAAAAAAATAGATGTACAGTAAGCCGAATATTAGGAGACAAATTTTGAATTCTGCATCGACAAATCTCGTCTGACAGACAATTAAAGAGGATAACAAACGCACCACGAAGAGCCGGACCCGTGGAACCATTATTCAAATGGTGAGCTCAGGCTAAACGAAGGAAACATGTTTCTAGCATCCAAAACAGCAGTGCTATTTCTGTAATGAGCATTCAAACCTTTTCTGTGGGACTCCTTCCTCAAACCACCTGATCAACAAACTCTGCCGTGAAAAAAAGGAAACTTTGGAGCGGCTCCATCCACCGCAGTAGAGCTACAGAAGTAACTTTAGTTTAAATAAGCAGAAGAACTGTTAACTTAGTCCGGTGTCATGTTTAAATGAAATAGCTGCTGAAGGCTGACAGCAACAATCCCACTTTCTATGAAAGTGGAATAATATCATATATTGTGTTAATTAAGTGACATTAATATTTAAAAATATAACAATCGAAATAAGTGTTCTGAACCACTGACCTGAGAGTTGTTAGGTTGGGCACTGAATTATTATTAATATTAATTACTATCTACACCATCATAACGCCTGTCTTCAGCAGATTTGAAATCATCATTGACCTCAAATGATTTTCATCCAAGTATTAAAAACACTCCTTATTTAAAATCATGTTAGTTTGTCCACTTTCTTTCCCCCCAAAACTGGGTGTTATGTATATTTAGAAAAATAAATAAAATAAATATGCAGAAATAAATAATAAAAATAGCCTAAAAATGTAACTGAGAAATCAGTGATTTTTCAACCAACATGGCCAAGAGCTCCTGCAACCCCTCACAGCCGCAGTTAAAGTTTAAAACATTTCTAAAATGGAAACCAATGAGCAGTTCATTGTTTTTCTCTTTTTAATATTTTTTATTGCTCATTAATAAGACAAAAGTATCTTTTATCTGACTACTCAATTAATCAATGGAATCATTGATCACTAAAGATTAGATTACTAAAATAACTGAAGGTGCCAGCCCTACATTCTTGCCTTGGTTAACAAATAACCTGTCACGGTTCTGGGTCATTTTGACCCAGCATTTTGAGTTCTTATGATGTTGTTTAATTGTGCATTATGGATTGTATTCTGATTCTCTTGTTGTGCTTTGTTGATTATTATTATAATTCTGTTTCAGTTTATTCTGGTTTAGGGTTTAGTTCTTAGGTTTTGTTCTTGTGCCCTCGTGTTTACTGTCGGTTTAGTTCAGTGTCAAGTCTGCGTCTTTGTGTTATTGTTTCTTGTTTCCTGTCTTATTGTGAAGGTCTGTGTCACATGTGAGTGTATTCAGTTTTGCTTCTCCTGTCTCGTCTTGTCAATTACTTCCAGCTGTGTTCCCCACCTGTGTGTAATCTCCCTGTGTTCTTCTGTGTGTATTTAAGTCGTGTCTACTCGTGTGCTGGTTGCTGGTCTGTCTGTGTATCCACCCTGCTGTCCACCTCGTTATGCCTCTGCTCACCTGCCGTCATGTTTGTGTTCATGTTTGATAGTTTAGTTTCTTCCAGTTTAGGTTATCTTTAGTTCCGTTCTGCCATTTTCACTTTGTGCTTTATTTTCCAATAAACCTCCTTTGCACCTCCACGAATGCCTGCGCTTGGATCCTCCTTTTTTTTCTCCACACGGCTCATCCCATTCGCCATGACATAACCGTGTAGAGCTAAATAGTCTAAGCCCACGATAAGGAGACAGAGGGGGCAAACTGCTGGTCACACTCAAAAAGACAAAAGCCAGATTTTGACAAAAAAAAGCCTACACAGTTCAAGAAAAACATTTGGGGCAGAGAAAGACAAATTTAAAATTGTACCAGAAGTAGAGGGAAAGAGCCATCTGTCAAACATCATGGAGACAAGGTCATGTTACAGTTTTTCTGAATTGCTAAAACACATTTCCTAAAATCTCATCTCTTAGTGTCAAAACACTAAACACAAAGTGTAAAATTCAAGCTACACTCACATAACCTTTAACTTGTCTTGCAAAACCAAACATTTGACCCAAAACTATTTTAACTTTACTCAAAATCAACCACTAGTGCCAGAAGCCACACAAAACCAGCCAATGTGCAAACGCAACTTAGCAACGATTACACACTACAGAAATAAATACAAAACACTGTGAGATAGCTGGAAAATAATATTTATGTATTCATTCATTTATTCTTGTACGCACATTTTAACAAAAAAAGAACTGCAGTAAAAAAAGGTTATATATACATTAAATAAGTATATATTTGTACAGCATATTCAGATAAATGCAATCGATCATAATTTTTATTATTAATAATTTATTCTGCCTCAGCATCATGCCTCTGTGCTGGGTCAGGCCACAGGACTTCATCCACATCACATGTTATGGTCTCCCATGTATGGGAGGAATGCCATTGGTCAGCGTGCCATTGTTGAAGTCCCTGGCATGCGTGGTTGGAATATCATAAAGTGTGTTCAGCATTTTCCAACCATAGTGTCATTCATCACCATGCTACCCTTGTCCCTTACAACACTGCCCATCTGATCACATTCCTGGACATCCTACACAACACACTTATTCCACCAGATCAAATAGATAGCCCAGAACAGCTCAGGTATGTTGTCATTTGGGACAACGTAAGTTTCCACCAGGCTGCTCTGGTTCGTGACTGGTTCACTGCCCACCCACACTTTTTAGTTGTTTATATCCCTCCATATTCTCCATTCCTCAATCTTATTGAGGGACTTTTTTCTGCCTGGAGATGGAAAGTGTATCACCGAAATCCTTCCATAGCCTCTCCAAGCTATGGAAGATGCATGTGGAGATATAGCAGTTGATGCTATTCATGGGTGGATTCGCAATGCTAAGCGATATTTGCCCTGCTGATTGGCCCAGGAAAACATTGCTTGTGATGTGGATGTGGTGCTGTGGCCAGATAGGATGCAGCATAATTGTTTTTTTTTGGTTTTTTGGTTTTGTTTTGACTGTAACTGTATTGAGCGAATTCTTCTGTTGTCTGTATATGTAGATCACGGTATGTCGAACTTCGTGTTGGTTGGGATGAACACTGTGTACATTGTTTTTGTCGGAAAAATACAGTAAAATATATTTGGTATCACATATTTGTGTATTTTGTGTACAAACATTCTGAAATCTTTTACAATGCACTTATGTAGGCCTATGTACTGTCTTTGGTAAGTGTAACACTGAACAAAAAAAGGCTTACAGTAAGTCATTATTGTCAGGGTCCTGGGTCCCCTGACCCAGCATGTTTAATTCTTTATGATTTTTGTAGTATTGTGCTTGTGAGTTGTATCGTTTCTAGTTTTGATCCCTTGCCCTTCGTGTTTCTCTGTGTCCCCTCTGTTCTGTGTAGCCTGTCTGCATGTTGAGTTTCCCTGTGTCTTTCGGTTCTTAGAGTCCTCTGTCTTATGGTTTATGTCTCTGTGTTTCTTAGTTGCTGTCTCCACTGTGCCAAGTTCATGTCTCTGTGTCATACTTCCTGTTTTACTTTGAAGGTCCGTGTCTTATGTAAATGTGTCCTGCTTTGCTCCCTTGTCTCGTCAGTCATGATTTCTCCCAGCTGTGCTCTCCTTCTGTGTCTCATTCCCCTCGTTACTTCCCAGTGTATTTAAACCCTGTGTTTCTCTGAGTCAGTGTCGCGTCGTCCCTCATGCTGTGCGGATCTCCTGGTGTCTCCCTGTGAGTTTAGTGTGTTATTCCCCAGTTTAGTTTACTTTGTATGCTTTCCCAGCCTGTGAATAAAGCTGTGGTTTTGAGTTCATCCCTTGTGTCTACGAGCCTGCATTTTGGGTCCAATTCCTGCCTGCCACATAGCGTTTCATGACAATTATGATGACTGGAGAAGAAGTGGTCATAATGTTTTACATTACAGTTTTTCTCAAATGCTAAAACACTAACGCCAAACCTCTAAACCAAATGACCAGTTGTCTAAACACATTTACTAAATCTAGCCATCATTTACCAATATCATAAACACATGTCACATGAAGACACAATTCACAGAACACAATCCTCCGTTGTCATAAATCTAACCACATCTTTCCTTGCTAAAACACAAGTTGCAAAAGAACTCTGCTCATATTCTCAAATGAAAGCTCATGTGATGCAACATGCTTGCCACAGTCAGCAATATTTGAACACAATGAACACACCTGGCGTCATTCATTACACACAACGACTCAAAATTGAAGACACTTGTTGCTAATGCTGTGACCACATGTATAAAAGCAAGTTCAGAGTGCACAGTTTGCTGAAGAGTCCAAACAAACACAATGGATGAAGGCAGAGTCAGGGGAAGAGGAATTCGATGCAGAGGAGGGAGAAGAGCTGGCCCTGGAAGAAGAGGAGCAGGCCAACGAGGAAGAGGAGTTCAAATGAGAGGAGGAAGAGGAGCAGGTCAACAAGGAAGAGGAGTTCAAATGAGAGGAGGAAGAGGAGCAGGTCAACGAGGAAGAGGAGGAGGCCAACATGGGAGAGGAGAAGGTCCAGGAGGGAGAGCAAGACAACCTCGCACCATCATTATGGACGAGATGCGAGCAACAGTCATTGACCATGTCATTGTCCATGGCATGACAATGGCTGAAGCAGGACTAAGAGTCCGTCCAAACCTGAGTAGGTTCACCGTGGCCACCATTATCAGGGCATTCAGACAACACAACAGGTATTGTACTCTATTGCTTTCTTTGTCACAATACAGTTTTACAAACCTGTGAAAGTAGTCTATTGGTTTCAAATCAGTTGTGACTGTATTGTAACACATGTCAATTGACAACACATGTTTCTTTCTATAGAGTTGAAAGAATGCCACATAGAGGTGGGAGGGTTGCCATATTTACAGCGGCACAAGAAACCCTCATTGTGGATGTGGTTCGTGGGAACAACCCCATCAGACTCCGGGAGATCAGAGACAAAGTCATTGCCGATAATGTCAACTTTTAGAGCGTTGACGATGTCAGCTTGGCCACAATAGACCGAGTTCTCCGGCGCCAAAAGACGCGGATGAAACAGGTCTATAGGGTTCCCTTTGAGCGCAACGCTGCGCGACACAAAGACCGACATTACGAGTATGTGCAAGTAAGTATACATCCATGTTCACAGTACAGTTAGTGGACATACTGTGTTGCTCAGTGGCCTACATTACTTCTGGACAATACTGTGCTACCTGATTGACTGTTGTTCTGAACACCTGTGCACTTTCACATTTTCACAGAGGATATTACAGTTGGACGCGATGGCCAGACCTCATGAGTACCTCTTCCTGGATGAGGCTGGCTTCAACCTGCAGAAACGAAGACAAAGAGGCTGTAACATCATTGGCCAAAGTGCCATCACTGAGGTCCCTGGCCAACGGGGGGAGGGGGGGGGGGTGATATTACTCTTTGTGCGGCCATGGGTTCGGAGGGGCTTGTCCACCGGCATGCTGTCCTTGGGTCTTACAACACCCAACGTCTCCTCACCTTCCTAGAGGAGCTAAAAGACATCCTCCTGGACCGCCAACAACACCACCCTGGGCCCGCACATCACATTTATGTGATCATTTGGGACAATGTCCGCTTCCACAGAACAAACTAAATCAGAGAGTGGTTCACCACCAACAGTAACTCAATGGTTAGGCCTTCATGAATACTTCTTCGTGGATGAAGCTGTATTCAATCTAGCAAAAAGCATAAGAAGAGGTTGCAACATATGTTTTCAATTTTGAGTGGTAGTGTGTTAATAATGAAAACATTGTGTTAGTTGTGTTTAAATTCTGTGGCCTGTGTGCACCATTCTGGGTACAAGTGCACCACACTGCTAAATGTGTTTTGTGTTTGAGAGTGTGTTTAGAGTTTTGGTAAATGGGAGATTCAGATTTGCAAATGGTGTCCTAACCAGATGAATAGTGTTTAAGATTTTGGCAACTGTGGGATTGATTTGATGAAAGTTTTCATAGTTGACAGTTTAGTTTTTACAATGGGATTCAGTGTTTTAGCAATTCAGAAAAACTGTAATGCTTCACTGCCAAGCAAGCCCTCTGGTCAGATTCAGCCAAAGAATACAAAAGTAATAGGACAGTACCTTACAGTGCAAATGACCAAAGCAAAGAGATGCAGAAATGGGGACAAATGGGAAGACTCCAATTATAAGTTTTAACAATTTATTATTACAGTTTTTCTCGATTGCTTAAACACTATAACCAGGCCTCTAAACTAAAATTTCAAAACCATAAACGCTATTGGTCAAAAAGCTCACCCATTTCCCTGAACTATAAACACTATTCCCTGCTTTGACACATGACTCAAATTTGGTGAACTGGTACTGCAAAACTCTACACACAAATCCCTACATTTTACAGTGCTTACACCATGTAGTCATGTAGAAAGCACTAGCATGCAATAATGTTAACTTAAGTCAGCATAGCTTGAGCCCAATTAGCACACAATTAACCAGGTGGAAACACTAGGAGTCAAAATTTAGCACACACCAATCAGAACCTGCGATGGATAGATAAAAGGGCCAAAGTCAGCTCATTCAGGTTTGAAACAATGGATCCAAAGAGATGCAAAGGAAGAGGACGTGGTGGAGAAAGAGGACGTGGTGAAGGAGGAGGACGTGGTGGAGAAAGAGGACGTGGTGAAGGAGGAGGACGTGGTGGAGAAAGAGGACGTGGTGAAGGAGGAGGACGTGGTGGAGAAAGAGGACGTGGTGAAAGAGGAGGACGTGGTGGAGAAAGAGGACGTGGTGAAGGAGGAGGACGTGGTGGAGAAAGAGGACGTGGTGAAAGAGGAGGACGTGGTGGAGAAAGAGGACGTGGTGAAGGAGGAGGACGTGGTGGAGAAAGAGGACGTGGTGAAGGAGGAGGACGTGGTGGAGAAAGAGGACGTGGTGAAGGAGGAGGACGTGGTGGAGAAAGAGGACGTGGTGAAAGAGGAGGACGTGGTGGAGAAAGAGGACGTGGTGAAGGAGGTGGAGGTGGAGAACGACGGCGACAAGGAAGGGGAAGAGCAAGGGCACGAAGACAGTCAGTCTCGGATGAAATTCGAGCCACTTTAGTTGACCATGTCCTTGTCCATGGGATGACTATGAGGGAGGCTGGGCAACGAGTACAACCAAATTTGAGTCGCTTCACTGTTGCCTCCATCATCAGAACCTTCAGGGAGGAAAACAGGTAGGTGTACTTGCAGTAAGACTGCTTTGTACAGTAACGTTTAAGTTACTGAATTTATGTGTCTTGAGTTTCAGTATGTTTCCATTATTTTCCTGTAAAATGAATGTGTGACAGTTACAGTAATGAGTGCTTCTATTTTTGTAGGACACAGAGACGACCACCTGGTGGAGGCAGGTTAAGGCTTTTGTCGGAGGAGCAAGAGAGGGAACTTGTAAACATGGTAATTGCAAATAATGTAATCCGCCTGCAAGAGATTCAAAGGAGAGTGATTGAGGATGATCATCTTTTTCGAGGCATAAATGCCATCAGCCTCTCCACAATTGACCGCATCCTCCGAAAGAATCAATTCGGATGAAACAGGCATACCGAGTCCCTTTCGAGCGAAACTCTGACAGAGTGAAAAACCAACGTGTGGAATATGTTCAGGTATGAGTTTTGATACTGTATAAGGTATTGTGTACCATCACAGCATGGCAGTTTATGCTGCCATTTCAGCACTCTTGAACTTTGGTTCAGGGTACCGATTGACTCTACTGTGTTATGTGTTTTGCAGAGAACCTTTGAGATTGAAGGACGGCCTGTTCCCCATGAAATGATCTTTGTGGATGAGGCAGGTTTTAACCTGACCAAAAGAAGGAAAAGGGGAGGAACATAATTGGCCATCGGGCTATTGTAAATGTCCCTGGTTAGCGTGGGGGAATGTCACTATGTGCGCAGCCATCAGCCAACGAGGGGTACTCCACCGCCATGCCGTACTAGGACCCTATAACACTATGCTTCTCCTTGCTTTTCTTGATGGTTTAAGACAACATATGTTCCAGCTGGACTACAGGGAACCAGCACAGCCAGAGCAGCCTCACTACGTTGTTGTGTGGGATAACGTCAGCTTCCATCGCGCTGCTCTGGTTCGTGACTGGTTTACCAATAACCCAAGGTTTTCTAATATCTTTCTGCCTGCATACTCCCCTTTCTAAACCCGATAGAGGAGTTATTTTCGGCATGGCGGTGGAAAGTGTATGACCGAGAACCTTATGTCCGTGTTCACCTCCTTCAGGCCATGGAAGAGGCCTGCCTAGACATATCAGTAGATGCATGCCAGGGGTGGATCAGGCATGCAAGAGGATTTTACCCCGCTGCCTGGCTGGGGCCAATATAGCCTGTGATGTGGATGAGATTCTCTGGCCTGACCCAGACCAAAGACAAGATGCTGTGGTGGGATAATGTTTCTGGTGTGTGTTGTACTGTATAGTACATGAATGACAATGTGCCACTGTACATACATTGGTTGCGTCTTTTGTGTTTATCATGTGACAAGGGTTTTGAAGGGGAGAACCATAAGCAACCTAATTGTTTTGGAACTATTGTTTTGAATTAATTGTACCAGTGTGCAAAACTCTGTTGTAGTGTGTGTGTTTTTGAGGGCTTGTGTTTGATGTCTGAGGGCAAAGTTCGGTTTTTCAGCAGGAGTGAATAGTTTTGGGTGTAGAGCTTCATTTTGACCTGGAAATAGGATGTTTGGGGAATTGAGTGAGATGTTATGGATTTGTGTTTACTGTTGTGCGGATATGAGGCGTAGTTTCAAGAAATGTGTTTTAGCAATCGAGAAAAACTGTAAAACAATAGAATTTTAAATTAAATTAGTTTTACATGGTGCCATGGACCTCCTCTCTCTGAACTAATTTTTCAGTGTCACTCTGAGACAGGATATTTCTAATTTTAGAGATATTGTGCAAGAAAGCAGTCCTACATTGTTTAATATGTGCATTGAAGTCTGTGCCCCATCACAGAGTCTGCAGGTGGAGGCTTTTAGTCCAGAGGTCCAAAAATACAGACATACACCCTTATAGTCCAATACACACAACACATACAGCCATATGCCCATCCACGTCGATCCAACCTCCACTATGCAGGGAACGGTGGCCCCAAGGGCCAGCTCCAACTCCAGGACACAGACAGTCCGGCTCCCGAACCACCAGCTCCACTCCCCCCGTCCTGGGCAGGCCACAGGATACAAGGCTGCAAGAAGACCCACCTACCGTTCCCTCCCACTCGTCCATTTGAGAATGATATGTGTTAGTTTATGTGAGTTAATGTGCAGTAAACTTTTGTTCAAGTCAAACGTTTACAGAATCGGCTGCTACAGCCGAAATTATAAGCTACAGTGTCATGGCATATTTAAACTCTTGTGTTTAAGAGTTAAACCTAATAGCATGGTTTGTCTCTGTTCTTGGTAAGTGTAACAACACACACTAAAATTAACTTCTTTAATGTTTCCAATACAGACGTTCATTGAAATAGTCTGATGAAAATATAAAGGCGCCCACCCTCTCCCCACATCCACACACAGATTGTAATACCAGATCACCAGGGATGGGCTGGATAAGATGTGCAGGACTCTGAGCAGAGCATAATATATTACAGGCCATCCAGAAATGGTTGAGAAGTGGCCCTGGAGATCTACGTGGACCCTTTCTGTCTCTTAAAGATTTCTCCTCATGTTTCCCTCCAGCAGAAACTGATATAATCATACAGCAATCAGTTCTGCTAGTCCCCATGGAGCCCTTTCCCTTAAATAGCCTGTAATATCTGTAAAGTTACTGGTCAAAAAGCTACACCTGCTTCCTGACAAACAGTTGTTATATTAGACAAAAAGTGTAAGTTAAATAAGCTCATTTTGAATTAGGGCTTCTGTTTCATCTCATGGTTTAGTATATTTTGCCTAAATGTGAATGACCTCAAACAGTCTGTGGACACTGCTGCATTTCTGTAGTCACCAACAGGTGATTCTGTACGTGAGTCTATAGAATGCTATTCCTGACACATTAGAAAAGCCTCTGAAACAACATAAAAAGCAACAAATCTTTAACAATAATCAAGCAGATATATGTCATCATGGTTGGCAATTACACTTCATACAAAAACTTAAGGTGGGTTTTGTTTCTATCTGCCTGGAGATATTTATTTGTGAATACCTGATGAATGAAAACAATATTATGTGCTGTCATGCCATGGGATGCTAGTAGTAAGTGAAGACTTCAATAAAGATTTACATTGGTTAACATGTATATATTTGGATTAATTCAACAACCACTCTTTGCCCTGATTCCTTCCCTGTTGTCATTAAAATCTATTAATGACCTACTGAAGCATACTGAGGGAAAGCTATGTTTGTGGGAACGATAACTACCAAATAATGCTCTGTTGGGTTTGAGATCAGGTGTGTTAGCAATATTTTTGTCATGGTCAGGGTGAGTGGCTGTGTTTCTCTGACAGCGTTAGGTCTCCTCCCCTGGGTGGAGCCTCCACACCTGTTGATAATTCATCTGGCAGTATTTAAGACTCAACGAGTCAATGTCTGCTCATCGTAGTTAGTGTTGCGCGTCAAGTTGTGTTCATTTGTAGTTGACTCTCGTTGTGCTAATTCTCTTCTCCTGTGTCACAGTATCTCTCGGACCATTACTCATCTGTGCAGTGTGTCACCTACCTGTTCTCTGCTGGTCACTCGCCATACTGGTTACCTGCTCCACCTGCCTGCCCTCCTGCCGTCCCCTCTGTACTCCGAACCTCCTGGAACTCTGGATCCTAGCCATACGGACGCTCACTTGGAACCCATTGGCAGTCTTTCCCCCACGTTACCTTCGACCTACTTACAAGTAAGGCAGAGACTCATTGCCTCCTGTTCTCTCATCCTCCCTACTAAGACCCACCTAACACCTGTCTCCTCTGTTTCAGAACCCAGCACCACGTATCCAGACACCCTGCCTGAACTGTACCACAGTACCTTTCACTGAACTCACGTATTGCCACGTTTCAGTTATCTGTTTTGTGATTGCTAATAAATGTATTCTTTGGCAAAGTCACTCAGCCTCTGCCTGTGTCTGCATTTTGAGTCCTGCCTGTCTTACTGGCTTCCTGCCCTGACAGTACTAACATTCTTGTCATGATCCCGAGTCTGACTCAGTGTTTTGTGCTACGTTCTTGTTTATTCTGGTTATGTCTTCTGTTAAAGATTTGCTAGTTGTTAGGTTATGGTTCTGTACTCCCTCTGTCCCTGTTCAGTCAGTTCTCAGTCTCTCTGCATGTGTGTTGAGTTTCCTGTTTTACTTTGAAGGTCTGTCTTATGTCAGTGTATTCTGTTTTGCGTGTATCAGTGTCAGCTATGTCTCCCAGCTCTTTCCTCTTGTTCCTGTTCACCTCTTGTATTTAGTCTGTCTTCCCCTACTTGTCTTTGTGTCGTCCCTCATTCTACACTGTGTTCTATCAGCCTTCCTGCATAGTTTATATTATGTTCATTTTAGTTATTTTGGTCCAGCAACAAAGCTGTTTGAGTGCACGTTTCGCCTTCTGAAGTCTGCACCCTTTGGTCCACCATTCCTGCCTCCTGCTCACAGTACATGATAATAATTTTCAGTTACTGAAGACAAAACTCAAAGCATAGAGCAGGAATTGAATGTAGCTACAATAAAGCATCTCAATGGAAGGAAATACAGCATTTGGTGATGACTATGGCTTTAGACTTGAAATGATCATTGACCTCAAATGATTTTCATCCAAGTATTAAAAACACTCCTTATTTAAAATTATGTTTTTTCCAGTTTCTTTTGAGTCCCCCAAAATTGGGAGATATGTATATTTAGAAAAATCAATAAATATGCAGAAATAAATAATAAAAATAGCCTAAAAATGTAACTGAGAAATCAGCTAAAAAAAGACAAGTGATTTTTCAACCAATATGGCCAAGAGCTCCTGCAACACTTCGCTGCTCAGCTAGATAAGTTACAGGGAGCCTGCAATGCCACCAAAGAGGCATCTAATGTGTGTCTGCAGAGTCCAGAAGCCTGCTGAAAAACAATGGCCAGTAAATTCTGGGGGAGTTATGTTTTTATTTAATTTAAGAGCTGGTGAACTCTATTTCTACCAAATAAAAGCTGGGTACATTTTTCAACTGTGTTAGAATTAATTTTTTATCTTTAATACATGTGTATTATTTTATATTTTACAATTACCTCACATTTATATTTTATCCAATTATAAGCTTATATTTTATCTAATCACACATTTACGTCTTATCTTTTATTGGATAGATAGGTATTGTAGAATACAGTGTTGAGAATGCCACATCTATACCACACAGTCCAGTGGTGAAAACTACCACAATCGTGCTTGGAGTAGACTGGTACACTGATACCACTACAGGAAAACATGTCTATAAATCATGGTGTTAGGGGGAGCCCCCCCCCCCCATCTCTTTCTACAGGGCTGATTGGAGGGCAACAGATGGTTGCCATAGTGAACTAGAGTTCTCTGTCTTATTACAGGGAGATGTCCAGAAGGCGTGAGATGACCCGAGGGATGGACCCATTCCACAATAATGGGGACCAAGTTTAAACAACTTGTAACTTGAGCTTTGTAAAACTAACTTGAAATTCAAACTGCTGAATAATCTTCTCTTATAGAAAACCACTCACAGCCAGACTCACTTTGATGGTTTCTGATTAGGACGTTCTGACTCTGATTGTCACCCCCAAGATAAACACCAGCCGTGAGAGACGCATCAACAAGGACAGGCACAGAGCAGAGAGCAGCTGACACAGACTTATCATGCAGATGTAAAAGAAGAACAACTGCCTGTAACCCCTGTTTAACCCTTGTTAGGCCCTTAAAAAATGCACCCTTTAGAGGCCCTAAGGCCACAAAATGACCCCAGGGCCTAAGAAGGGTTAAAAAGTTATTACCTGTAACCTGTGGGAAGCACCGAGTGCTGCTCTTACAAAGTGCCTGTTGCCAGAACACCAAGGGCAGTGTAAGTGTGGATGAGGATTTCTGCAGCTCAGAAGGTTGTGTGTTTCACACAGCACTCGGTATTCCTCCACAGGAGTGGTTAAAAATTTAGTTAACAGTTTAGATATACTCAGAATTTAATGGTTAAAAAAGCTCAGAGTGGTTAACCAGAGCAGTGCCCCTTGCCACCCCTAACCCCCCTCCCTCCTTTACACATCCTCAGATCATCAAGCGAGCATGGCTACCCCTGTTGAAGAGACCTCTGATTGCTGTGACAGTCTAACAACCCCATCTTCACAGAGCTAGACCCCTGCAAGTCTAGCTACCACTTACGGAGGCGGTGCGTCCAGCTGACATGCTACCCTCCCTGTGAGGTGGAAAATCTACTTAGGCTACGTCCACACTAATGCGTTTTTGGTTGAAAACGCATCCTTTTCTCTCCGTTTTGGCCTCCCGTCCACACTAAGACGTTGCTTTCCCCAAGGAAAAACGGAGCGTTGTGGAAACTGAAGCGAGATCGATCAACTGGAGACCAAACAACAAACGACGGAGGCACCAGACGAATGCAATCAAACGATGAGTTTATTAACACAGGAGAGGCAACATCTGCATATGTCTTCCTCTGACAAAAATTCATCAAAAACTGGTTTTATACCATGGAACATTAACGCCCACACATATACGTCAATACAAGTCAAAAATACATAGTTGACAGACATGAGCGCATCTTATACATTTTAATAACTATAAACAGTCATATAACTTCTCTTTTCTATAACACCTGCCTTTTAAGGTAATAAACTTCAAGCTTCGGGATCGTTAAAAGCTAATAATTGACCCTCGTCACCAATCAATAAGTAAACTGAATTGGCGCAGGTCTCAAAACGAGAGCAGAAGACACTTGGGCCTTCGCTCAGGCCTGCCACTAAATTAATAAGTGTATTGTAAGCATGCATGCAATTAACCTGCTATGTTCTCATCTTCCCTCAACATGTATCACCTGGACACTCTCACCAGTGAAGCTTAAAACCCTCTTGGATGGAACATCAACTCTAAACAAGCACAGTTATGCAATGTGTATAAAATAAACTCAACCTGTGAATAAAAAGGTCACTGTAATGACAAACATATTCAATACAATATGAACCCTGTAAGAAATATTACTGATAAAATAATACTGTAGAACATGTTATTAATGCATTTATCATAAGGCAGGTTATACGTTTACAATAAAAGAATCTCTGAATCCCAACATTCCCTCTTTTGACATTCCAACAAGGAATGTCACCACACTTCATGTTGTATCACTCCCTGCCCCACTCTATGGGTTCTAAGTTCATCTGGTAGATGCCCTCAACCCAGCCAGGGTTAGCAACCCTCGCCATTACTCTTACCAACAATCCTCTGACACAAGGAATGATACAACACCCCACAATGACCAGTATCCCCAAAAATACACCCAAGGAGCATATCACTGACATCGCCACACCTTTCCATCGTCCGAACACGGATGTCATCCAGGACTCCAGCGGGTTTTCGATACCTGAGTGCTCATGCATAGTTTTAGACAAAGTTTTCAGGCCCTCCAGAGCTCGGGTTACTGAGCCATCTGGGGCAGTATTATTGGGAATAAAGGTGCAGCACATGTCTCCGAACATGGCACAGACACCTCCCTTCTCTGCCAGCAACATGTCAAGGGCCATTCGATTCTGCACGCCCATCAGCGAACTTGGACCCAGTTGTTCTGCGAACCCCACCATGGCGTCTCTGGTCAGGTTAGAGAGTCTCAGCAGATTGTAATGAACATAGTTAATGCGATCAACATTCTTATTAGGCGTTATCCAAATTAATATACTCTCAAATCCTGCAGCTACCTGATTTACCAGCTTATACTCATTAGGAACTCCCCTGGGCACTCCTATGGAGTCTATCCAGGTCGGCGAGTCCAAACGAGGATCATAAGGATGTGTACCCTGGGTCCCTCTTTTAGCCAAAATATGTCTCTTACGTCTGGCAGCTAAAGTACGTGTGTTGTGTTGTGGAATAGCCTTTACCTGATTTCCAATAAGCATAAGCGGAGCTCCCAATCGCACCATTGCACATGTCCCTACGCTTCCCAAAGGAACACGAGCCAACAGAGTGCTCTCCCCACAGTAATAATAGAGCCCACTTCTTGCCCATGTTCCAATTATTGTGTTTGGGTCGCTTACATTATTGGTGGTTCGTCCCTGGAGTGTGACAGCACACCAAGTTGGGTCGATCTCTCCCACCTTGTACTTTTCATTATCTGTAGAGAACTTAAAACATGTATAGTTATCTTGTTTTGGCATAAATGGTCCCACTGTCGTCTGCTTTGAAACGGGAGGGAAAAGCCTGGACAACAGAGTACAGTTGCCAGTGGTCACTGCACTTCTGGTTAACTGTAACATACACTCATAGCCCCACTTATCTTCTAAATGCAATGGGGCGGGCTCTGTAAACAAACGTGGCCTAGCTGCCGCACAGGCAACACAGTCAGATACATGTTGTTCTCTAGCATTTTGAGCCACCCAATCAAGCCAGAGGTTACTGTCCTTGAAACCGGTGGCCCGCTCAATCAAATCCTGCGGCTTCAATCTAGTGTAATCTGATGTCACAAGTAATTTCTCTTTTAGTTCCTGTTCCTTTTGAGCGACTGCCCCTGAGGTTATTGTTTGGTCAGCTAAAGTGATAATTGGTTCAACTAAGTTTACCCTAATTACCCCTGATGGATCTGTCCCTATGACATCCACCCCAATTACCAAATAGAACATACCTCCCGGGATCCCAGATTTTGGGAGCGTATCCCACGGTCCTAGGGAAAGAGTGACAGAGTTCTGGGAAACAGAATAATCCCTTTGAATGGCTATCCCCTTCAATCCCTGCGGCACGTCTGGCTGCCATCCTACTCCTGTCCAACCTACCACGTCTTGCCAAGCACACCACTGATCTGTTATATAGGTGTAAACGTGTTTCCCCCACGAGGGGCCCCAAACAGCCTTACAGAAGCATGTCATGGGATGATTGCAAACCCATATATCATATGCTCTCCAGCTACTACTAGCTCCTGTACACTTAATAACGTCACACAAATCAAACGTGAAAGAGCTGGTAGACCCTTTAACATAATTCAACTCTATGCCATTATTCATGCTGAGACACTCATCACCTTTACCTGACACCTCGCGCTTTTGTCTTTTTACCGATCCCGTTTTAGGAACTGCAGTCTCAGGAAGTGCTGTGCTGGACTGGCCTCCGTGTTCAGACAAGTGGTCCAGAGTGCCCTGCAAAATATAAACAATAAACAGCACAGCCATCGTTAATATCACAGTATACAATAGACATGTGGTTGTAAGAAACATTTTAATCAGTTTTTTCTCATTACGTGTCTCTGACTCGTGTGTCTGCATCATGTTGTATAAACTTTGTGTTCTGGAATGAAACTGCCCTGCTTTTGGAGTTCTCAACTGGTCACCACTCCTTTCTTCTGACGTGGTGACCTTCTCAGCTGCTGCTCTTCTCTCTTCGGCCTCCCAGGTGGACTACTGGTTGGCCCGTTGCACAGGTGAGAGGATTTATTTTGCCTCTGCTCGTTATCGTTGACACCTGTGTTTGATGTAGAGGAGTTTTCCTCTAGCAAGCTCTCGTGTGCTGGCGCACACTGCGACCAATGATACCAGGTATCGCCTTTCCCTTTCAGTTGAACTGCTGTAGTTGTCCTGGCAACGACCTCATAAGGACCCGTCCAGCGTGGCTCCTTCCACTTGCGTTTGATAACCTTCAGCCACACCGCCTTTGCCTCTGGGGTCACCTGGTCCGCCACATGCAGTCCAGAAGTAACCTGTTTGGTGAAACTGGAGACAAGACACTTCAATTCATCCCAATATTCTGCATGAGACCTGTTACTCCTTGTGGTGTGTTCCGCCGGAACCTCTGTCCAAGGTGCTGGGAATGGCCTTCCCATCTGCAACTCATGCGGGGTGAATCCTGTTGACTTATTAACAGAACATCTTATAGTCATTAGAGCAATCGGTAAAGCTGAAACCCAGTTTAGATAACTTGTTTTTCAAATTCAGGTTCATTCTTTCTACCTTCCCTTGAGACTGAGGATGGTATAAAGTCCCAAACCTGTGTTTTACTCCCAACATCTTCTCTACTTCCTCCAGGTATCCCTTAAACGCTTACATTTCAAAATGGAGCTGTCCCATTGCAGTGTGGACGCTCGAAAACACAGACTTTCTAAAACGATTATGTATTTTAGTCATGTGATGCAGTCATGTGACCAATTAAACAAAGATAGCGGAGTGCATTATACAGCGGTTGTTTTGATTGCTCTCAATTTTGACAGCCCTAAAAAGATTAATATCAGTCTGTACATGCTGCAGACAGCTTTTCTTCAAATTCTTTAATTCTCACGCCTTTGCGCATGCGCAGGACTGGAACGTAAACGTTTTCGGCCGTTTCAGCATGGACGCACAACTCTGTGAAAACGACCGAAAATGCTAGTGTGGACGCAGAGCGTTTTCAGAAGAAAACGCCGTTTTCAAATCTATCCGGGCTAGTGTGGGCGTAGCCTTAGTTTACCTAATGAAACTGTATAATAGTTGGTTGGGTCAGCAAGAGTGAGTGGTTTCACGTTACCCTGCTTTACAATGCAAATTTGAATGTTGTTAGAAATAACACAAGCTCCAGCTATCAATTTGGAGGGACCGTGGGAGGTGGCTTTGACGGAGATCTTGTATCCTTGTACCTGGTTCAACGTGCCAAACGATAAAGCATCTTTGAGTGGAGAAAAAAATCTGCACCTGATGAAATGCCCACAGAAGGAGTTAAGCAAAAGTTTTGCAGTGGATTCTTCATGGATCTGAATCACCTGGGAGCGGAAGTTGATTTTTTTTCTCTGCAGAATAGATTTTAAAAAAGCTGAATTCAAGGCAGGTGGTTTATATCATCTTAGAGTATTTCCAGCTTGATTGCAATTGTTTCTCCTAAGGGTGGCCCAACCAGATTTAGAGGACAGTCAGTGTAAAGAGGTGACATACTACATGACGGAAAGAAAGCTGGTGTGACAAAGAAATGTCAGCACGACTCTTTGGATTAAATTGTAAGAATAAAAAGCAAAGAAAAACTTCTGGTAGCTCATTGCCCAAAACTGTAGTCGTAAAAATAAAGAAATATCTATAGTTTCAGGAGAAACTTTTAACACCTTTGACACTCTGATGAGAGATTACAATATACCAACCTCACATATGTTTAGATACCTGCAAATACGAAGTTTTGCAAAAAAATTGTTTCCTTCTTTTCCCTAC
Organism: Oreochromis aureus; assembly: GCF_013358895.1. NCBI lineage: Eukaryota > Metazoa > Chordata > Actinopteri > Cichliformes > Cichlidae > Oreochromis > Oreochromis aureus. Next base: position 505,716 of record NC_052963.1, on the reverse strand, counting down.
CTACCCCCTAAAAATCAAGTGGATACCATTTTGGAAATGGATCCTTTCGGCAAAAGGAGAATCTCTGTTATATACAAACTGATACAGAGCTTAAGGCCTATTACTTGGAAAAAATTAAAGAAAATTGGGAAAAAGATATTGGGGTGGATTTATCTGATGATGAGCGGAGATCGTGTTTGAATCGTATACATACTTCTTCCCTTTGCATTCGCCATGGTTTAATTCAATTCAAAATTCTCCACCGTCTTCATTATACAAGAGAAAGGCTTTCAAAATTTTTCTTGGAAGTTGATCCTGCCTGTCCCAGGTGTGGTCATAATCCAGCAAGTGAGGGTCATATGATGTGGTCTTGTCCGAATCTGGATAATTACTGGGGAAATATATTTAAAGTATTATCTCATATTAGTGCTCAGAATTTAGCGCTTGATTTCCGCATTGGCATTTTTGGAGTTATGCCATCTCAATACAAAATTAGTAAATCTCAGGAAAATGCCATAGCATTTGCTACACTGCTTGCCCGTAGACTTATTTTATTTCACTGGAAGTCTGATAAGGCTCCTTCATACATACAATGGTTAAAAGAGGTGCTCTTTTTTTGCCACTGGAAAAACTTAGATACAGAGTTCTCTCATCACAACAAAAATTCTCTGCGACTTGGAACCCATTTATTGACTATATAAAAACGCATTTTCCAGATGTGTGACATACATTTTTTGTTTGTTTTGTTTTGTTTCTCTTTACTTGAGCCTTGGGTGGGGAGGGAAGGGGAGGTTTCTTTTGTTTTTTGTGTGGTTTTTTTTGTTTGTTTTTTTTTTTTTTTTTTGTGTGTGTGTGTGTGTGTATAATCGCAACGTTTTCATTATGTATTGTGATCATGATTGGTAAAAAAGAAAAAAATTAATAATTTAATAATGTATCTGTTGAAAAATGATTAAAGACAAAATAAATCTTAAAAAAAAAAAATATCTATAGTAAAAAGTGAAAAACTATCACAGAGTTACAGGTTTTGTTAGAGACATAGCTAAGCATTTTGGAATTTGGCATAATTTGGGAAAGTTTGAATTTCTTCAGTATTGACTAACAGAAACTGGACTTTCTTGTCACTGTTCATTTTGATGGGAAAAAAAACAACCAACGCTGTACGGTACACTGGTGAAACTAGGATTTTTGTTGGGAAACTGGTTTCAAAGCACACTGAGAGCTGTGGTGGAAGTAAGACGAAATTCACGACAATGTTTTCCAAACATCTTCTTTTGCTGCTGGTTCAGTGTTTCAGTTGGAGTGACTCAGAACCTGTGAGACGCCGGCTTTCAGCACCCGACAGCTGTATCCGTGTACCTGCTCTTTAATCGTTTGGTGTTGAAATGCTGATGTGAACCTTTAGCTGAGACTCTGACATTTCTGTGGATGCCCCATATGTCTGTATTAAAATAACAGATCTGGGGTACATCCTGTAAAACTAGATGTTCTCCCTCTCACCCCCGGTACCCCTGGGGGCACTGGGTTACTTTGTGTTGTATGAATAACCATAAGGGAGGTTTTTGTCAAATACAGTTAAAGTCCAAAACTTCTATCTGTTGGCATTTTTTGGCCTTCAGACAACAACTTTATTGCTACACTGCTGGACAGGACTGATAAAGATAATGACTTACAAGAAGTATTCTGATTACATTTTTTGTACTTAGCAGCTTCTTATGGCTGCTCCCTTACTCACAAGGGCGGGTGACTCTGCATGTTTGATTTGGCAGATGTTTCTACCAGAAGCTTTTCCTGATGACCCCCTTTGTGTCTCCTCCCAGTCTGTAATCTATTACACTATGAACCCAGTACTTGTTTTGTATTGAGTAACTTAATTGATTTGCAAATCAAGCAATGTTTTGCTAATGTTCTACATTTTCATTACTCTTTAAATTTCTAAAAACTCATTCCCACAAACTAAAAATAAATCAATAAGAGATACATGTACTGTTGCTTACTATAACTAATTTGCAGATAGCTGCCTACTAATAAAGGAACCCGTTCCTATAAAAAAAAGTCCAAAATTTCAGCGTGTGCTTGTTTGGGGTGAGCAGCAGATATATCAGGTTAAGAATTATAAATGGCTTCAAGCACACTCAGGCCTCTGAGACTCATTTAGACACTGAGCCGTGGCTCTGTGCTTTTGGCATCTCTGCCATTCAAAGTTGTATAGTTTATAAAGCCTTATTTTATGCATTTACTACTAGTAGGGAGAACAAACATGAGGTTTAAGACCTGGACAAGTTTGAAACTCTTTGTCCTCCACAATGGAAGATTGCTGAAAATAAAAACGGGTAACACTTCATCCAGCTCCCTATTTTATACAATCTGCACTCAGCTGTGCAGTCTCCAACATCATTGGAAAAAGTTTCTTTGCTTTTCCCGACATGCTTGCATCCAATTTCGGTTCCCCCGTCTCTCTGTGTACCTGACCTGTACCTGCTACACTTGCTGTCTTGGAACGTCTGCCCCTCTTTCTTCTTTCACATAATTTTGCATGTGATTTGCCACATGGCCATAAAAAAATAAAGACCCACCCATACCTGCATGGATGCTCAACAGGGCTGAAGATTCGACTCCCACATACCGACAAGTCATTAATAATTGACATAAGATGCGTTATCTTGTGGGCTGGATGTGGCCCGCAGGCCATGTGTTTGACACTCCTGGGTAAAACTGTAGTGAGGAGAGGCAGAGGTTTCTCCGTCCATCCTGCCTATTAGCAATCAGTCTGATGTTTTGCTTGTATTGTCTTAGTTTTCTTTACTGACATTCTGTAATCAGAATAAGTCGACTCTCTCACAGACAGCGTGTTTGTGTGATGCTTTTGGCTTTTTCCTATCCTTAGTCATACAGCCATAGCTTTTAGGCCCACTGCTATGATTTTGTTATGAAATCATCAACATCTTGCTTACCTGTCAATGCCCCATAAATACCTCTATAATTCTAGTTCAGTGATGAAACGTTCCTCCCACTGAAAACGCTACAGATGAACAGAATCAACCTTTTGGGAATTCTAGTTCACATTCTTTTCTGGTGAGATACAAAACACTCTGTGTCAAAATATAATATGATTTCCTGTTTGCTTTGTTTACGATTGTTTTGCCTTCCAAATTTGCTCCAAATTAAAATTTAAACAAAGTTTGTCCATCTGTCTTTTAGCAGGCTTAACTTTTATGTTGTCTAATCTAATCTAAGTCCTTTTTAGCATGGTAGTCCCTGATGTAAGCATCCTGCCAAAGCATTTTGTTTATTCTGAAGAAAAAACTGGAGATATTGGTAAACATAGTATTATTCTGTCTGTCAAAGTGTCATACCTCTGTGATTTTAGCTATTTTGTAGCCCTTCTGTAAAGCTAAAGTAAGTTCAGGAGTGGTCCACACTCCAGTCAGCTCTGGAAAAATGATTTATTAATAATAATGTAAACTTTATTGATTCCCGTGGGGAAATTACTCTCTCTGCATTTAACCCATTGACTCAGTGGGCAGCTTCAAATCTGGCGCCTGGGGAACAGTGTGTAGGGACGGTACCTTGCTCAGAGGTACCTCAGGGTAGCTGTTCAGTGGATTCAAACCCCCGACTTTCCGATCATGGGGCGACCACGCTACCTACTGAGCTATCCCTGCCCCTTTCAATTGATTATGGTCACTTGCTGGTCAAGGTATTGCTGTCACTGTTTTTAGACATTTTCGACTGAAAGGATCCTTCAGTGAATCCGTTTCTAAGGACAGTGCATCCCTGAACAAGAGTTTCAACATCAATTTGACAAGAAAATACGGCCTCGTTGATAAAATCAAATGTTCTCTTGTTGTTACCGGTTCATACCGTTCATAAAACTCATTCCTACCAGCTGTTTTCATCCATTTGATATTATGCACATGGGGGAATGTTAACGTCCTACATAAGTCATATTGTAAGCAACCTTTGAGCTACCCGACTGCAAAGAGACTCAATGTAAGGGCCATTTTATTAAAACTTGGGTTTGTCTTCATGTCAAGTGTGCCAGGTGCAGTATTACTCAAGCAATGTGATTTACTGCAAACCCTTATGACTAATAAAATTGTATAAAAGTTTGCCGATGCTGACCTCTCGTTCGGTTGATTCTGGACTCATCCCTGCCTGATCATTTAACTCAAAGTCTGGATGAGTACGTCCAAGGCCTCAGTGCTCACCCTGTGTGTTTTTGGGCCCTGCGATGGTTCTTTCAAATAGAAATAAAGAGGGCTTTTGCACTATGATGTGGAGCGGTCTGAAACTTACACAGAGTCTAAAACTTTCAAACAAACACACACAGACAGTTTTATTATTACTTTAACAACTGCAGCAAAGTAACAACTCATACTGCCATCTGTTCTTTCTCCTGCTTTCTTCTTCTTGTTCTTGGTCTGCTGATTGAGGAGGGGCTTGGACCAGGGCTTGGTTACCGTCTGATGAGAGCGGTGACAGCAGCAGACTGCTGAAGAGAAAATTCTCCAGCACAAATCTAAGTTAGTGTAAAAAAAAATCAAACATCAAAACATCTTGCTTAAAATTCTCTAAAAACTATTCAGTAATTAATTACAAACTCAGCAGTTTCTTGGTTAGGGAGCTGACATGAGAAGACCTCTCTTAAATCAGAATCTGAAGGGGGAAAGAGTTTAAGTCAACAAAAAATCTGGAAAAATTCTACACCATACCAGGGGATTATCCTTTGGTGTCGCACTCTTAACCTTTGGCTTGCTGCAGTTACTGCAGTCGGTCACTGAATGCAAAAAGGAAGAAAATAACTCAATGTAATTCCTGGAAAACCACTGACACCAGTTTCTTGTAGCCACAAGTAGGTTGGTGTCCTATTTTTACTCTAATTTGACTGAGCCATTAGCAAATGACTGCAGCTCTAGGTTGGGGTATCTCAGGCTAGCTAGATCCCTGATTGGACGAAAACAGAATTGGAAGAAAGGTGGAAATAAGCAAAAGAAGCTCTATCAGATAGAATTTTTCTGTGACAGAGAGGAGGAGGATGGGGGGGGGGATTTTTCAGGAAAGCAGTAATTGAAAAATGAAACGTAAAGAAATGAGATTTCCAGTATGTTTCTTTGATGAAGGCTTACTGTAAGTTCTAATTGTATAAAAACTGTTCGCAGACTGTAGGACTCTCTTTCTCTCTGTCACTTTCACCTCCTCTGTCCTTCACTTTCTTTCCATCATTCTTCTACATCCCACCCCCTCTCCAACCCATCCACACACCCACTCTCCTAGTGTAAGTATTGTGTGTGTGTTCTTTCTCCCTTTACAGTGAGAGGAGAGCAGCATCTTCTCTCTCTCCTCAGACAAACTGTGACTTTAAGTGTATTATTATCTAACAGACAGAGTGGGGCGGGGGAGTTGTTTTCTGGAAATGGACTCGCACACAGTCCATCACTGATAACACTCTGAAGACACTTTGGTAATGCACAGATGCAGATTAGTAAACTACAATTTGAATAATGTTGTGGACATTATTAGCACAGCACTGAATGTGATGAAATTACACAAATTTGTTCAGTCTCCCCTCACACATGAAACCAGGCCTTTTGATCAGTGAGTGTGACAGAATACTTCCTGGCTATCGTATGAATGTGATGACCCTCTATTATTAGACCTATCGGTCTAATAGAGGAAGCCTTTGGAGGACCAGATCTATAATCTCGACTCTAGAGATTAGTCATTTTAATGGGAGAGTCCATAGCAGGGCACAGCTAGTGGAAACAGTTGAAACTAAGAAGAACCTCAACTCAAAGCATTTTTTAAAAAAAATGCTATATGCAACTTTTCCTTCACGTTTTTAGAAATCTTGTCACTGTAAAAATGACATAGTATCTTGATTTCCTTACACAAGCAAGACGTTCTACCAAACCAGGCCTTTAGAGCAGCCACCTTCAGTTGCTGCTTGTTTGTCAACCACATGAAATTGAAGTTGAAGTGACTCATTTGGCCATTGGAGATACCATACCATTTCTTTGCCATGAGACTTCTTGGTTTGCTTTTACAGTATGCTTTGGGTCTTTATCGATTTAGACTGTTAGGTGGTCTGACCATTTTTGCAGCATTTGGCTGAATCTGAGCAAATACTATATCTCTGTACACTTGACAATTCATCCTTCTATTCACTGGCACGTCTTCAATACACACTAAAGATCCAGGCCCAATAGCAGCACATACACACATCCTGCCATAGCATTGTCTCCACCATGTTTGACATATGATGCAGGAAGATGGAGACCACGAGCCGTTCTTTTCCTTCTACATAAATTTTTCTCACCGTCATTCTGGTACAAATTAATCTTGGTTTGATGTGTACAAACATATATGTGGGCAGTTCCTGGTTGTTCCTGGTTGAAACAAGTGGTTGGACCAGGAGGAATTTTAGACTCAAAAGCTTAGGGTGTCAGCTACCAATGACAATGGAGCATGGCAAGTTATACATTAATGAAACAAGAATAGTTAATAAATTACTTTTAGTTTCAATAATCCAACCACTGCAGAATCATCAGAAAACGTGTGAAGATGGAGGTCTCTGCAGTGGCTGATGTCCATGGTGTAGAGGGTCAATAGGAAAGAGGACAATCCCTTGTGGTGCCCCTGTGTTGCTGATCACATACACAATGTCGAAGACCACATATAGTGGTCTTCCTGTCAGGTAATCAACAATCCAGGACACGAGAGAGGCATCCAGCTGCATCTCTGTCAGCTTATCGCCTAGGACAGGGGTGTCAAACTTAAATGAGCTGAGGCCCTCCAATGAGATGACAGTGCTGGCAGCGGCCCACAGCTCATTTAAATTTGACACCCCTGATTTAAAGAGGTAATTTTTTGGAGTGTTCAAAAACGTCAGTCTGGTTAACATGAAACTTGTGATGTGCATTTTTTTTTCCTCCAATTTAATGTATTTAGGACATAGCTGTCACTCTATCCATCCACGTGGTGCGTTCAAATTACATGTTAGACTCTTGTAAATGTCATTTTTTCTACTGAAGCTCATTATCGCTTGATGTCGACTTCATTTTACTTACAGTGCAGTTTTTCAGGACAAATTTTTGGCAAACACTTGCTTTTGGTTTGTATATATGGTAAACAGCAAGTTGGAATCTAAAAATTCAAAATATTGTTTCACTTTTTTTGCAAAACACTGTCTGGTGTGTAATGGCCTAATATAATTCTTTTATTTTTATTTCTGTGTGGACTTTGCATGTTCTCTCAGTGTTTGCATGGGTTCTCTCCATTTACTCTAGCTTTCTCTCACAGTCCAAAAAAGGAAGAAGAATTAGAAAAATGCATTAGTGCTGATACAGATTTCTGACTCAGGATTAGTACAGCCTTGGTCTTGTAGTCTGGCCACAATAAAGTTGCCTGTTGACGTGCAGTTTATTGGCCGCGATGAAAGTAGGGTGAACACTATTTGGATCATGAACAGGATTTTGCGTAAGTCCGCATTGAGTGCAAGAGGACCTGACCTGAAGGATATGGCAAAATGCTGGCCAGACCGAGTAGCTGGCGAAACTTGAAATCTGGATCCTCTGTAGCCGGTTACCAAGACTACGTGAAGTACCCTCAGAAGCTCTACTAGATGACGTTAATGCAGCACTACGGACGATATCTACAACCACCATTACCGAGACTAATCAGCTGAGCTACACTACACCAGCAGTGATCAGTACTGCAGAGATGCATGGCTACAAGTTGAACAGCCAAAGAGAGCAGTACCCTCCATGGAGAAGGAGACTAGAGGGTAAGATCAAGTTTAACCAGGTCATAAATTACATATTGTTATAATTACACAAAATGTGTTCTAGACCAAAACCGTTCCTGTTATACCTGACTTTAATACCTCCAAGCATGTAGTTATGTTCATTATCAGTTAGAGCCCCTCCTCATTCTTTTTCTTCTTCTTTGGTGCAACCCTATAGCTACAGGGTACCCCTCTGGCCTCTCCCCTTTTCTACAATTCCCCTGTGGGAGAGGTCGGTGTCATTTCTTTTCCAACACTGTACAACACACATATAATTTATATTTAGCCACCCTGATGTTTCTGATTGTGTGTTTTTAGTTCAATTATTGTCATCATTGTGCCTGTTTTTGCTAGATGCTGTAAATGTGTAGTACGTGTGTGCCACATATGTGTTATAAGCACCGTTAATGCTAGCATGAATAGATAATTCTTGCTAGCTTGGAAGTTGTGGTGGGTTGAGCTAACTCCAGCTCCTACAACCAAATACAAACAGTAGGGAAGAGAGTTAGCAACAACCACTGATCAATGGCCATGAGTACCATTCAATCAGTGGTTGTTGATCAATGGTCATGAGAATTTGCATAATTATGATGAAGGAACTGATCCCCAGCCTATTGTTCGTTCACTCATTGTACAAATGTACTGTTTATAAGATTGGAGAAACCTGCAGTCAGCTGAGACTGAAGAAGTCACCTGGATGAGTGACGAAACGTTTCTCCCACAAAACGCTATGTCCAGATGAACAGATTCAACCTTTGGAGACTAAACATCAGGCTTTCAAATGAATTAACTCTGTCTGGGTCTTTGGTTGATTAATAAGCTGGAGCAGAAGATTGCTGCCACATCCTCTCCTCCGCCTGTACTTCAAGAATTCTGAAAGATTGACTTGGGGTATTGATTCATTTAAACTATATAAAGACCCTGCTGTAACCAGGTTTTAGTAAGGCAAAGTAAACCAATTTATTGATTAGTTATTAAATCGTGTACTTACAGGGTCTTAATGAAATGTGGCTCATTAAACATTATGTCATGAAATGCTGTGTGCAGTCAGGAGAGGGACCCAAATGCAAACTCACCAGAACCGGGATCAAAATATAGCTTTATTAAAAGAACAGGGAAAAAGGTGATACAAACAACAGTATGAAGCTAACCTGGGAAAGCAAAACTCACGGGGAAGGTCACACAGCTAAGAGGGAGGACGCGACACAGAACCGAGAGAGACATAAATACACAGAAGGATAACGAGGGACATGGGAGCACACAAGGAACACAGCTGATACTAATAATTACAACAAGACAGGGCAGGAGCAACACAACGTGACATACACTGATGGGAGACTATCAAAGTAAAACAGGAAGTACACAGAGACGCGGACAGGAGGGAGAGAGAGAACACGGGGAGAGCACAGACATAACAGGCTGGGGAAAACATGGAATAAAACACAAGGAGGAGAAGTGAGGCATGGGAACTCAGATACACGGAGGGGGACACGTGGTAAATACACGAGGGGAAATCAAATAAACTAACTGAATAACCTAGGAACCATGGAGTAAGTAATGAACAAAATACAAAAACACAAGAAAACTAAGAACACTGGGTCAAAATGCCCCAGGACCGTGACACATTAGGTCTCTCTCTTCTGTTTCACTATTTGGTGCAGTTGTCTATACTATATTGTTCTTTCTTTCAGATTTTTTTTATGTTTAAATCATTCTTTTCCTGATTTTTGCTTTGTTTGTTGATGTTCTAGTAGTAGACAAAAGAAGATGAAGAGAGTTGTACAAGACTGCAACTCTGCTTCCAGGTCCCAATCTGCATAGTCATATTTTATTCATTTTTGTGACCGCTAATGGACAATGAATGCAAAATGAGAGAAGAAGTCCTTTAAATTTTGTCCTTGTTTATATGCAAACAAAGGTAAGTTGTCAAACATCCGAGTTAAATCATGATCTGATTATACCCATCGTTATGTTGAAGTTTCTTCAGGACCTTGTTTCTTGGGGAACCTTATATTTTTTGGCCACCAATAACTCAGTGTTGAAGAGGATATCTCTTCAACACTGAGTTATTGGTGGCATGCCTGTTTCATACAGCCTGCCAAGGGTGGGAGTTAACTGGTAGTTTCAGGGGCTGACATCACCCACACTTCACTTCAGGTGAGGTAAATGGTAAATGGACTGATTCTTATATAGCGCTTTTCTACTCTCTCGGAGTACTCAAAGCGCTTTATACAACACGCCACATTCACCCAGTCACACCCATTCTCACAAGCACTACCTCTATACTGAGTGCTTTCTAACTACACTCACACACATTCATACTCCGATGGATGCATCGGAGAGCAACTTGGGGTTAGTATCTTGCCCAAGGACACTTGGCATGCAGACTGGAGGAGCCTGGGATCGAACCTCCAACCTTGTGATCCGTAGGTGACCTGCTCTACCTCCTGAGCTACAGCCACCCCGGGTCAATCTACATATGTGTCTTTTGTCTTTTTAGTGGGTAGGCATGTGTGAGTGAGTCACTGGCCTGGGTCTGGGGCTTACTGAGCTTGTGCTGGGTCTTGACCACAACCTCTACTACTTTGTCTTTTCTACCCATTCTGCTTTTTCCTGTAGGATATCTGGTATATTCCCATCCTGCTTGCCTCATCCCAGCCCAAAATAACTCACAGTTCATAAGATGCATATCTGGTCTCACACACCCAGGAGCTCCAAATTGCTCCTTCCATAATTCTTCTTCTCCACCACTGCAATCTGGAAATATAAAATATTTAGGTATTAATGTTGCAGATCTAACTAAATTAAACCATATCCCACTTTTAAAGAAAGTAGAAGGCGATCTGGCTAGGTGGAAATCTCTACCCATATCACTCATGGGAAGGGTTGCCGCTATAAAAATGATGGTCTTACCAAAAATAAATTATTTATTCTCAATGATCCCAACTAAACCGCCGCAAGATTGGTTCAGATCTCTAGATTCATATATGTCCAAATTCCTTTGGAAAGATACGCCCCCACGTATAAGCTTAAAAACACTACAAAAGACCAAGGATAAAGGAGGATTAGAACTACCTAACTTTCAGCACTACTTCTTAGCCAACAGGATTCAATTTATCTCAGGATGGCAAAAACATACCCTCTTAGATGAACCTTGGCTAGATGTAGAACAAGCACTTTGCAATAATCTAGAGATTTCAGATCTACCGTTTATCAGCTCAAACATCCAACGACATGAATGCTTCAAAAGCATCAACATCAGCTCTTCTCTGACAGCATGGTGGGAGTTTCTGAAGTTGACAGAGTCTTCATTAATCCCATGCAAACGTACACCTATCTGGAACAACCCTGACATATTACAAAACAATAATATGATAAACTTTCCAGATTGGAGTGGTAAAGGAATCAAATATTTAGAACATATACTAGAAGGAACAGACTTTATTTCATTTGACAGACTAGTTACACAATATGGGATCAACAAGAAAAGATTTTTAGAATATCAGCAAATTAAATCCATAATAAAAAAGAGATTTAAACCGGGTCAAGTTGAACTACAAACACCACCAAGTGTGGTTCAATTTCTTACTCTTAAAACCCCCAAATTACTGTCCAAAATATACAGAATGCTTTCTAAAACAGATGAATCAATATCACTTCCTATTGCAAAATGGGAAGCGGATTTATCAGTTAACTTTGACCAAAACTTCTGGTCTCAGATTTGCTCAAAAACCTTTCATCTAATTAGAAATCCCAGTCTTCAGTAGGGGTGTGTCACCAGGGTGCAGGGGAGGCATCCCCCCCTCCCCCCCCCTCTGTCCCCTTCTGGCTGCCTGTGCCTCAATTTTATCCCACAACTTAGACATTCACATTACTCACACTGTCATTACACATACATATAGGATCTTGGGGGTGGGCACGCTACACGGAATCCAGAAGATGCTGTACAACCTCACCCCTGGCGTCGTTGCCCACCTCTCAATTTTAAATGCATTGCATTGAGGGCTATCAGGAGGGGCTATGTGCTTACCTGCTGCTCTCTGGCAGGTAGCTCCACGCCCTCCTGGGTGTTAAATGCACCTTAGAACACACATACATCAACACTACATATGAGCGGGCGGAGGGAGGTTTGGAGTCTTCACACAACCCCATTCTCTGCGGCCTGTTGGGGCGGGGGGGCTGGAAGGAGGAGTTGGCCATCTGATTGGGGTCTGGAAAGTTGAGTCCTCCCTGCTGCTGTGGTGTCGGGGCGGTCTGCTTCTCTCCACCCCAGGGAAGAGGGTAACTATACCTGGGTCTGGGTGCAGTTTCCCCCTCCAGGGGCAAGGGTACCTAGACCTGGGGTTTAGAATATGCTTGGGGAGTGTGATTGTGTGTACAGTGTGTATTTATATCTGTCTCCACGTTGGGTGAGTGTTGAGTAATTGCATATGAGAGCATGAGGGTGAGAATGGATGTTTGTATCTGTGTGTGCCTGTTTGTCTGTGTCTATATGTCAGGTTGGGTATCAGACGCCACCTCTCTGGGGACATCTCAGGTCCTCCAAGGTTTGGAGGCCTATCCCCCCCCACCACTCCCCCTGCCAGTGGCAGACGCCCTCAGACATCGGTGCGTTGGTGGTTCTTTGTGTCCGGGGGTGGGCGACCAGGTACGCACCGGCTCACTCCTGGTGGCTGCTTATCAGGGCCTGGAGCCTGGGGCTCGCTCGGGCCACTTCAGGGGGTGGGGCGCCCTCGGCCTCTCGGCCTGGGGCTCGGTCACTCAGGCACAGCTGGCTGCCGGCGGAGCTCACAGCCACGTCACTGCAGCCCCCCCTGGCTTCTGCTCCGCGGCTGCTGAGTGACGCCTCATCTGGGACTCTCCTCAGCTCTTTCTGGGATAGTGACGCGGCTGCCCCTCTGTTGGTCTTCCTTGGTCTCTTGTGTTCTGGGGGCCTCTGGATGTCTGGAGCCTGGATCTCCTCCATACCTGCTTCATGCCCTGGAGGACGGGGCTGTGGCCCCCCCACACCCTCTAGCAGATCATTACATGAAGGAACCTTTTAAATACAAGCGCGTTCATGCTCACAGGTGTACACACAGGTGATCACACACAAACTACACCCTTTTTGGCTCCTACCTCAAAGCACACTGTGCGCTGTCGATCTTACGTGCTGCACAATAATGTTTAATATTTAGTATTTACTGTTATATTCACATAGATCATTGTGATGATGTTTATTACTCTCGTTTTCTTCTGCTTGCTTTCTCTTTTTTCTTTCTCAACAGGTGATCCAGGTGATCGATATATGTATTTTTTGTCTGTTTGTTTTGTTGGTTTTTGTTTTTTGCCCTTTATCACCGTTCCTCTTCCCCGCTGTTTTTCTTTCCCTCTTTCTTTCTCCCCTTTCGTTTCCCCAGTCATGTCTGTCCCGTATTTAGCAAGTGAAAATAAAATAAAATAAAATATAAAAGCAAAGCAAAAATAGACCATTACGGCAAGGCCGGGATGGTCCATTTGGTAAAGTAAATCCGTTGGGCATCTTTCTTGGCCTTTAGACAATAATTCTGATGGCAAAAGAACCAAACGGGACAGGCGGGGAAAAAAAAAAGCTGGGCCTGACCACCCTCAAAGCAAGTAAGAGTGCTGGAAGAGGTCTGGGCCTCTCCACCCTCACCCTGCTTGAGCGCAGAGCTGCTTCTGTGACGAGTACAGTCAGAAAAGATGAAGAGGAAAAACAAATCTGTGGCTTCAGCTGTTACACCATTACCTTTTCTGGGCGCTGTCTCATTGTTGCCCTAGTGCACCTGTTGTTAATTTCATTAACATTAAAGCAGCTGAAACTGACCAACAGCCTCCACGGTTAGTTAGCTTGACCAAATCAGTATCCCAAAAGTTTAACTGACACAATCCTCTGATTAAAAAGCATTCCTTTAATTTTTGTGAGCAGTATATTTTTCTGGAGCTAATTTTTCTTCTAACACAGCAGCACAGACTTAGTAGCAACAGTGGTAGCTCTGACCTTCAATCACAACAACCTCTTGGGTCCTTTACACAAATTCAAGTTCTTACTTTGAAGTCAGACACTGTTATAGATGTTGTGTAGATGCCAAAAGGGATCATCCAAATTTAAAATAACTTTGATAAAACTCAACTTTTTACATTGTTTTTTTTTTAACAAAATATGTTGTCTCAATCAGCTAATTTGTGCTTTTTCCTTTTGAAGCAGTTTGTGGTATACAACAATTTGGTCTTTGTTGTATTTAAATTTATCACGACTGGAGATCAGACCACACTCACAACGAAACAGGTCTGTTCAGATTAGATGAGAAAAGCAGGTGATTTTTCCTTTTAATTCATCACAGTGACCATGTAACAGCAACTTCCAACTGTGATGTGCATAATAAGGGATTTTCCCCATTTTCTATTTCTTTACTTTCTCCCGGGTAAGGGAAGTGTGTGTGTGTGTGTGTGTGTGTGTGTGTGTGTGTGTGTGTAAGTGCCTTTGAAGGAGCTTGCCCAGACTCAAGCAGCTGATGGAAAACCTCTCAAGTGTCAAAATGACCGTATCATCTCTTTCTGTTGGCAAGACACACACACTCACACACACACACACACACACACACACACACACACACACACACACACACACACACTCGCACTTTAGTGCACCCACAAAGCCACAATGCATCTTGGGAACCATTAAGGAAACTGGAGACCACCGCAGTGAGCAAAGGGCGCAAACACAGGGAGAGAGGAGGATGATGATACAGATAAATGATAGGGGGATCTTCTCTGGATTGCTCCAAGCTGTAACAAATGGAAAACCATTTTGACTGTATAGTTAGAGGTCAGATGAATATTGGCTTCTCATTAATGATTCTGAAAATCTGCTTGCAAAGATTCATATTGCACCAAAGAATCACAACAGTTTGGACAGTTAAGTGGTTTCAGCTAAAATCCTTCAGCTTGGCCTTATGGCATTCCATGAAAAATTTATACTTTTTTCCTCATTTCGTGTTATATATTTTGTGTGAATACAAATTTGTAATTAAAACACAATATATTTGGTGTCAGAAGCACATTTTTGTTGAGAAAATGGGAGGGCGTAATAATGCATGTAAAAAGCTTATGTAACAGTTTTTCACCCATCATAGCTCAGTCAAACTTGACCTCCATGTATGGATAGACGACCGATAACCGGTTGTCGTTAGGGACCCCCCCCCCAAAAAAACCCCTCAAAACAACATTGAAGAGTCAGAAATTATTGATATATAACAATTAAATGCAGAGTGGTGTAAAAACAAGTATATGAACAAAAAAGAGTGAAAAGAAATACTCAGTCCATCATGGGAAGCCCACTGAAGCCTAGGCCTATTGGAGCATAAGTCAGGGACCATTCAGGTTCATCTGATCCAACCCCAACTATAAGCCTTGTCAAAAAGAACACTATAAGCTGGTTCTACAGAAGAGGGGCCTGAAAGCTGAAGGCTGGGCCTCCCATTCTCCCATTTTTAATACCCTAACCCAGCGGTCCTCAACCTTTTTTGGGCCACGGACCAGTTTAATGTCAGACAATATTTTCACCGACCGGCCTTTAAGGACATAAGTCTTACATTGAGTCTTACATAAGTAAGCCAGCAGTCCGGAAGTGCTCTCTTGGAGTGGACTATGAGGTCTTTAAGATAAGATGAGGCCTGATTATTCAAGACCGTGTATTTGATGAGAAGTTCTGGATTTAACAGAGAGACAATGTAGAAAATCCATATGGGACAAATGTGCTTTCTTTCTAGTCCCTCTTGATACTCGTAGCATTGTGGATCAACTGAAAGGTTTTCAGGGATTTGTTAGGACATTCTGATAATCATAAATTACAGTAGTCCAGCCTAGAAATGATGGCTCTATGAACAAAGTTTTCAGCATCACTCTGAGACAGGATATTTCTAATCTTTTTCTTTTTTAAGAGATTGTTCAAATTCCAGAAAGCAGCCCTACATATTTGTTTAATATGCACATGGAAGAACATCAAAAACAACTCCTCACAATGTGACTACATGTCATGGTAGAGTAGGTGACCTGGACTCAGAAACAGGAATCGCTTCTAAAGATTTAGAAAGTTTATTCATCCAGGTCTTTATGTCTTTAAGACATTCCTGCAGTTTAACTAATTGGTGTGTGTTACCTGGCTTCATGGATAGATAGAGCTGCGTGTCATCTGCATAGTAGTAAAAATGTATGCTATGTCTTCTGATGATACTGGCTAAAGCTGGGCAAACACTGTGACCAGCTCCTGATCAGCAATCATATGATTGTAAGAAAATCAAACCTGGTTGAAATCCTGTTGCCCATCGTGAGGGTGTCAACGCAGCCTCTCACACTTAAACACAGAAATGGAAGTGAAAAAGACGGAGCAGCATGGCAGTGCAGCATGTGATCTGGACACAAGCGATGGATGCACAAGTTGTAGAACTTTGGCAAGCTCATCACAGCCTTTTCAATGTGGCCTCACAAAATTATCACGACCAAAACAACCGTGAAAAGAGTTGGATGGACATTGCTGGTCAATTGTAGCTGCTTGGTCAATGTTTTTCATTAGCACTTTAGCAAAGTTGATGGTGGTGGTGGTGTGTGTGTGTGTGTGAGAGAGAGAGAGAGAGAGTTAAAGACAGAGAGGGAGAGCAAGAGACAGATTTTTTGTTATAACCTTTATGTTATGGACACACAGTGAGCACTCAGGTCACATCAGAGCATCAGGGCTGTATAGTGTGAGACCCTGCATCGTGACCTACGAACCTCTAACCCCTGCGAGTCAATCGTGCAGTTTGAGCAGGAGCTGAATAACACGACTGAAAAAATTGCACAGTGTATGCCCAGCTTTAGGGAAGCATGTATAATGTAAACCGAACTGGTCCTAGCACTGAACCCTGTGGAACTCCATAATTAACCTCAGTGTGTGAAGAGGACTCTCCATTTACATGTACAAATTGGAGTCTATTAGATAGATATGATACAAACCACTGCAGTGCAGTACCTGTAATACCTACAGCATGTTCTAATCGCTCTAATAGGATATTATGGTCGACAGTATCGAACGCAGCACTGAGGTCTAGCAGGACAAGCACAGAGATGAGTCCACTGTCAGAAAATTAGAAAGATGCAGCCTGATCTGACAAGTCTCTGTTGAGAGATACTGATGGCAGGGTCTGAATATGTTGTAAACAACATAAAAGAATATATCCATCTGCATTGTACCATCACTTTAATCTGGGGGAGGTGTAGTAATGCTGTGGGAGATGGTAATTTAGCACGGTTTGCTAGTAGATAAGTAGGCTGTGGTGTTTAAACCAACATTTAAACAGCCTACCTGAGTACTGTTGCTGACCATGTCCATTCTTTATGACCACTGATGGGCAATGCACTATGTCAAAGCTTAAATCATCCCAGTGTGGAACATGAAAATGACGCCACTGTACTCTTTTTTTTGTTTGTTTGTTTTTTTTTTTCTTGTCCCGTTTGGCTCTTTTGCCATCAGAATTATTGTCTAAAGGCGAAGAAAGATGCCCAACGGATTTACTTTACCAAATGGACCATCCCAGCCTTGCCGTAATGGTCCATTTGATTCACCTTTTATTGTTTATTTTATTTTATTTTCACTTGCTAAATACGGAACAGACTTGACTGGGGAAACGAAAGGGGAGAAAGAAAGAGGGAAAGAAAAACAGCGGGGAAGAGGGACGGGGAAAAAGGGCAAAAAACAAAAACCAACAAATCAAACAGACAAAAAATACATATATCGATCACCTGGATCACCTGTTGAGAAAGAAAAAAGAAAAAACAAGCCGAAGAAAATGAGAGTAATAGAATAAACAAGATCACAATGATATATGGGAATATAACAGTAAATACTAAATATTAAACATTATTGTGCAGCACGTAAGATCGACAGCGCACAGTGTGCTTTGAGGTAGGAGCCAAAAAGGGTGTAGTTTGTGTGTGATCACCTGTGTGTACACCTGTGAGCATGAACGCGCTTGTTTTTAAAAGGTTCCTTCATGTAATGATCTGCTAGAGGGTGTGGGGGGGCCACAGCCCCGTCCTCCAGGGCATGAAGCAAGTATGGAGGAGATCAAGACTCCAGACATCCAGAGGCCCCCAGAACACAAGAGACCAAGGAAGACCAACAGAGGGGCAGCCGCGTCACTATCCCAGAAAGAGCTGAGGAGAGTCCCAGATGAGGGGTCACTCAGCAGCTGCGCAGCAGAAGCCAGGGGGGGTTGCAGTGACGTGGCTGTGAGCTCCGCCGGCAGCCAGCTGTGCCTGAGTGACCGAGCCCCAGGCCGAGAGGCCAAGGGCACCCCACCGCCGAAGTGGCCCGAGCGAGCCCCAGGCTCCAGGCCCTGATAAGCAGCCACCAGGAGTGAGCCGGTGCGTACCTGGGCGCCCACCCCGGGACACAAAGAACCACCAACGCACCGATGTCTGAGGGCGTCTGCCACTGGCAGGGGAAGTGGTGGGGGGAGATAGGCCTCCAAACCTTGGAGGGCCTGAGATGTCCCCAGAGAGGTGGCGTCTGATACCCAACCTGACATATAGACACAGACATACAGGCACACACAGATACAAACATCCATTCCCACCCTCATGCTCTCATATACAATTACTCAACACTCACCCAACGTGGAGACAGACATAGATAGACACTGTACACACAATCACACTCCCCAAGCATATTCTAAACCCCAGGTCTAGGTACCCTTGCCCCTGGAGGGGGAACCTGCACCCAGACCCAGGTAGTGTTACCCTTTTCCCTGCGGTGGAGAGAAGCAGACCGCCCCGACTCGGCAGCAGCAGGGAGGCCCCACATTCCAGACCCCAGTCGGACGGCCAACTCCTCCTCCCAGCCCCCCGCCCCAACAGGCCGCAGAGAATGGGGTTGTGTGAAGACTCCAAACCTCCCTCCGCCCGCTCATATGTAGTGTTGATGCATGTGCGTTCTAAGGTGCATTTAACACCCAGGAGGGCATGGAGCTACCTGCCAGAGAGCAGCAGGTAAGCGCATAGCCCCTCCTGATAATGTCAATGTCTATGTGTATTTAAAATTGAGAGGTAATTTGGATTCCGTGTAGCGTGCCCACCCCCAAGATCCTATATGTATGTGTTATGAGAGTGTGAGTAATGTGAATGTCTAAGTTGTGGGATAAAATTGAGGCACAGGCAGCCAGAAGGGGACAGAGGGGGGGGATGCCTCCCCTGCACCCTGGTGACACACCTTTACCCCAAGGCCCTGCATGTGTGGGTGATTGTGGTGGAGCGGGAAGAGGGAGGAAGCTGGAGATGGGGAGGGAAGGAAGGGATGGGCAAGTGACCCCTCCCTGGGGCCAGCTCCCCCGCTGACCCCAGTAGGCACACCCATACTCT
The DNA here is from genome assembly GCF_013358895.1 of Oreochromis aureus. Taxonomy (NCBI): domain Eukaryota; kingdom Metazoa; phylum Chordata; class Actinopteri; order Cichliformes; family Cichlidae; genus Oreochromis; species Oreochromis aureus. The sequence continues at coordinate 486,554 of NC_052963.1, read as the reverse complement.
GCAACCCGCCAGGGAAAGGGGGCCCTGGTCCGGATGGGCCAGGGCCCCCTTTCCCTGTGTGGCCAGTGCTTTGTGGGGCCAGCGCCGCCCGGCCCCACAGAGCCCGGGACAGCCCACCCGACCCCACCACAGAGAAAACTGCACCCACCCCGTCATCCACTCATCTTCCAGACTACACAAGACAATAGATGCCCAGGCTGAGATGTTCCTCCACCTCTCCTGTATCTCCCCCTCCTACAGAGTGAGTTCCCGAAGAGAGGGGACCTCCTGCAAGATGTAACAGCCTCCCCCACCAGTTGAAGAGCCCCCCAGGTGGCTCGATGCACTGGCGGCACCCTGCGTCAATTTTAGAAACTCCCACCATGCTCAAATAACTGCCACAGTCACCAGATCTAAATCCAATGGAAAACCTTTGGAACGTGGTGGAATACTGATTTGCATCACAGATGTGCAGCTAACAAATCATAACCCTGTTGAATGTAAGACAGCACAGAGGACTGCAAAATTATTCCTTCTGTTAGATTTAAAGCTCCTTCTCAGTGGCTTTTCCCATTAGGTGGCTCTCTCTGTCCATGTGTCCTAAGCTAAATAGCTGCTGGGTAGAGCCTTAAATGTACCTGGGTAATTTGGGAGATGCTGTGTATCTACACAGCTGGGGGGATTAGAGGTTTTATAATACATATATTATAAAGTACTATACTGCCAAAATATTTCAAATGAATGTTTTCAAAAAGCACATGCTCTCAAGTTAAAGTAATTCTCTGCTGATCTCAGTTGACCATTGACACACAAATAAAATGAATAAATAAAGTAAATGTGTGTGCACGTATGCATACAGACACATTTACTTTTCCCATACCAGGTCGAATGTTCCCCACAACAACAGTTTTTGCACCGTAAATGTTTTCTGATAATTTTAGCAATTCTGCATCGTGTGTGTGTGTGAGGCAGAGAGAGAGGAGGGGGGAGAGAGTGAAAGAGTGAGAGAGCTCAATAAGTTTCTCAAACTAATTAAAGAAGAGTCAGTGGCCATGGCGTCGATGGATGTGTTTTTAATCATGTAGGAACCAGTGAATATGCAAAACACCACCAAAGCAGCAATTTGATAGTGACAACTTGATTGCCTCATTGATTTTTTTATCTCAAGTGGCAGCAAATATGAATAAATATTCCCAAATTAGTATGTGAGGGAGAAACCATGATTTATAGTAGAAATCAGCGAGATGTGTGCAGTGATCTGTGAGCCAATGGGAAAGTGCAATCTGTGATTTTTGTGTTCTAGACAGTTTTCATTTTCTTCAAATTATTTTCTGAATCTTTTTGACCTCTTGTTCATTGGCTAATAAGAAGGCGGGATCATGCACATTCAGGCTAGTTTATTGGTTAGTTATAGATGTCGTGTGATTATGGAGTTTGTAGTTCACACATGAAAAGGATGATTGATTAGTTTGTGGGAATTTGGTTCAAATGTACCTTCAAAATCAGTTTTCCATCACACGGTGATTCAGCTAATGTTCTTAAGTTACACAGCGCTGTAAGTCCCAAGAGTTATTCTCTGTGGGACTTGCAAATTGTTTCCATGCATACATCATACTGGTGATGTCACATGGGTTGTGTCAAGCATATAGTTAGGGCTGGACCAGGTGACCCTGAATCCTCCCTTAGTTATGCTGCAATAGACGTAGGCTGCCGGGGATTCCCATGATGCATTGAGTTTTTCCCTTCCACTCACCTTTCTCACTCACTATGTGTTAATAGACCTCTCTGCATCGAATCATATCTGTTATTAATCTCTGTCTCTCTTCCACAGCATGTCTTTATCCTGTCTTCCTTCTCTCACCCCAACCGGTCTCAGCAGATGGCCCCGCCCCTCCCTGAGCCTGGTTCTGCCAGTGGTTTCTTCCTGTTAAAAGGGAGTTTTTCCTTCCCACTGTCGCCAAAGTGCTTGTTCATAGGGGGTCATATGATTGTTGGGTTTTTCTCTGTATGTATTATTGTGCGATCTACTGTACAATATAAAGCGCCTTGAGGCGACTTTTGTTGTGATTTGGTGCTATATAAATAAAACTGAATTGAATTGAATTGAATGATTGGAATGATTCTTACACTGTTGCTAACACCATGTGATGCTTGTTATTTATAAATACATTTACTTTAAAAAGAATCTTGCATTGAAAACTATTTATTACCAAGGCTTAAGACCAATGGACAACTGGGCAGAGTGAAAGAAAGGTAGGTACATATCCAACACAACCAACAGTTGATGCACAGGGTATACTTTGTTAAGATTTCATCTTATGGGTATAATGCTGTTTTGAAATTTGGGGGCAATGCTAATCAGTCAGCCTTCAAAAGAGAGGATTTTCAAGATGTGTCAGGATTCCATGAGTGTATGCTAGAGCTTCAAACTGGTAGTAATTAAACTGTTACAGTGCAGCGATCAATACTACTTACTGTAATGTTTTATTGCAACATGCCATAGGAATTAAAGGTACTGCACTGCAGTGGTTTGAATCAAATCTCCATATCGCCAGCTCTTTAGACAGAGTTGAGTGTCATCTTCATAGCAGTGAAAATGTATTGCCAGGTAACACACACCAATGAGTTAAACTGCAGGAATGTCTTAAAGACATAAAGACCTGGATGGCCGCTAACTTTCTGCTTCTTAATTCAGATCAAACTGAGGTTATTGTACTCGGCCCTGAAAATCTTAGAAATATGGTATCTAAGCAGATTCTTACTCTGGATGGCATTACCTTGGCCTCCAGTAATGCTGTGAGGAACCTTGAGTCATTTTGACCAGGACATGTCCTTCAATGCACATATTAAACAAATATGTAAGACTGCTTTCTTCCATTTGTGCAACATCTCTAAAATTAGAAATATCCTGTCTCAGAGTGACGCTGAAAAACTAGTTCATGCATTTATTACTTCCAGGCTGGACTACTGTAATTCTTTATTATCAGGATGTCCTAAAAACTCACTGAAAAGCCTTCAGCTGATCCAAAATGCTGCAGCAAGAGTCCTGACAGGGACTAGAAAGAGAGAGCAGATTTCTCCTGTTTTGGCTTCCCTTCATTGGCTTCCTGTTAAATCCAGAATTCAAAATCCTGCTCCTCACATACAAGGTCTTAAATAATCAGGCCCCATCTTATCTTAATGACCTTGTAGTACCATATCACCCTATTAGAGCACTCTCTCGCACTGCAGGCTTACTACTAAAAGGGAGCATTTATCTATCTCCCTTATGGCTTCTCTACACTGGCTCTCTGTTTAATTCAGAATTTAATTGAAGTCGGGGGGTGGGGGGGCTTAATTTCACTGCAGGTGTAATCTTTGCATGTTAGAAATAAAGGTTTGACTGATTGATTGATTGATTGATTGATAAAATCCTTCTCCTCACATACAAGGTTTTGAATAATCGGGGCCATTGTATCTTAAAGACTTATATAGTACCATATCACCTGCTATGACCCAGGTCTTAATTCTGTGTAATGTATTTGTGAATATATTTGTTTATGTTGTGCCCTGGCCTAAGGAAATCAGAGCCCAACACAAAAATGATTGGCACACTCCCAGCTCCCAAGGAAGGACAAATGCCCCAGTGAGTTTTACAGTTTAACAAAAATTTGAAAAACTAATTTTATAATATATTCTCTTTATCTTTAGAGGTAGGAAACATCAGGGTGGCCATAGCCAAAATGTTTACAGAATACTTGTCTTTGCTGGATTAGCTGAATCTCTCAGAGTCCAGGGTAATCTGTGCCAGTATGCTATTACTACACATCTGTCATGGTTCTGGGTCTTTGACCCAGTCTTTTAAGTTCATGATGTGTTCCTATTTAGTATAGATTTAGTTCCCTTTTTGATCCATATCTGTTTCTTAAGTCGGGTCCCTGTTTCTGTCTGGTCCCTTTATGCCCTGACTCCGTAGTTAGTCTACGGAATCAGGAGACTGAGAGCCTCCTTACTTTTAAGATTCTACTTATAGGTGTAGGCTACTGACTGTTTCTTTTTCACTCATCTATTTTTACTATGCGTTTATACACCACTCTGCATTTAATCATTGTTATTAAATGATTAAATGCCAAGCCGCCTGTGAGCCTCGGCTCACGTCCATGCCTGCTGTGCGGCCACTGCCTTGCCCCCAGACCTGCCTTGTCAACACTGCCGGATATGCAGTTGACCCCTGATTCCGAGGGGGGGGGCATAGGGTAGGCTAGGCCGGGCGGCTCCTCGGCCCAAGTCGGCTGATGGGGGAATTTGGCGGGACGTGGTTCGTGGCACGGCTGTGGGGGAGGCTGACACACCTGCGCTCAATCACCTGATCATGTCTCCCCTATATTAAAAGTGCCGGAACCTAAGGTTGTTGTTGTGTGTGGCTGTTGGCTGAAAAGCTGCAGCCGTGTCTAAGAAGCGACAACAGGAATAAAGAAGTGTGTAAAGAGTGAAATATGTGGTCAGGTCATTTTTTCCACAGTCTTGCATTTCTGCTTCCCGACTATGGACTGGGACATTATTCAAACTGCCACCAACAATAACGTAAAAGTCTACCCGTAATGCATCACCATATACATCTATGAATGCATTGATGATATCGTACTGTGGGTTACTGTACGGACTTACTCCAATTATGCCAGTGGTCAACAAGGAGGTGCATGCTGCGCTCAGAGTATGGACAGCTGCCTATAGAGATCCTTGTGAGTACAGAAATGTTGGGTACACTCTCATAAGAGCAATAAAAACGGCTAATGGACAGTACAGAGCAAAGGTGGAGTCCTGCTACAGCGACGTAGGTGTATGTGGAGTGGGCTAAAGGACATAACAGAATACAAAGGGAAGAGGTACAGCATCAGGAAAGTGACTGCTTGTCTAGCTGAAGACGTGAACAGAGATCTTGTCAGACGAGGACAGCTGTGCTTTTTAGATCTCTTAGGCAGACGTGTTTAAATACTCTTAAATACTTTTAAATACTTTTCTTGGTGACCAAGATGGAAGCGCACACTGTTGTAGTGGATTACGGCTCTCTGTCTCAGTACTCCACTCTTTTGTTTAGCTTGTTTAGTTTGTACGTTCGTCTTGTTTCTTTGTGCACTATTGGTTCTGCTTTCAACATTCGCTACACCTGCCAGGACCTCAGAGACATCGGTGACCAGCACCAGACCTCTGTTTCGTGAGACTTTCATCGCACGGACAATATCCCAGATCACATAGCAAGAGCACCGGGCTCCCCGTGGATTGTTATCGGGGCTAGGTGGGGGCACAGACAGAGGAGGGAAAGGGAGCAAAAGCGGGGCCGCAGGTCCGGTGTCATGCTGAGGCTAAAAAAACAACCACACACGCCACCTCTGGCAAGCCTTTACCTCTCCAATGCCGGATCCCATGTACATAAAACGGATGACCTGGAATTACAACTAGTGGGAAATCGCTATGTTCGTGACTGCTCTGCCTTGATCATCACCGAAACCTGGCTTCACCCGGCAATACTAGCATGCAGCTAGGCTAGCAGGCTGCACTCTGCTCTGGGACAGGACAAAGGTGCATGAAAGCTGGTGCGACAACAGGACAATTATGAACAGACACTGCTCCTCGAACCTCGAGTACATGTCAGTAAGATGCCGGCCTTTTTTTCTACCGAGAGAGCTAACAGTAGTGATCATCAAGGCTGTGTACATTCCACCCGACGCCAATGTAAACATGGCGCTCTCCATCCCGCTGAACACCATTAACAAACAGCAGTGGGCCCACCCGGACGGTGTTCACATAATTACATAATTGCACATACTGATCATTTTATTAAAGATGAAAGAATTTAGACAGTTTGTAACTCTCAGTGATGCTGCAGAGTTCATTTGACTTTGGGATGTGCAGCGGAGTTTGGACCTGGAAACAGCTAATGATGGCAGACGTAAAGACTGGATAGCATCTTTATTGCTTAATACATAATTGTGCTGTGAATATTCATCCTTAATCTGTAAAATGCATATGCTTCAGAAAAATTATAGTAATAACAAAATGGTACATTTCAGGCTAGAATGGCAAAGGGGAAGCTGTCAGTAGAGGAACGAAAGAGAAGGAACAGGGAGGATCAAAAAAGAACATGAGAAAAAATTAACAGCCAGCCTGAGTTGAAGAAAGAGTTTCTCATAAAGGAAAGGGAAAGATGGAGAAAGAGAGTGAAAGAGGGAAAAATAAAGAACATCAGTGATCTGAAAGACAGAGAAAAAAGGCAGAAGAGAAGGTTCTGAAAACAAGGACAGAGAGACAAAAGAAGAGGAAGTCCAGCAGGATCTAAACACACAACCACAGAGTACTTTAGACATTAACTCTGAGGAATCAAGGAGTAGTAGGCAGCTACTTGCTGGTGAACTATTAAGATGTAGAACTTGACCTGTGCAAAAATAGAATTGTTATGAAGTATCCTGTGATATTACATAAGTTGTTTAGGTTTAATGGTCATTTTGAAAGAAATAATATCTTGTTTTCTACTAGCGTGTCACCACCGTCAGATTTGTGTCATTTGTGTCTCCATAATATGGATTTATTTGTTTATTTTTCTCTTTTGAAGAACCATATGTTTTGCTCCCTGATCATTTTCCAATAAAAATACTTAATTTTCTGAATAAATGTGTCATTTGCATGCTGTTAAATATGATTGTTTTTTATGGAGATTAAATACAAGCTTCTGAAAATATGTATGACTAGGGATGGGTATCGAAACCCGGTTCTTGTTGAGAACCGGTTCCCACTGTTTCAATTCCTTGGAATTGTTTGCCATTTTTGCAAACGATTCCCTTATCGATTCCAGTCGCCCCGAATGACGTCACCACATTGCGGAGCGTCATTTACCTGGCAGGGCGCCTAAGCGGCTCAAACACTCAAAAGTTTGGTTATACTTTACGAGAACGGATGATAACAGGGCAACTTGCAATACTTGCAAAGTAGATATTTCATTTGAAGGAGGAAACACTACGAATATGCAAAAGCATTTGCTCACAAAACACACGATGACCTTAAATGAATGTCATGTTTTTAATTCCACTCCGGACTCGTGAATCTCAACCCAGCAGCAGCGGTAACGTTTGCATGTCCTCTCCCGTTAATACGGCAGGTAAATAATCAGCTAACAGTGCATATTATGTTAGCGCGATCTGCCTTATTACAAAACCTGCCGTTACTGTGCATTTAGGTGACCATGATGAGACAGACAGAGTCTGGCTGGCAGTTCTCACTGCAGTCTACCGGTAGCGTCTCCTTTCAGGCCAGGATAGACGAATGTCACCGAGCAGTGACTAAGTTTGTGGTCAAAGGCTTGCACCCATTTGCCACAGCAGATGCCCCCGATTTTCGGTAAGTGAATGTGTTTAATTGTAGGCAGGGACATTACTGGATATTCTTGTGTAATTGCTACAGAATAATTTATGTTATACTTTGTTATTGCTACAGAAGAATATTTATTTTATTGTTTTATATTTACAATTTCTTTTCCTGGGGACCCTGTGACACCCCATTGAAGAGCCGTAGGCTGTGGATCTCTTAAGATCTCACTGTTGGGTTTGTAAGGCCATGTTACTCCTAAATTTCTATCTTGTTCAAAGAGAAGATATAAAACAAAGTTCTAAGCTAATCGACCTTAGTGTTCTCCTTTTTAAAAAATAAGAATCGATAAAGAATCGAATCGTTAAACAGAATCGAAAATGGAATCGGAATCGTGAAAATCTTATCAATACCCGTCCCTATGTATGACTGTAACTCTAATAATAAAAAGCCAAAAAATCTTACTTTTAAATGTGGTATAATTAGTTTGAAAACACATGTCCATAAACAGTAGAATAGAGAAACTGTTAACAGTCAAAATAGCTGAAACATGTTAATTTCAAATATATATTTTTACATTTCTTTGTGTCTGATGGTGTTGACTAAAACCTTGCACTTCTCCAGCAACAACATAAACTATTAAAAAATGTTACACCTGGGAGATTGTACCAAAACATGGTGAGACAGCCTCACAACTCAATTTTGCTTTGGTTAGTGTGCGTGGTTTGGCAAATGCGCCAAATTTGTTATCCCAGATAGTTTAAGCTGAAACACTGATTCACTGATTTACTGATTCCATAGAAAAGTTTACATCAGAAGTGTGTAATTGTACCTGTCTGTGACATTTCAACTTTTATTTTAAACCTTGTTTTGCTATTAATGGAAAGCTATTATGTATTAGCGTCTTTCATTCCATAGTGTTCTCTATAGATTCATTTATTTTATGTCTTATTCAAACACTTTGGATTTTATCCACTTTTACTTATCAAAAGAAAATTCAAATTACATAAAAAGTTAAAGCAACAACTTTGAACCTCACTTAGCAAGTTAAATGTGAAACTTCATAAAATGAAAATGGGAAAAAGACCAAACAGGTGTTGCTTGTTTCGAAGTGTTGCCAGAGGAAAGCCTCTTCAGTCTCAAAAGAACATCCAAAGTGTCCATAGTCAGTGTTGTCATTTCACTATCAAACCGAGAACATTCTTCTTAAAAGGTAACAACACGAGCCACTGCACCACTGTACCACCAAAACAGGACTCCAGTTTGAAGCAGAAAAGTGGGAAACATGATGTTAGAAGCCTAAAGGGCTTTTCCATATTCTCAGATGTCCTCTTTTCTTATCAGTCTGGGTTTAAAAGAAAAACATCTGAAAGAAAAACTACACAAATGTTGTCTATGAGTATATAAAAATAAACACTAAATTTACAGTAACGGACTTTCAACCTACTCAGCGTGTCTCCACCTCTTGCACTATGGAAACTGGGAAGATGAGCCCCAGCTTTCCTATGACCTGAATTGTATACATGGAAGACAATGGATGGAAGTTGTTACTACACCTTACTACCAATCAATGAAGTGCTAAATCAGTCAATCAGAAAAATATTTGTATAACTTATTCTGCTTCTGAAGCTCTTTAAAAATGCTAGAAATTGCAGTTACTAAAACAGAGAACACACACCAAGAATATTTGTTCAGTTGATCAAAATGTATTTCAGTTTGATCTGTGAACAATTTAAAGACATTTTGTCCATCTCGTTTCATCTCAGAGAAAGCTGAAAACAACTTCACAATACCTGTGGTCTTGTTTTCTCCAGCTGGGGGTTTTAGGTCAAGTCAGCCAACACAAAGAAAGCCTCACTGTGTGGAACTTTGTTCATAGTATAACCCTCAAGTCTTAAAATCATATAAATATAACCTGAGAAAAACCACACCCCACAACATATTACGTATTGTCCTGTGTCATTTTTTTCATTTAAGCCAAAATGTCAAAGTAGTGTGTGGAAAAACTAAACACACCCTATGCGTCAGTATCTTATAGGACTTATAATTGTATAAATGACTCTATCAGGCTGTCACAGTGTTGTAGAAGACTTTTGGCTGAATCTTTACAACACTGTTTTAGTTCACTTATGTTTTACATGCATTCATTTAAGTACAACTCTCTTAAGGTCCTGCCACAGCATTTCAATCAGGTCTGGAATTGAACTGGGCCATTTAACACCTTGATGATTTATTTTCCTGCTATTCTTTTTTATATGTGTTGGTGTGTTTAGGATTATTGTCCCGGTGAGTGATCCAGTTTAGTTCAAGCTGTAGCTGTCGTACCTCAGATAGGATTCTAGAACACGTTCACTTCACTGACTGCAAGGTGCCCAGGTCCTGTAGATGCAAAATAATCATCACACTTCCAACTCCATGCTTGATAGCTGATATTAGGTGTTTGCACAGATCTGCTGTATTTGGATTTTTGCCAAATGGGCCACTGTTTGTCTCCACTCTATAATAATAATAATAATAATAATAATAATAATGTATTTTATTTATAGGCGCCTTTAAGACCCTCAAGGTCACCTTATAATAACACAAGAACAATAAAATATAAACATGGCAAAATAAAATTTAGACATAAGGTAAAAAAAAAAAAAAACAAAAGCATAAAAGTATAAAAGCAAGTATGAAAGCTGAGGAAGGTAAAAATGGATTAAGACAGATCAGGTGTATGCAGTTCTGAATAGATGGGTTTTGAGACGTGATTTAAAAGTGGTGAGAGAGTTTGTGGAGATCTGGTGGAAGTGCATCCAAAGTCTCAGAGCAGAACAACTAAAGGCTCTGAGTCCCAGGGTAGTCAGGCGAGCAGGTGGAACAGACAGAAGGGAAGCTGAAGAAGAGCAGAGTGTACGATGGGGTGAGAATGTATGGAGAAGATCAGATAAATATGGAGGAGCGAGGTTATGAAGCGCTTTGAAAGTGAGAAGCAGGATCTTGAAATTGATACGGAGGTGAACTGGAAGCCAATGAACAGACAAGAACTCTGTACTTGTTAGTGGTGGGCGGATCGATCCAAATATCGATAGTATCAATACCAAGTCGGCATCGGTATCAGATCGATACTAGCCTGATGGGATTGATTCTTTACTTTGAGTTCTGCTCGTTTCATCTTTCGACAAAGACGAAACAGCCAGGTCGCTGGACTCGCCGCTCCTGTGTCAGCGAAGAGCAGGCAAACTTTGCTCCCCCTCCCCCCCCTTATGTTTCGGTGTTGCGCTGTCACGTGACGTGACTTAGATGCTTTTGGGGTTGTTAAGTTGTTTACATATTAATTATATTTTTACCAGTTGTTTTTGTTGTTGAGAATTTTAATTGTAATTTTTGTACTATAGTTTATCAACAGTATTTGTTTTAATTTGTTTACTGGTTTGCGTGCACTTAAGATTGAAAAAAAAAAAAAAAAAAAAAAAGATCGCCACCACGGCAGACCCGATGGCATGTTCATGCTTCACAGCATCATTTATTCTTACAATAATCACACGGTTGCTGTAACAGTACATTCAACGGCTGCAGCTCTCCTGCTGCCAGCCGTACACATCACCACCACCCCCGACCATTGGCGCCCCATGTCCCAGCCCAGCGACGGGGAAGTGTCCACTCTGGCGGCTGCTGTTCTGACAAAGCATCCTACTTTGGCAAAACGTCCTACCGTACGTAGTTTATGCACATTTCTGCTGTCACAGAGTAATTCCAGCACCAATTTAAGTAGGTATGATGGTTTGCCACTTAACTTTGCCCATCAGAGTATACTTGTAGCTCATATGCATACAGCCAGGATGGTTTGCCACTTCATTTTACCCGTTAAAGTATGCTTGTAGGTAACATTCACAAAGGTAGCATGGTTTGGCACTTAATTTTACCCGTCAGAGTATGTGTGTAGCTGTTATTAACAAAGGTAGGATGATTTGCCACAGAATTTTAGCTATTACAGTATGCTTCTAGCTCAGATTAACAAAAGTAGGACGATTTGCCACTACATTTTAGCTGTTTAAGTATGCTTGTAGGTGACATTCACAAAGGTAGGATGGTTTGGCAGTTAATTTTACCGGTCAGAGTATTTTTCTAGCTAATATTCACAAAGGTAGGATGGTTTGCCACTGAATTTCGTGTTGTGCGCATGCGCAGAAACAACGGGTAGGATGGTTTGCCAGGTAGGATGGATTTCCAGAACACCGCCCGCGCCTCCAGCGGAAGCGCCGGAGCTGTTCTGGCAGCGCAGCTGGAGTTTACAGTGTACACTGAGGGAAGTCAGGAATAGTTTTAAACTGGGATTCTAGTTGAAAAGGGGGTGTAGGAAGTAGATTTAGGGCAGCTCACAGCCCGGCGTAAACACAAGGTGCTGTCACACAGCTTAAGTTATTTGTTTGATTTATTTTTGTGACAAAATAATAAGGAAACATTGAAAACATACAACCCGTTGAGGGGACAGAGGGTTGGGCAAGTGAAAGGTTTTGTTTGTTTAGCATAATCTCTTTTGTTATATTTTAGCTTTTAACATGGAACACGCCTCTCTGGAGCTTCTCTCCTGATGCTACCCCGCCAAAAAACCCTTCCCCATAGAGACTGTGTCAGCTCCCAGACAGACAAAAACAAACTAAAAACCAGGAATAAACAACTTAAACATAATCAATCACAAAGAGAGAACAATACAGAATCCACATCTGAACCAAGGAGTAAAACAGTGAAATGTGGATTATTAAATATTAGGTCTCTCTCCTAAAAGTCTCTGTTATCTCACCCCAACTGGTCGCAGCAGATGGCCCCGCCCCTACCTGAGCCTGGTTCTGCCGGAGGTTTCTTCCTGTTAAAAGGGAGTTTTTCCTTCCCACTGTCGCCAAAGTGCCTGCTCATAGGGGGTCATATGATTGTTGGGTTTTTCTCTGTATCTATGAAGCGCCTTGAGGCGACTTTTGTTGTGATTTGGCGCTATATAAATAAAATTGAATTGGATTGCATTGAAGTAAACTTAATGGGATAAATTAGGAATGATGTTGTGTTTCTTACAAAACACAAAAAGGGGGAGAACTGTCAGGAAATCAATATCCTTAGTGTCCTTATTTTCCTATTAGATTGTTTTATGTACTTTAATAATGAAGGCTTGTAGAGCAAGGCCACCTTTGACTCACAAACTAAGTGCTCAGCCAGACTGAAAAACAGGAAGTTGTAGTGCACAGGCATGTTAATAGATAAGACACAGAAAAGAGGAACTTTCCATATAAGCAATGTTTGAGACTGTGTGACGTGTAAAGTACCAAAATAACACCTATATGAGACACAGTTTATGATTCTAATGTTAGAGCTCTTGCAACTGGCGTTGGAGCTGTGCAGGGGTCTCTCTCTTCCGGAAGATGATTGAATAAAAAGAAATATAAATGTTTTAACACACTATGAGTCGGTTTTCTCTGTTCTGTCATGGGGACAAAAGGATCGGGGTTTAATACCACCCTTACAGTAATCACACGGTTGCTGTAACAGTACATTCAACGGCTGCAGCTCTCCTGCTGCCAGCTGTACACATCACCACCAAAAACAACAACAGCACAAGCAGCGCAAAGGTTTTAAGCCGGCGAGGCATGATTGTAGATGCCGTGAAGGTGAGTCCATCTTACCTGCAGCGGCATCGCAGACCACGACCTGCCACAATAATAAAGCATTTTTTTATTTAATTATAAACTTTGTCCTAATTATGTCCTGGGTTTTAACTATTTATTAATAAAAAAGGAAACATCACAAAAAACACTTAAGGTCATGAAAAATAATTGCGATTTAGCAATTCAGTGACGCATCCACCTTATTTATTGAAAAGTATCGGTATTGGTATCGGCAATACTGGCCCGTATTTACTTGGTATCGGATCAATACCAAAATATGCAGTATCGCACACCACTAGTACTTGTCTGTTCAAATGGCATTGCCCTTAAAATCCTGTGATTTTTAATCATAGCACACTGCCATGTTCTTTTTAGAAAAAAGATGCTTTCTTCTGACAACACTTCAAGCAGCTCAGTCTTTTTCTAATTGTACATGCATAAATGTGTTTATATATATTTCAGTGTGAGTCCGAGATGTCAAAAAGTAAGGTTCATATTTCCCGATGATCAGTTATTCACATACATATGATTAACAGCTACTTTCTCTTTCAATTCCTATAGAAGTAGTAAGGATGTACTTTTAATTTAAACTTATCTTATAATTTGTGTGTGTGTGTGTGTGTGTGTGTGTGTGTATAGGCCTCATTTACTGATTAGGCCATTAGTGAGGTTTGAATGTGCATGTTAAATATTTCACATTGGGTAAGCAGCTGGGAGAATGATTGGAATACAATATTTTTTGTCACTGTTACAAGAACAATGAAACTCATTTAACACAATAAAAAATAAACTGGTCATGTAGACACACTGGCAGACACCTATACAATATAGGCATGTAGGCACACCATAATTCATTAATGGAGCCACACTAATGAATTATGACACACTCACACACAGAGGTTGGGACACAGGAGGAAGAACATCTACTAATTGGAACGTGGTCAGATCCCTGCCTGCTCCAGTCTGAGTGCCAACTATACCTGGGTACCCACAGTCACTCCAGATGTGTGTGAATGTGTGTGAATGAAAGAAAGCTCTTGCATTAATGTGAATGTAAATGGGCCCTTTGTTGTGCTAAAGTACAGAAGAAAAGCGCTTTATGAGAACCAGTCCATTTACCATATAGACACAAAAGAGCATGAAGTCCAGCCCTCATTGTAAAATTAGGCATTACACCATAAGTTCTCTTATGCACACAAACACATTTAGTGTGTCATCAAATCATCATAGCCTTTAAATTCAGTAATTAGGCCATAAAAGTCAAACCCACAGTGTGCTGTAAGCTTCAGTGCAGGATCGTCAGCAGAGTTAGGTCTCATGACTTGAGGCATTAGGTCTTACGTAAAGAGGCCTATTCTTAAATGCATCCATAATAAAGTAATCCCTCTTTCTTGCCATTATGTTCATTATTCTGTTGTGTCCAGTGGTGTTTGTTAAAGAAATCTGACATGTTGTTACTCACATACTGTTAGGGTTCAATATTGAGAGAAGAATCCATAAAAACCACAGATCCAGGCGTGTGCAATTTAGACGGCATTTTAATGAACACATGTGTGAGTTCAACAACCCAATCAGTGTTGAACTGTCTTTCTCATATTCAGACAACTGTTTTATGGGGTTAAGAATTGTACAGCCCCCTTTTCTGTTACTAGGCAGATTTACGTCACACCAAAACCACAATGACTTTTAACATAGAACATCATCTTCGTGTCGACGGCTGATGCTTCCTGTCTCCATTCTCGCTGTCGCTTATCTCCCGGAACATCAGTTGCACTTCCTCTAAGTACTCGGCACACTTCTGCATTTCTGCCCTACCAAAATAGATCTGTTCTGGTGTGTGTGTGAGTGCGTACACACGCAAGGCGCGTGCATGTTGTGTACTGCGCGACGTGTCATGACCTCTCACTATTTGTCTGTCTGTGCGTGCAGAGTTTGCATCTGCTTTTCTGATCCTTAGTTGACCTTAAACTGAACTTTCCCCTATCAGTGATCCCTATAGGTGTACTCTACTGAATTAATGTTTTGATCAAAAGCCTCTACTAAAAGCTTAAATCAAAGATAAATGCATACTAACTCTTTGGCTCTTTCTGCTTTCGGTTTCACTTCTGCAAAACATGCTCTGCAGACGCGTTTCGTTTCCTGTCTCATTTTAGCACAGAGAGTATTTTCCTGTCTCTGCCCTCTACACAGAGATCATAAAAGCATTAATAACATTTAAATTATAGATTCAACAGAACCATTTAAAATGGTTCTTCTTTGGACCTGTAATAAAGGCTATAACCATATATTTGAACATCTGAATGCATCTAAATGCAACCTCACTATTAATACTGAAATGTTAATGATGATTATAAAAATAGCAGCAACTAATAGCAGGACAATATTTCTATTCCTGACACTCCCTCTCTTGACCTCTTGACCACAAGAGGTCACCATACTGTGTGTTGGGTCACTCCTTGGCCCATTCAGCTGCTCCCCTGTCCATCCCAGACATCATGGACATTAGGATCACTGTTCTTAGCTCTGACCCTCTCTTGGCATCCTGTGACTTAACAAATCAGACAACCTCATGTCATCTAGGTGGTCTTAGTTATAAAATGCCCGCTCCCACTTGAGAACACTTCATGCTTAAGTGGTCTCTGCTCCTCTTCTGGGTCCCACTCTCTTCTGGGCCTCCTGCAAAGGATAGAAAACACTTTCTCCCTACTATGCTCTAAGTTACTCTGTTCCTCGATTGTTCTCAAAACATGAACCTAATTTCATATTTGGTTTTTGACTTTTATTTTCAAATCTTAATCAACCCGTACTCAGCATTTGTAAAACTCTTCAAGCACTGCCTTCAAGAGAATCGAAGGAAGCACGTCTCTGCATATGCTTCCTCTTTGCTCCTTATCTGATCATCAACATCCTGTGCACAAAACTGCCACTGCTGCAAGGGCCTACCTTTCATCTAAAGTCACCTCTCACAAGCAAAATCATCATAAAATCATTATAAGGGCTTATTCTACTAAAAGGATCAAAGAAAAACAACCATTTTAATCAACTAAGTTAAGCATATAATCAATTACTCCTAAATAACTTTCATCATAGCTAAAAGCTCCCTAGGAACAACTTCTGTGTGTTGACACTAACTTCATTTTAACACTCACAGTTCCTGTGTTATAACCTGTTGTAATATATCATTTTATTTCATTTTACTACTCTTACTGTAATGGTACATTCTAATTATATTTTATCAGTCATTATATTTTATCAGTTTTAACCAAAATACATAAGCTTTCCCCCTTGGACCTGGTTTAAAGCAAAAACTTGATCCCTTCAACAAGTATTTGTTATCCTGTAACTGCATTTTATATAAGAGGACTAATTTAGAACTGCATGTGTTATCTCAATATTTTACATGTCACCCAATTTAGTTACAAACGAAACTCCTATTCAGTTAAATGCTAAATGGATTTCAGGCCTTTTGCCTGGCATCAATACTGTCAGGTCTTAATGAACTCTATATGTCTGTAAGCGTGTGCAATCCTTCAATAACTCAGGTCATTCTCACAGTAGATTGGCTAATCATAACGTTAACCAAAAGTTTATGACCCTCAAGAGACGACTCTCTGAGCCACAACTCCGTTAAAGGCACCAAAATGCAATGTGTATGAAAAAATCATTTCTACATATATAATCTCCAATATTATTCATTTGAGTCAGCCTACATTATAACAACATTCTAACATTATGTCACTGTGACATCTTATCCTAAAAATCAAAAAGAAATCCCACATTTTCTACTCATAAAATGTTCACTATTTTCCCCCAAAGCATATCCTTTATTCCCACAGTTTCCCCTTTAAATTTGGTGTACAACTTCTTTTTAACCCCAGCAATTTATCTTCTAAACAGAATTTAGTTCATTTTACTCCTTTCTTTTAACAAGTCCTCAGTTTTACTATATCTAGATTATCAAACAACCCCAATCATTATAAAATCCTAGTAAAACCCCTTTCAAATTAAACAAATTAAATCTTAAATCCCTCTCTTTTTTGACACATCTCATGTGGCAAAAAACTCAAAATGCTCCACCCAAGCTTAGGAAATCAAAAGGAAAAAAGGTTAGTCATTTCATTTCTCAGAACAGCTCAGCAATTCTCCTCTCCGGTGTTTTGCTCCAGCCCTGAAAACCTGTGTTTAAGGAACAAAATCAATTTTATCATCATGTCAAATCTTCTCCAACTCGTTGCTCCATTGAACTCTGGATCCTTGGAATTTCCTGAAAACAAAACCTGTAGTTTACATTTCATACTCAACTCTCCCTTTATGATCCCGTCTATGTCATAACAAAAAATAAACTTGAACAGAACAGTTATTAATCCTGAGTTACCTCAGTTAATGGTAACTTGAATCTCATCAAACAATGTTTCCCTTTTAGCATTTAGCATTCTCCCAACAATATAATGTAATCCCATAATCTAACCCCGTAAAAGAAATTTTCTCAAAGCAAACATCAGCATCCCAAAATCAGCCTCCCCAGATTTAAGTCTCCCACTTGTCCTGCTTATGGCAAAAGCAAAACAAAGCATCCCTTTCTTTTCCTCACATGATAAATCTGTCCACATTTATTCATTCCCACCTTAGTCCAGTCACTCACATTCACTCACATGCATTCACACATGATATTTTTGCTGATCTGCAGCCTCCTGCGCACGTCATCAGATGCTCCACATCAGCAAAATGAGCTCTATCATTCGTTTTATTTCGTTTTCCTGTTTAGGAAAATAGTTCTCTATACTTTTGACTGGATTGAATCGATACAACCCATTTTTAGACAGAGACTCGCCGCCAATCAGTCTCTGATTGTAATCAATTATAATTCTGTAAAGCCCACCTGATTTTCGTACTTGGTAATTTTGTCAGCGCCGTCCGTTCACTCTCTTCCAGGCCTGCTTAGAACAAAATGAAAAAAAGAGAGCTGATTATTAGCTCATCAAAGTACCAAACAAAATCACCTGACAGGTTTTTTCCTGAGTGCACTTACTACTACAAAAAATTTTTGGGGCCCCTCTCAGACCTATCCCTGCCTTAATGAAACACCCTCTCTGGAAATAAAACAACGGCCTCAAAAATCTGAAACAATCTTAAATTTCACCCGTTCAACACACCGAAAACCTCGTCAAAAGATCAAAGACCGTTTTCATTCAGCACAAGATAAAAACCAATTTCAACAACGTATCATCCTTAAATTATAAATTTCCTGTCCAAATCTGCCCCTCTGAACAGACCTGACCACCGTAATCAAATATCCTGATACTTTACCATTATATATTTCTCCCAATACTCTTCAACAGCCACTGCTCTCTCTTGAACTGAACCGAAAGCCTCCGACACACACGCACACAGGAAGTGTCTTTGTCACTCACTCACTCCAGCTAATTTGCATAAACCCACAGCTCAACAGCCAACTTAACAAGAGGAATACATGTTTAAACTTTATCACGTTATTGAATTATTTTCATTTTCTTTCTATACTAATCACTTACTTTGATAAATCAGTGCAAGAGCACTCCTGAGTCACTCTTATAGACACTTTTCTTTTGTTTTTTCCATCTATTTTAAATCTTTCCATCAATTGTATTAACCATTCACACCATTTTAACCCTCATGAAATTAGCAGGCTGATTTAATTACGTATGTTTGTGTTCTTAGCCAGGTTTTAAGTCATTATCTGTTCATTAATCTTCATGAGCTTGTCTCTGTAAGGTTAGTGCATTTTCTGTTTGTATGTGTGATTCTTATAAATGTTTCTTTATGATCTTTGTGATCTTGTAAATGTTTCTTTTCCAGTGTTCCAAACTCCTTTTGACAGGGTGTGTTTTTCTCTCTGGTTCATCACTGGTCATTGTGAATGACATTTCCCTTCTGTCTGTGCCCAGTGGCCTTACCTGTTAAATCCGTCTCCTCCAGTGACTCCAAGGTCACTCCGGGACTTAGGTTCGAGCAATCGTGACTGCGCCTTGCCTTAGGTTGTCCCAGGGTTTCGAGGTGGGATCTTACCCGTCATGGGCTGTCCAGCCTTCCATGCCCGCCTACTACAGGAGCCAACTGGGCAAGGGTGTTATCAGACCTAGGGGACACACTGGTTCTGGAAATTAAAGGAGTGTAAACTGCTTTCTTTATTAAACTTTCCAACCATAATTTCACATGTAACAGTTTTGTGTACGTGCATTTTCAATTCATTAATGTAATTGTTAGTTCCTGTATTTATTTCTCTCGGTCTGTCTCTTTTCTAAACCCTGTAATTAATATAATTTTATTACTTTATTACTTTTTCTTAAAACATGCATTCGCTTCATCTTCTTAGAGTTTAACTCATCTGTCTATTTCTCTGGGAGCTCCCCTGACATCATCAGTCACACACACACCTTCCTCTCACACACACTTTTAAATAGAGCTCTTCCAAACATCAGGACAACTAACACTTCTCCACGCACAGGACCATTCTTTAGGTCAGTTTTATAGCATCAGTCACCCAATAATCTCTTAACTGGGCTTCCCAAGTGTATATACTTATGTGTTTTCAATCAGAAAAATAAACTCAACCTGTCAAACTTTAAAACATCCTACTTTTCATCACAAAAGAAATATATTTCATACCCCTTTCTTTCATACACACTTTTAAAGGTTCTAACCTCTTTCAGACGCCATGACTCGTCTCACACACACTGCCTTCTCTCTCTCAAACTTCCATTTTCCACTCACTCAGACAAATCATGCAGAGTCACTCAAATCAAATACTGACAGCATTCACACAGTTAAAATCACACAAAATACGCTTTCATACGAGTATTTTGGACATGCCTTCCATGATCAGAAAGAGCAAGTCAAAAAGAAAAGAAAAAGAAAACTGAAACCTCTCATCATCCTCACGGCTTCTCCCCACACACACATAACTGAAAATAAAACACACCAACATTTATGGCTCACGAAATGTACATCTATCAAAATTCAGTCATTTACTATACATCCACACTAATATATTCACACTGTATTTACACTCTCATAATAAGCTCTTATATACAGGCATTTAGCAAAAAGCTCTCAGTCCTCTCGAAAACTGAAACCACCCTCTCTGCTGGCGTCACTGCTGCTCATTTGCATTTACACACACAATCAGTGCACATCCGGCTGTGCATGACTGACATAGAGACTGATCCTACTCATAGATCTCATATTTTATATTACAGACGTCTTAAATTACAACTGCACAGATTTTTTTTAGGCCTTGTCGCTCCTACAAATTTCGAAAATTTACCATAACCGACTCGAACGGGCAAACCTCAGGTTTTTTGCAATCAATTCACCAGACCAGACTCGAACTGCTCTGTCCAGATTTCTAGCCCTAACTTAATTTACCGGTAGCCAAAAAAGCGCAAGAATAGGGGACTTGAACCCCTAGCAATTTCGGAGTTTCCCAACCTCTCCCCCGTTGTCGACGGTACTATCCCTACTGTCCTAGTAGGCCTAAGGTCAGCGTCCTGCCTTAGTGCAAGCGTTACCAAGGAGAAAATGCGCTTCTTAACAGACGCCGCTGTCGTTCTAGAAAAATTTAGAGTAATTTGAACCAACAATCTACATCCAAACCAGGATTAAGATTGAGGCAGGTCTACCTTTGTGGACATAGGGGACTTGAACCCACGAGATGACCATCACAAGATAGACCCAATGTCCAGCGGGACTTGAACCCCCAGAAATGACCAATTTCCCTACTTTCTACATTTCTTTGGGACTTGAACCCATTACTTTTACTTATCACTTATCCTTACTTCATCCAGCATGCTCATGAAATTCCCATCAAACTCAAAACAGACCTTCACCAGTAATTACAGTGACCAGGCTTTTAATTTGACATGCCCAATGTGACACCTTTTGGAAATATATTTCAACAGGCAGTGTCTTACCTTTAATGCCCCGGGGAATGCCTGCTCACTTTCACCACTGATTACCGTCTGCCCGTCCAATTGCCACGGACCCCGGATCTCACCAAAACCCCAACATTCCCTCTCTCTCACCGGAACGAGCCCCCAAATGTTAGGGTTCAATATTGAGAGAAGAATCCATAAAAACCACAGATCCAGGCGTGTGCAATTTAGACGGCATTTTAATGAACACATGTGTGAGTTCAACAACCCAATCAGTGTTGAACTGTCTTTCTCATATTCAGACAACTGTTTTATGGGGTTAAGAATTGTACAGCCCCCTTTTCTGTTACTAGGCAGATTTACGTCACACCAAAACCACAATGACTTTTAACATAGAACATCATCTTCGTGTCGACGGCTGATGCTTCCTGTCTCCATTCTCGCTGTCGCTTATCTCCCCGGAACATCAGTTGCACTTCCTCTAAGTACTTCGGCACACTTCTGCATTTCTGCCCTACCAAAATAGATCTGTTCTGGTGTGTGTGTGAGTGCGTACACGTGCAAGGGCGCGTGCATGTTGTGTACTGCGTACGTGTCATGACCTCTCACTATTTGTCTGTCTGTGCGTGCAGAGTTTGCATCTGCTTTTCTGATCCTTAGTTGACCTTAAACTGAACTTTCCCCTATCAGTGATCCCTATAGGTGTACTCTACTGAATTAATGTTTTGATCAAAAGCCTCTACTAAAAGCTTAAATCAAAGATAAATGCATACTAACTCTTTGGCTCTTTCTGCTTTCGGTTTCACTTCTGCAAAACATGCTCTGCAGACGCGTTTCGTTTCCTGTCTCATTTTAGCACAGAGAGTATTTTCCTGTCTCTGCCCTCTACACAGAGATCATAAAAGCATTAATAACATTTAAATTATAGATTCAACAGAACCATTTAAAATGGTTCTTCTTTGGACCTGTAATAAAGGCTATAACCATATATTTGAACATCTGAATGCATCTAAATGCAACCTCACTATTAATACTGAAATGTTAATGATGATTATAAAAATAGCAGCAACTAATAGCAGGACAATATTTCTATTCCTGACAATACTTACTTTCCTTCCTTAGAGGCAGAATCTGACCAAAAAAACATGAAACGTGTTCAATTTTTTCCAAATGTTTACAGAAAGTATAGAGTGTTCACATAAGTAATAAGAATAGTTTTATTACACTTCTAAAACAGCTGTGTTGTTAGCTGACACAACTGTGATATTAAAAAGAGAACTTTATGAAAAAATGTCTTGGATCTAAATCAACACCCAACATGTGTTAAACCACTGACCAATCCAGTCTCTTCTTTCTCTATACTTGGGGACCTGTAGTGTTTAATTTTCTTTTGGAAGCTGATGCAGCTTAGGTAGCTCAGGAGGTAGAGCAGGGCATCTACTGATATACTGAAGGTTGGTGGTTTGATTCCTGGCTCCTCCTAGTCTGCATGGAAACTGCAGGAAAACTGTGGTAAACGTGTTTGTCCTTTAACAACAAGGTAATGAATGATGAACACAATCAACTTTCTGGGACACTGAAGTTCTGGTTTTGTTCCTTTTTTTTACTTGTCTTAGCTGTGAGTTGGCAGTGACCACAGGTGTTTACCTTCAGTAGTTATTTTTCTGAAAACTTTTTACTTTTATTCACTACATTTTTAAACAAATAGTTGTACTTTCTTCTCGGGTGGGGGGTTATTATTTCATGTCACTGCAGGCCTGTAAACATCAAACCCATTTAAGCCTAAATAGTAACACATGAAAGGCAATCCTATTCATGTGTTAATCAGCAGGGGTCACATAGATAGAGATGAAAGAGGCAAAACCATCTTCCATAGTCAGGGGTTAATATGTCTTTTTGTTTTTGGTGTTTTTTATTGGGCACTACATCTGAATGAGTGCAGATGTCCTTAAGTTCACAGCTCAGGTCAAGGGCGTAGATTAGGTTTTGGCATTGGTGGGGACGGATGATTCAACCACCGAACCCTGCCCTGTTTCCTTTTTTTTCCCTTTTTGTCTTTGCTTCTTGATAACAAAAAGAGAAATATACTTGCCTACATTTGCTATTCTACATGCTTTTAAACCATTTAAAATCACAATTTTTTATTCTAAACATGAACTACTGTTACAGCAACAGACATGGACACAACAACTCAATGTCCACTATGTGAAGGAGCCAAACACATGCCTTCTCCTCTCATCTCTTCACTGAGATGAACTGCTGGCATATTTGTTTTACATCTATACTGTCCAGTCTCTCCTGGTGGACATGGCAACACGTTATTCATGGTTACATACAATTTTAGACTGATGTGGGCCAAAGCCTCGCACATACTTGCCAACCTTGAGACCTCAGAATTAGGGAGACATTCAAAAGGGCTGTTTGGGGGGATATATACAAAAAACTTGAATTTTACAATGTTTATTTATCGGATAAAATAAGTTAAATGTCACCGTTATTAGAAACAGAAACAGGCCGGGGGTGTCCAAATTCAGAGGCTGCGTCCACCTGAGAACCAGGTGTTGTGACAAAAAGTGATTGTCTGCAAAAAACTGATTGCTTGTATTTAAACTGCTATAAATAACTTGTTGGTCTATAATATGTGAAACATATGTCAAATATATCCCTCATGAATGATATCAAGTCATCTTGAGCAACAAACAACATTCCTGTAACAAGGTAGAAGCCGCAATCAGTTTTTGGCAGTGACTTTTATGTATCCTTTATTTATGCAGTTACAAAAAAATTCTTGTTTACTTTAAAAATGTCTCTTTTAACAGTAATCTGGCCAAGAGGACAGCTGAAATTGCAACAAATGCAAAAATAGTTCTGTAAACATATTTTAAGTGGACAAAAGGGAGTTGATTGATTATAATGTAAGTACAATAACACAGTTACAAAGATACTTGAGAAACAGGTCATTTTTAAATTTTATATATAACCCCTTTGTAATGCCTGTTCACATAAGTCTATTTAGCATCATACGTAACGATATTACACATAAAAAGCACACGCAAACATTGGAAATCACTTTTTGGCACAACACCGGCTCAGATATTTAAAGTTTACACAGCTACATTCTCGCCTGAAAATGTGTTTAAAGTTTATTTTGCGACCCAGAAAGAGTAATAAGACTAATATTAAAACTAAGTAGCTGCAGTAGTAGTAGCCATTGGTGGAAACTGGAGTTGGCTGGGCCAATCTAGGATATGGTTTTTCAATTTTGTTGTCTGGGTGGAAAATCGGGAGAAATTCGGGAGAATGGTGGCTCCGGGAGATTTCCGGGAGGGGCACTGAAATTCAGGATTCTCCCGGAAAAATCGGGAGGGTTGGCATGTATGGCGTAGCATAGCCTGTAACGTTATTATGACGGACACATTTTATGAGTGAGCTTGACTTTAAGTGACTTACAGGTTCCTTTGAAAAATACTTTCTTATATCCAGGTTCTTCCTTTGTGCTGCCATCCTCCTCTCCTCCTTGCAGGCTTGCCGCTGCTAAAACTAAACAGAGCTCCCTGAAAGGCACAGCCAATCACATTGGCCATATTTGTCACATGAGGTAGGACTCCAGTAGAGAACGTAATTTAACTCTTTCTGCACCGCTGGGTGAATGAGACGCTGACAGATCGGTTTTTTTTCTTTCTATCGGGTTTGTTTTTCTTTACTCGAAGAGATCAAATTATTGGTGGGGACAATTCAATAATCGCTGGATATTGGTGGGGACATGTCCCTTCCGTCCATGCAGGCTGGACGGTGGGGACATGTCCCTTCCGTCCATGCAGGGCTGGACTGGGACAAAAAATCGGCCCGGGCATTTTGACTAGAGACCGGCCCACCAGGTATTATAGGAAAAACCATAAAGCCTTTGAGTGAAAACAAACGCTGTTGTGACAGTGATGTACACGGTCTTGTTGGTATATATGTATCAGTCTAATAAACTTAAACCTTCACCATCCTCCCTCTTCTGGTATTCTAAACAGTACCCGAAAGTAGACTGCTTGGTCGAGTTAACCTCCTGAACTATCTACAACACATGGTGAAAACCTGAAATTAAGACATGATCATTACTGATTACTGATGACAAATTTAGATATATTTTCATAAACCATACATTTGCCACATCAATGAACAGCATGGCAGGGCAAAATATTTTTTCTAACATGGCAACCTTTAAAAAGTGAAAGGAGATAGAAAGACAGGTGAGAAAGAATAAAACTTAATTGACTTTTTGATGGCATTTTACACACAGTACTGGTACAGAAAATAGAAAATGTGAGAAAATACTGGCATCATATACAGTACTTAGCTACTTCTGAAGAAATTATGATGCGACCCTAAAAAAATTACTATGTACAATAATGGATTTCTATACATTTTACATCAGATGAAAACGTTTGTTGTAAGATTCAGATAATTATTTAATAACAGTGAGACATTTTAAATGAGAATAAGAAAGAAAAGTATTTCCTTGTGCCCCCCTTTCCCTGTTAATGCCCTACCTGGCCCCCTGGCTAAACTTTGCTAGACCCGCCCCTGAACAGTTACCAGCTGTCAGCTACTTAGAAAAGGATCCTGGTGTTATTTGTCTCTCAGAAACAGTTCATAACTTCCCTTCAACTCATTCATGTCACCTAAAAGGTAAACCTGTTTCTCCATCACCTGTTCAGCTCTGATGATTCAGTAAGGACATCTCCTGGTTTCATCTGCATGTTTCCCTCTCACCAGATAACCAAACCGATATCATGACCAGCAGCTTTTACAGCTGTGGCTCCAGCAAACATCAGCTGATACTAGAAATTAATATTAAATAAATTCTAACAACAGCTGATCAAGCTTAAACGTGCTGCTGCTGTTTAGCGCGACATCCGGTTTCCTGCTTCTGGCGCAAAGTGGGCGATAAACAAACAAGAGAGAAAAGCTGATCAACTGATCATTGATCAGTTTCATGATTGAAGTAGAAACAGGAGAGAATGAGAGAAGAAGAGGCAGCTGTGCAGCGTAAACACAGAATAACTCCAGCTTTGTGTCTTTTTCATTGTAGCTGAAGTCCGGGACAAACTGTTCATTTTCACCTCAACACGAAACGCATAATATTTACTCTGAATACGAGAAGATTCCATTTTTTACAGGACGGTTGGAAACTCTAATAACTAACCTTACAAATAAAATAAGATAAAACAAGTTCAACATCAATAACATCACAGCACCCGCCCAGCTGTATATAAACTCCGTCATGCTAGTAAGCAGTACGAGTTGTTGTAACTGACTGTAAAATGTCAGCATACCGAAAATAAACTCCACCTAAACTTGGTTTATATCTGACCCAGATAGACTGCAGGTCATAACTTCTTACCTGAAGTTCAGTTCACCGCCTCGGATCTCTGCTCCTCCTGCGTTTCCGTCATCCACCTGCCAGCGTGTTGCATCTGCTGGCCTCCACTACTTGCTAATGTTACTGAATCTGTGGAAGCTCCGCAATAGCCACCACCAAACAATTGAGTTATTCTTACACATCTCCCAGCATCTGGCCAATCGACCACCTTTCAGTGTTTATACCGTTACGGAAAAAAAAAAAGAAAAAAAAAAAGAAAACCATCGGCCCATAAAAACGAAAAATCACCAGTCCAGCTATGCGTCCATGCCAAATCTACGCCCTTGGCTCAGGTACACCGCCTAGCTAGCCCTACAAAAGAGGATCCTGCATAAAGGGAGTAACATTTTTTTAAATGGTAGGTAATTTCAACTGTAACATTTATAGCAGCTTAACAAACATCACTAAAGCCAAACTGTTTGTGTGTGCAGTTTGTCACACAGTGTGTGCACTAGTTAAAGGTCCAGCTGCTACATTTCACAGGAAGAGAAAAGAAAGAGAGCTAACTTAATCCAGAGTTGCAGAAAGGTAAGAAAGACAGGCCGTGAGACGAAGACTTTGCAGTTGTATTTGATAAACCAGACATTTAAAGATTACATGAAGTCCTCATGCTTTTAAATCTGTACATTTGACATGTTTTTTCATATTGTGAAATGTGCTGAAGACCAAACTAATGTAGACTAACTGTGTGGGATAAACCGGTTAGCGCGCAGTAATGTGATGGATTTACACTAAAGAACAGCACACTGTTTTACTAGTAGCAGGGTGGTTAGCACGGTGGTTAGCACTGTTGCTTCCTGAGTTCGACTCCTCCTGTGTGGCGTTTAATTGGGGTCTCTCCAGATATTCCAGCTTCATCCCACAGTCCATGCAAGGCATGCAGAATCAGAATAATTTAGTTCTAATTTGCCCATAGGTGTGAATGTAAGTGCAAATGCTTGTCTGTCTTTCTGTGTTAGCCCTACCTGCCTCTTGCCCTATGATAGCTGGGATAGGCTACCCCCACCCCCACACCCTGATAAGGATAAGAGGAAGAGAATGGATGGCTAGATCCTGTTGAATTCAAATGTGTGAATCTACAAAGAGCAGCTGATCACAGCCTGTACACTAAGAAAGAAAAGAAAAAACTTATCACACACGTTCAGTTTAAGTGTACACATCACAAATATGAAGTAGCATTAGTTATTTCACTATAAAGAGAGGTTTAAAACTTGATCTAATGTAAGTTGTTTATTTGTGAGAGACTGTTGTTCAGTTAAGGACACCATTTGGTGTGAGATATCTTTATCAAACTTTTGTAGTGTGTGCTTCTGTAAAAGAACCATCAGCAACAGTATTGTTAGGGATGAAGGTGCAACGTGTCACCATGTACACTAGTGATGGTAAATTTGATTCTTTTTACTGAATCGAGTTTTAATGAGTCACTCACCAAAGTGAATCGGGTTTTTTGAGTCATTTGAGTCACTGAGTCAGTTGACCAGAGAGTGCAAAAAATGTACATTTTCACTCAAACTTAATTTGTTCAGCAACAGGGATGAGTCAGTGAGTCAGTTGCGCTTGTGAATCATGATTCACGAGTCAGTAAAGGGATTCTCGAGTATTGAACGATTTCTTCATGATTCGCGCATCACTAATGTACACTTCTCCTTTTCTGCCACTCTATTTTGCCACATCAGACTAGTTTGCATTCGCTCTCATACAGTTTTAAGTGCATGTCTAATGAAATTAGCAAATCTGTGGTGGTGATATAATAGGCAGATGGTTATATAATGATAGATGTAATTTATCCACTGTGTTTTTTTTGGTTTCTATCACGTCCATATATGCTTTGGAGGTGGTTGGTTAAACCTAATAGCTGTGTTTTAGAGGGTACAGCACATCATGCAGCCTTGATGTCTTCCTCAGCATTAATGTGGATATCTTTTTAACCCTGTCGGTTATCACTGTGGTTCTGAAATCCTCTAGCAATGGTTGGAATGAACCCAAGTGGGACAAGCTTCGACCTTAACTGGTGTCTGGGTTGTCGCTGGAATTCTTCCAGCTGATTTTCTGGAGATCTCTGATCAAGACCTGGTCTCCTGGTCTGAGAGGGTGTAAGTTTGTTTGAGCCAGTTGTCAAAGGGCTGCTTTAACCTGCTTATGGAGTGAAGACTGAGTAGATGAGAGATTTATACAATAGAATAACATTTCATTTTCACAGTGTCCTGTGGTTTGGAAGAGGGCATCCTGGGAGCCCTATCCCCATATTTGACTGATGTCCAAAACAACTTCAAAAGGACTGAGGCCGTGTTTAATGCTCACCCTAGTTCTTATATGCAACAACACCAGTGATAGGAATAACGGCGTTATAAGTAACGGCGTTACTAACGGAAAATGCGGTGCGGTCGTTTTACTATTTTTCAACAAACAGAGGGTTGAAGCTGTGTTCATCTTACCGCACCTTATATCAGTTGCACAGAAGTAGCTGTAAGTAATCTGGGGGCGACAGCTTTAAGCAGCTGCCCGCGCTCCCGCGGATGGCAATCACTTTTTGGCAGACGATCACTTTTTGGCACAACACCTGTAGCAAGGGGGCAAAACAATCGCATGAGTGCTGCTATTTGGCTGAGGAAGAATATAGAAGTTGTGGTAAGCCAATCACATGACCACTTTAAGATGACAAAGCAATTCAGTTCAAATCAATTTTATTTATATAGCACCAAATCACAACAACAGTAGCCTCAAGGCGCTTTATATTATACAGTAGATCGCACAATAATACATACAGAGAAAAACCCAACAATCATATGACCCCCTATGAGCAAGCACTTTGGCGACAGTGGGAAGGAAAAACTCCCATTTAACAGGAAGAAACCTCCGGCAGAACCAGGCTCAGGGAGGGGCGGGGCCATCTGCTGCGACCGGTTGGGGTGAGAGAAGGAAAACAGGATAAAGACATGCTGTGGAAGAGAGACAGAGATTAATAACAGGTATGATTCGATGCAGAGAGGTCTGTTAACACATAGTGAGTGAGAAAGGTGAGTGGAAAGGAAAAACTCAATGCATCATGGGAATCCCCGGCAGCCTACGTCTATTGCAGCATAACTAAGGGAGGATTCAGGGTCACCTGGTCCAGCCCTAACTATATGCTTTAGCAAAAGGAAAGTTTGAAGCCTAATCTTGAAAGTAGAGATAGTGTCTGTCTCCTGAATCCAAACTGGAAGCTGGTTCCACAGAAGAGGGGCCTGAAAACTGAAGGCTCTGCCTCCCATTCTACTTTTAAATACTCTAGGAACAACAAGTAGGCCTGCAGTGTGAGAGCGAAGTGCTCTAATAGGGTGATATGGTACTACAAGGTCATTAAGATAAGATGGGGCCTGATTATTTAAGACCTTGTATGTGAGGAGCAGGATTTTGAATTCTGGATTTAACAGGAAGCCAATGAAGGGAAGCCAATACAGGAGAAATTTGCTCTCTCTTTCTAGTCCCTGTCAGGACTCTTGCTGCAGCATTTTGGATTAGCTGAAGGCTTTTCAGGGAGTTTTTAGGACATCCTGATAATAAAGAATTACAGTGCTGAAGAGAAACCTGGGGTTGTTCTTATTTTCTTCAATCAGTGACGAATAGTAAGATGTTCTAGCTTTACGGAGGATTTTTAAAAAAAAAATAAAGCATCAAACTATTTCTCCAGGCTAAATGATGATCCTCTAAATTTGTGACACGCCATTTCCTCTCCAGCTTACGAGTTATCTGCTTTAGGCTACGTGTTTGAGAATTATACCACGGAGTCAGGTACTTCTGATTTGAGGCCTTAGTTTTCACAGGAGCTACAGTATCCAGAGTCGTACGTAGTGAGAAGGTAAAATTATTAACAAGATGATCGACCTCTGTTGGAGTAGCGTTCAGATAGCTGCTCTGCTCTATGTTGGTACAGGGCATTGAAGATGATAACAGTGGGTGGATTATATTCTTAAACTTAGTTACAGCACTTTCAGAAAGACATCTACTGTGATAAAGTCTACTCTCCACTGCTGTGTAATAAATTATTGTAAATGTAAATGTTATCAGGAAATGATCAGACAGCAGAGGGTTTTCAGGAAACACTGTTAAATGTTCAGTTTCTATGCCATATGTTAAAACAAGATCTAGAGTGTGATTAAAGTGGTGGGTGGGTTCTTTTACATTTTGAGAGAAGCCAATTGAGTCTAATAACAGATTAAATGCCATGTTGAGGCTGTCATTTTTAGCATCTACATGGATGTTAAAATCACCCACAATAATTATTTTATCTGATCTGAGCACTAAATCAGATAAAAAGTCTGAGAAATCAGAGAGAAACTCTGTGTAAGGTCCAGGTGGACGATACATGATAACAAGTAAGACTGGTTTCTGAGTTTTACAGCTGGGGTGGACGAGGCTAAGCATCAGGCTTTCAAATGACTAAAAAGTCTGTCTGGGTCTGTGGTTGATTAAAAAGCTGGTGGGGAAGATTGCTGCCACACCGCCCCCTCGGCCTGTGCTACAAGGATTCTGATAGTTGGTTTAACTCACATAATCATCACTAACATAATCATATTGCTGTAAACAGGTTTCTGTAAGGGAGAGTAAATTTTTTGATCAATTATTAATTCATGTTCTAACAAGGAGCAATTTAAGGAGAACATGTGGCTAAACATGTCACAAACATTAAGTATCAGCTGGCCTTGTCCAGTGGGTCTGCTTCTGGGTCCACTACCTCGTACTTGCTTAGTGGGCCGTGACAGTACGAACCGCCCAAAGAATGGACCTAGGAGACCCAATCCAGACTGCAGGAAGCAATTTTTGGTCAACACGAGCAAACCTTGCAATTTAAACAGCGTAAATCAATCAGTGATAAACAGGTAGAGATACTAGCCACAGTCATGGAGCTTCACTCCGATGTCACGCCTGCCCCAAGCCAGCCACTTGCACAAACCTGTCCTTCTTCATCCTCTGTTTCTGAAGGGTCCACTCCGTTTTTACACTCCACTTATCCACCAGTCGAGACTGTTTTAACCATTTACAGTGAGTTGGGTCGATGCGGGGGGTGTTTGCTTGTTTTCAGTTGAAAGCTGCGCTTCTTCCCCTCTCCTATTCACTAGGACTGCTGGGGGGAGAAAGTGCTAGAATGGGTCCAAGCATATTTTTCTTTTCAACCACTATCATCCAGCCTATATGATGAGTTTCTTGGGGAGCTTAAAAGGACTTTTTGCTCACCCATTTTCTAAGGGCAGTGCAGCCAAAAAAAATACTGAACTTATGCCAGGGTAAATGGCGTAAGTCACCTGAGGGAAAGAAAGCTAAACAAACTACACAACCCATAAGGCCCTGTGTCGCTCTTGTTCCTCTGCCATTTCCACTTCAGCCTCACTACTTTTGATAACAACATCCACCACGGACTTCTCATTTCCAGTCTCTGAACTTCCACCCAAACCCATGCAAACCAGCCATTTGTGACTCTGGAGTTGAGGGAGAAGCATTTTCGTTCCCACAAATGTTTATATTGCAGCTCATCAGGCCATTTTCTTGCAAACTGCCCTATTTGGCCAAAAAAATGTCTACTTCTCTGTAAATTCAGGGATACAGGTGGGTGGCTGCTTGACAAGTTCTAAACGCTGTCTGTTTTTACCAGTTTCACTCTGTTTTAACCTAGTCACTCATTCTATCCATGCCCTTATTGACTCTGGAGCTGAACAGAATCTTGTGGACAATGAATTAGCTAAAAGATTTAATCTTTTTTTACTTTTGCCTCTCCAGACACTCCCCTGATTCTCGGTTACCCATGGCTACAGAAACACAATCCCCTGACTGGTCAGGTAATAAGACTGCTAGCTGGAGCCTCTTCTGCCTCATTAAGAAAACCAGTCAAACTCAAAAACCATCAGGGACTCACAAGTCAGCTCCATGTATCACAAGTATCCATTACTGCTTTAACTTGGCCTTTGAGCCCTTTCATTGGGCAACAATCTTTACCAAGCTTGATCTGTGTAATGATTATCATCTCGTCCGTATTAGGACGAGATGATAATCATTACACCCCTGGGACACACAGTATTTAGTCATGCCCTCTGGACTCATCAATGCCCTGGCAGTGTTTTAAACACTGGTGCATGATGTTTTAAGGGATTACTTAAACATCATTGCTTTTGTGTACTTAAATGACAACCTGATTTTTTTTCCAAGTTTCTAGAAGAGCACCAACTTCATTTTAAGAGTTGTCCTGCAATGTCTCCTGGAAAACCATCTATATGTGAAATCTGAGAAAGATGAATTGCACTCTCCCTCTGTCACTTTTCTTAGCTGCATCAGGAGGGCAGGTGAAGATGGACCCCTTAACGATACTGGCAGTGAGCGAATGGAGAACTCCCACTTCCCGAAAACACCTATAACGATTACTTGGATCCACCAGCTTTTATCAATTTTTCATCACGAACTACAGTCAAGTAGCGGCACCACTCACTTACCTTACCTCCAGCAAGATTCCTTTTGTGTGGCCTTCGGAAGCCAACTCAGCCTTCACTAAATTAAAACAACTATTTACCTCTGGTCAAGCCCGTCCACAGCAGTTCTCTGTGACCTCTGTCTGACCCCCAACCACAAGCTTGGCTGGTGGTTGACAGTCACCCGACCTGCAGGGTCAGGCAGATTGTGGACAGTAGTTACTAGTAGATTGGGAGGGGTACGGCCTGGAGAAGCAATCCTATGATTTTACAATTCTCTTCGCAGGTCACAGGTCGGAGTCTGGTCAGTCACCAGGAGGCAACCCAGGGGGGTACAGTCATGATCCAAGTGGGTGTACAGTAGTTTTTTCATCTGAAGCCTGTATTTCCCTCCACCCACCCTCACGAGTGGAGCCCTGGTTCCTTACCTGTGTCTCTCACCTGTAACCCACTGGCGGCAATCAGAAGAGGGACTCTTAAGGTCATCATCATCATTATCAACTCTTTGCCAGTTCTGTTGTCATCCCTGTTGCAGGAGACTCTCCTGCCTGCCCTCCTGTCTGCCATCACTCCTGGATTCACAGCTTCTTAAGGTTGGAACCTTAACGCTTTCACACAATCCTCCATCCTGCCAGACGCTCACTCAGTTACCATCCCTGAAATTTCTCGCCTCAGAAGGAAGGGATTACCGATTCCTACCGATTACTGATTGGTAGCAGCAGTAATCGGTCTACTAAAAGTCAACCTGTTGTTCTGCAACCTAGAGAGTTAATTGTGAAGTTGATAAATTTAGCATTTGATAATAAGTGTGTCTGTTAAGTTTTTCATTTTCAACAGTGATGAGAGATATGGCCATGTTTATGAGTGTAAGTCATTGCATGTGTGTGCCTGTTTTATCAACCTGGTGTTCGTTTCTGTGTGTGTGTGTGTGTGTGTGTGTGTGTGTGTGTGTGTGTGTGTGTGTGTGTGTGTGTGTGTTATTTTCATCTTTTACCTTTTGTTGCAGTGCTGAGGACCATTCCCTTTCTCAACCTCCACCCTGAGTGAAACAGCCTTAGTTTCCTGTTTTTAGCACAATCCTTAACCCAGTGTTCTGTGTACCAAACTAAAAACAGCCTTCATTATTTGTTCCTCTATGTTCTCTTCTCCCTCCACCTCTCTGCAGCTGTCTGCCTGTCCCACACCCTGCACTAGTTCATGTTTGTGACGTATACTTTGTCAGCTGTGCTGTGGGCAGTTTTGTCTCATTTTTTTCTCAGTCTCTTCCTTTGAGATTTTGCCACACATGGAGTTAAAATGGCAAACTCGGACAAGCTTGCCAAATCCATTTGCACACCGTGCTTGCATACATGTGTTTTTTCTCCTGGGTGCAGTTAAGTAAGGTACTGCATTACTTTTAAGAAAAGTGTTCTGTGTAATATGTGTAATAACTATTTTTTACTTTTTTTGAGTAATGACCCCAACATGGATCACAACAAACAGGACAAACACCTCCAACATTCACAAACATTTGACCACTCAGCATGTCATTAATTTGCATGAATGTAATGTCTTTGATATGCTGCTTAGAGATGGTTGTAACAATGAGCCAATCGATAAGGCATCAAATCGATTAGTGATATTGATAATGCAATAGTAATCACTAAATTCTTACCAATTCCCATCTCTAATTATGATGTAAATTCTTTAATAGTCTTCAGATTTGAGAAATTTAAAACAAAAATTACAATTGGTTAAAATTTATTTTCTGTACTATAAATAAAATGAATATTTGTCACAAACAGAAGGTTTGTACAACATACAGACCCAGAAGCAGACTTAGTTCTTAACAAGAAACGAGGTTGTTTATATACATACTGTACTATTGAATCCTACAGAAATAGTTACGGGAAGGCTTAAACTCATTATCGAGCTCTCTTTCTGGCAACTCATTAAATCAGGGGTGTCCAACTCCAGGCCTCGAGGGCCGCTGTCCTGCAGGTTTTAGAGCTCACCCTGGGTCAGCACACCTGAATCAAATGATTAGTTCATTACCAGACCTCTGGAGAACTTCAAGACATTATGAGGAGGTCATTTAAATCAGCTGTGTTGGATCAAGGACACCCCTGCTTTAGATGATGACTTAAGCTGATTTAAAGTAGATTCGCACTGAATTTGTTTGAGTTTAATTCTTTGACTGCACTTTTTTAGTATACACACAAACTGCAATGAGGTGGTCAGGTTCACGACAATAAAAATATTTGCAGTTTCAACAGTCATAAAGGAGCTAAAGTGTTCTTCATCAGCTTTACCTTTTGTGTTTATCATTCTTGACATGGATCAAGGACTGCTGCTACGAAGCAGCAGGGAAGCTGGGCAGCATGAAAGAGGTTTGGTTGCTTCAATCAATCATTTAATTACATGGTTTTGCTCTTCGCTTTACCTCCACTCCATTCACCCTAGAAATCTGTTAAAAAGAAGTTTCTGTATACTTTAAGTGTTATTCAAAATAGTGCAGTAATAAAGAAAAGACCAAACAAACAAACCTGTAACGCACACCCTTCAAGAGATAAATGCCCTCATGAAAACCACAGGGGACCAATTATTTGCTGTGCTCTGCTTGGGTGGAAGAGAGAGACAGAGAGAGAGAGAGAGACTGCCCAGACAGTTATCCTCTCATTAGCCTAAGATGTTTGTTTGGAAGGTTAATACTGTACATCTTAGACGTGTGCAGCCTTTTTATTTGGGTTTTTTTGTTTTTTCAAACGGTGTCTGGTCAAGCCAGTTGGGTTTGCTAAATTCAGTTCTATTATTTTCAAAGGTGCTTTATTGGCATGACAATTACAGCATTAAAATACAGCTTAGTGAAGGAAAGAACAATTCACCAGAGATGGGCAGTAACGCATTACTTGTAACGCGTTACTGTAATCCGATTACTTTTTTCAAGTAACGAGTAATGTAAGGGATTACTACTGCAAAAACGGTAATTAGATTACCGTTACTTTCCCGTAGGAACGCTGCGTTACTGCGTTACTAAAACCGTGAGTTTTTTGCGAGAATGTCTCATGACAGTGACGTAAGCGAGTGCGACGTTCGTGACAACAGCTGTCTGCAGATCAACAATGGATGATATAACGAGTGCGGAGAGAGTATGAGCGTGCAGCGTTTAAAGCGTGGATGTACTGACCTTACTTTGAGTTTGAGTCCATAAAAAGTGACAAAAACATTAGTGTCCACTGTTCACTGCGTGGGAAGAAAACTTCTTTTTAAACCCCTAAACTTCCAGGCAAGCAGCGAGCACGGCGCTACTACTGTAATGGGAAATTCACAGAGAAACTCACGGAGTCTTCCACTGACCGCTGCGGCACACCTGCACCAGGGTAAACCTCCGCCTACCCCAGTCCTGCTTTACAGGTGAAAATAGAGCAACTAGTCTTTGACTTTATTTATTTTCTGCTGTGTTTTACTTGCATCTATTTGAAAAACTGAGTGTAAACACAAAAACATATTTTATTTTATGTGCTGGAATGTGCAGAAAAGCACATTTATCTCAATTAGTTCAGCTCATTTCATTTATTTCAATATGATTCCTAAATAACTATTTGTAATTATTTCTTTATTTCTTTCTATTCTTAAACTTCTGTTCAAAGTGAGAAAATAGTCACACAGTCAGTATTCTGGCCAATTTTCTTTTCCAGCTTTACACTTGCTTGACTCTATAGAACTAAACTAATTTCTTTTCTTTTCCAGTCTTACTGACACAAAGCATGTTAACCATCCACACATCCACTGCAAACATATAGTACTATACCACTGTACAGAGATTTTCCTGCTACAGACAATCATATTGCTGATTTGTCTGCAGTAAGTGTGTTGCTTTCAGTCCGTGTAACCTCTTAATATTTTTCTCATATTATAGTTTCATTTTCGTTTAAAATAACTAATTCTGTTTTCATGTGTGTGATTGGCCAGGTGCTACCAATGCCCCCACTTCTGTGTAAATGCACTCATAACTGCAGTGCTGTGCAAAAGTCTTGTGTCACCCATCATGTCTTCGTATTTTGCTAGGGAAATGTGAAATTGGAGCAACTTACTGCAACATCTGCATACCCACTTTACCACCTTTATTCTTCAACTTCAATAGTTTGAACCCTTTGTGGCAAGCAATTTCTGTAATTTCTTTAAAAGTAGTCTTCAGGAATGGTTTGCCGGGCTTTTTGGAGAAAATTCTAAAGCCCCTTTTGTTGTTGGCGATTGTGTTTGCCTTTTACACTATTCTTTATCAAGATTGGGCTCTGTCAAGGTTGGAGCTCTTAAGAGCCCCATCAGTGACTGATAGTGTTATTTTTTAACATCCAGGCATGCTGTTACTGCACTGGGAATGTTCTGGGGATCATTTTCATGGTGAAAAAAAAGTCAGTGCCAGTCAGTTGCTTTCCAGATGGTACTACATGGTGGTTTCAATACTGTCCATACTTTTACAGATGAGTGTATACAATGTTGTGTCTCTCCTGGCCTCTTCCATACATAATGATTAAGATTTGAAACAAAAATTGAACATTTGGATTTATCACTCCACAAGACCAATTACCACAGATTTTTAGTCAAATGTGTAATTTGGCATTTTCATGGGCCTGCCACTTTTTGTCCTCTACTACTAGTTTCATCTTTTTTCTAGATGTGTAACTATACTCTTTGGTATTTTTCATGTCATTGTTGGTATTTTATTTTACAAAAGAAAAAAGGAAATTGCATTTGGCTGATAGTAAGACAGTGTTATGGTGCTAACTCTTTGATCTAGCATCTATGTTTGAACTTTTAAGTTTTGGGAATTCATAGTAGATGTTTTGTTTTAGTTTTGTAAATAGTTTATTAGGTCCCTGTAGCATCCCCTTCCTGTTCATCCAATTCAGTTTTATTTATATAGCGCCAAATCACATCAGTTGTTCCCTCAAGGCGCTTTATATTGTAAGGTAGACCCTACAATAATAAGTACAGAGGAAAACCCAACAATCATATGACCCCCTATGAGCAAGCACTTTGGCGACAGTGGGAAGGAAAAACTCCCTTTTAACAGAAAGAAACCTCCGGCAGAACCAGGCTCAGCGAGGGGCGGGGCCATCTGCTGCGACCAATTGGGGTGAGAGAAGGAAGACAGGAAAAAAGACATGCTATGGAAGAGAGCCAGAGATTAATAACAGGTACAGGTCTATTAACACATAGTGAGTGAAGAAAAAACACCCAGTGCATCATGGGAATCCCCCAGCAGCCTATTGCAGCATAACTAAGGGAGGATTCAGGGCCACCTGGTCCAGCCCTAACTATATGCTTTAGCAAACAGGAAAGTTTGAAGCCTAATCTTGAAAGTAGAGATAGTGTCTGTCTCCTGAATCCAAACTGGAAGCTGGTTCCACAGAAGAGGGGCCTGAAAACTGAAGGCTCTGCCTCCCATTCTACTTTTAAATACTCTAGGAACAACAAGTAGGCCTGCAGTGTGAGAGTGCTTAAATGAGGTGTTACGGTTTCTAATTTTAGAGATGTTGCGCAAATCGAAGAAAGCAGTCTTACACATTTGTTTAATATGTGCATTGAAGGACATGTCCTGGTCAAAAATGACTCCAAGGTTCCTCACAGCATTACTGGAGGCCAAGGTAATGCCATCCAGAGTAAGAATCTGCTTAGATACCATATTTCTAAGATTTTCAGGGCCGAGTACAATAACCTCAGTTTGATCTGAATTAAGAAGCAGAAAGTTAGCGGCCATCCAGGTCTTTATGTCTTTAAGACATTCCTGCAGTTTAACTAATTGGTGTGTGTTACCTGGCTTCATGGATAGATAGAGCTGCGTGTCATCTGCATAGCAGTGAAAATTTATGCTATGTCTTCTAATGATGCTGCCTAAGGGAAGCGTGTATAATGTAAATAGAATTGGTCCTAGCACTGAACCCTGTGGAACACCATAATTGACCTTAGTGTGTGAAGAGGACTCTCCATTTACATGTACAAATTAGAGTCTATTAGATAGATATGATACAAACCACTGCAGTGCAGTACCTGTAATACCTACAGCATGTTCTAATCGCTCTAATAGGATATTATGGTCAACGGTATCGAACGCAGCACTGAGGTCTAGCAGGACAAGCACAGAGATGAGTCCACTGTCAGAGGCCATAAGAAGATCATTTGTAACCTTCACTAAAGCTGTTTCTGTGCTGTGATGAGCTCTGAAACCTGACTGAAACTC
Source organism: Oreochromis aureus (assembly GCF_013358895.1). Taxonomy (NCBI): domain Eukaryota; kingdom Metazoa; phylum Chordata; class Actinopteri; order Cichliformes; family Cichlidae; genus Oreochromis; species Oreochromis aureus. Next base: position 447,618 of record NC_052963.1, on the reverse strand, counting down.
TTCAAATAAGCCATTCCTCTGCAGATGATCTGTTAGCTGTTTGACAACTACTCTTTCAAGGATGTTTGATATGAAAGGAAGGTTGGAGATTGGCCTATAATTAGCTAAGACAGCTGGGTCTAGAGATGCTTTTTAAGTAAAGGTTTAACTACAGCCAGCTTGAAGGCCTGTGGTACACAGCCGATTATTAGAGATAGGTTGATCATATTTAAGATTGAAGCATTAATTAATGGCAGGACTTCTTTGAGCAGTTTTGTAGGAATGGGGTCTAAAAGACACGTTGATGGTTTGGAGGAAGTAATTATTGAAGTTAACTGAAGAGATATTGTGATTATGGGTAAACTTTTTTCTCTAATGGTTAAAATATTATTTGTAAAGAAATTCAAGAATTCATTACTAGTTAACGCTAAAGGGATGGTTGGCTCAACAGTGCTCTGACTTTTTGTCAGCCTGGCTACAGTGCTGAAGAGAAACCTGGGGTTGTTTTTTCTTTCAGTCAGTGATGAATAGTAAGATGTTCTGGCTTTGCAGAGGGCTTTCTTATAAAGCAAACAAACAAAACAAACTATTTCTCCAGGCTAAATGATGATCACCTAGTCTGCTTTAGGCTACGTGTTTGAGAATTAGGTCAAGATATTGAGGCTCTTTTTTTTAGGGGAGCTATAGTATCCAGAGTCGTACACAGTGAAGAAGTGAAGTTATTAACAAGATAATGTTGGAGTAGCGTTCAGATAGCTGCTCTGCTCTATGTTGGTACAGGGCACTGAAGATGATAACAGTGGGTGGATTATATTCTTAAACTTAGTTACAGCACTTTCAGAAAGACATCTACTGTGATAAAGTCTACTCTCCACTGCTGTGTAATCAATTATTGTAAATGTAAATGTTATTAGGAAATAATCAGCTAAAAGAGGATTTTCAGGAAGTGGTTGATCATATTTACTGCTAAATGTTCAGTTTCTATGCCATATGTTAAAACAAGATCTAGAGTGTGATTAAAGTGGTGGGTGGGTTCTTTTACATTTTGAGAGAAGCCAATTGAGTCTAATAACAGATTAAATGCCATGTTGAGGCTGTCATTTTTAGCATCTACATGGATGTTAATCTGAGCTGAGCACTAAATCAGATAAAAACTCTGAGAATCAGATTTCTCAGTCTTTGTAAGAATATACTCATCCTCACTGATGTAAGTTACTATCCTCTTTGATACACAATTTTTCAATTCCACCAATATAATGAAATTGCACAACTGGTTAAAGGGTATAAAGTTTTGAGTCAAACACCAATGATCAAAAATGATCTCTTTCTTATGTCCAAATTCAACATAGCTCTGTCCTTCCACTTTTATTATAACAGCAAACTTTTTGGGAATATGCTTCAGGTACTAACTTAAATGCCTGAAGGACCGCAGCCTTCACCTTTTCACAATCAAAGCTCCACTCAGATGAAGAGAAACATAGGTCTCCTGCACTTTACCCATGAACACAGACTGCAACAAAAAAGGCCACACATCTCTCAGTCAATCCAGTGTCTTTGCCACCCATCAAACAGGACTGTGCGATTCTTACTCTGAATCGGAATAGGTACGCGAGACAACTGTGTGCCCTAAGACCAACTCTTTATTCACTTTATTACCACCTCCCGGCATGCATTGCCAATGCGTAACACGTAATTACACAATCGAACAATAAACACATACAGCCCATACAACAAATGTATCAGGGACAATTATGAATACACCACATACTCCCCTTTTAAACAAAAACAGAATATTTCTTTTCTCAGGACAGAACTTTCGACTGGACTACCTTTTGATTCTTTTTCTTTTTCAAAGCCATACAAAAACATCTGGCAAACAAACTGCATTACATTTTTAACCTTTTGTTTTTATTTCCTTCCCCCTCCCATTTCTCTCCTCTTCTTTTTTTTGACAACTCTTTTTGATTTGTTTTACTGTGCTCTACAAAACCATTATAACACAGTTATACAGGGGCGATTCTAGGATCTGGGCTTTGGGGGTGCTGAGCACCCAGAGAGCTGCCCAGCCAGGCAAGATAAACTTTACACGTCACAATGAGACTTCTTCCTTGTCTTTGTCAGTCCCTGCATTCCTAAATGTATCCAGTTGTCCCGAGTTCCCTCTGACTGTCTCCTTGGTGCATTTAAACCCCTGTTCCTCCCTGTTCCTCCCTGTCCGCGTCATCTGTTGTCTTCGTCTCCGTTATCAGTCATCATAATTTTACCATCTCTGTGCAAGTCTGCAAATTTCTCTATTAAATCATAAAATTCTTAAATTCATTAAGTCTGTCTGTGCCTGGGTCCTCATCACAAAACATGACATCGCTGTTTTGTACATTTTAACACAATTTAATCCCCACATTTGTGAAAGAAAAGCAAAACACTTTTTTGAGAAGTCTGTAACAAAACCATCAAATCTGATAAAGGTTATTTAAATGCTGCAAAAGAAGAATGGATTGGAATAAAAAAAAAAATACATATCCTAACCTTAATTACTGGAGGAGAATAATACTTATAGTGAGTAAAAAGTAAACTGAGTGCATTTTTTGGACAGAGATTCACTTTTATTGTGTATGTATAATATAATACATAAAAAAATACACTCCAATTAATTTAAAAAAATTATAAAAATGGAGGCAACTTTGCCTAGGGTACAATGTATACTATGTATAAAAAGATCTTCACTGCAGCTACTACTATGGCTCTATGGCAGATTTTTTCTTTTATTTTAACCTATGTCGCCTCACCTTGAGGTTGGCAAATCACTTTTGGTGGTCAACTCTCTCTAGCAGTTTAACAGTTTATGTTTTGCCTGTCACTATTCCCTGTCTGTTTTCTTACCTGGTTCTTCACTCTAAAAAGTAATTCAGAGGCTTAGTAAATATCACTATAAATATAAGTTAGATGAGCCTGATAAAATCTATGAATATCCTTTTAGTAATTATTTGAGTTTGATACATTGAAATAAATGTCTAAAATGTTAACTTATGTGTTTGTGTTAAATTAAGGTATTTAGTTACATTTATCTCGGACAAAGAATTCAGTATGTGGTTCACAGAATACCTTCTTTGCATGTACTTAATATTTTTATTTAAAATTGAATCAAAATATTTGAGAAATAGGTATCTATACTCATCAGTATCCTGTACTAAAATCATTAATTATCCAAATCACTATTATTTATTGTCAGCAACTACACCTGAAACATGTAAGTAAAACACGATAACGTAGAGTAATTGAGTACCATGAGTGCTATACAAGTACAGGCCATTTACCATATTTAATATTAAGTACAATTTTGATTACGTTCAGTTTACAATATTAAGTAAATGGAACAAAATTTTGGATTAACTGACCATCTTTATTTCAGTTACACTGACCAAGCATGTCAGTGTTATTTACTCAATTTTTTCATGTTTGTGTAATGACTACAATTATTCATTTCAACTTAATATGTTTAAGCTTTGGTTATTCAATTGATCGAGTATATTGAGCAGATTTGACTGGTTTCCAATCTACTCCATATTTTTAAGTGTAAAAGTGTTGCCTCAAAATGTTTAAGTAAATGTCAGTTTTAGTTTTTAGAGTGTAACCTTGTACTTTCTCCTCACATTCCCCTCTTTCTTCTCTCCCTCCTTGGACTGACAATCATACACAAATAGATTGTATTCAATTAGATGAAAAAATTACATTAATCTGAAAAAAAAATACTATTAAGATCACTAATAAAAAAAGTCCTCTCTCGGTGTACTTTCAACCAAAAGGCAAATAACCAAACCACATGTACACCTAATAAAAGATATAAATATTGAAACACTGATCCAAAATTATTCTTGATTGATGGATCATTTGATTTTACACTTTTACCTGAATGTGGCTCCTTTTTTTGAAAAAACTTCCTTATATCCATTATGAACCTGGCTGTCTCTCTGTACACACACACACACACACACAGAGACAACAAGCGTTATAAGGTTAATGGGCATCCAGTCAGTTAGCTAGTTAGTACTTTGGGTTTAATATCGGCATATGCACATATGACAAAATAACTAGCTTCTCTCATTCCATTTCAAACAGGACAGTGGTAACAACACTAGGCTAAAATTTTAAGTTTTAGATTTTAAATAGGCTATATAAATTTCAATGGGAGCAACAGGACGTTCATATGTAGCTGATTTTACTACAGAGTAGGACGGATTGTAGGGTAGCAAACATCGTCGGAAAACACGTTTTCAACACTGCAGGTTACCTGGGTGTAAGGTTTTTCAGCTAAAAAGAAACATGGTCTTACTCCTAACTAACTATATAAAGGGATTACACTGGGTGTTTGTGGTTTCTGCAACACAGGCACATTAGAAGGTTCATGCACTGGTGAACTTAAAGGAATCAAATGCATGCGATTATGCCTCACAGTCCCTTGTGGTAGCTCCACTGTGTATGATCGGGGTGTAGAGTGATTTTGGATAACAGTGCCTGGAGTTTTAACATCAGTCACCCAAACTTGCTCTCCTGGGGACAGGCTGCATAAAGATTTTGCGCGGTGGCACCTGTTGAAGTTTGCCATGTCCGTCATCCTCTTCTCCCTTTTCTTTTGAGTGAGCAGTGCGCCGTCCGGCAGTGTAGGCTCCAGCTGTGATGGAAGTATCGGCAGTGTGGTTCACAGACATCTGCCCATTCAAAGCTCTGCGGGGCTGTATCCGGACTGCAGTGGTGTAGCTCTATAGGCAAGAAGAGCTAGATAAGGATCAGCTGCTTTTTTCAGAAGATATTTTACTGTCTGTACAGCATGTTCTGCTTCTCCATTACTTTGCGGAAACTTGGGGCTGCTTGTGATGTGCTTAAAGCGGTACGCTGCTGCGAGGTCTGCAAAGGTTTGACCTGAATACTGTGGCCCATTATTAGACATGAGGACCTCTGGGATGCCATGACGGGCAAAGAAAGATTTCAGGTGAGTAATGACATCGTTTGAGTTTGTTCTGTTTAACAAAGCAGTCTCAACAAATCTAGAGTGATAGTCAACAGCAAGAAGGTAAGTCCCCTCCCCCCCCCCAGTTCGAAAAGGTCTGTGCCCACCCTCTGCCATGGGCGGGCAGGGTTGGCATGAGTGGCTCACTGTGATTGTGTCTTTCTTGAATGCACGTTCTGCATTTGAGCACCATCTCAGAGATTTGTTGACTCAGCCTGGGCCACCACACTGTTTGGCATGCACGAGCGTTACATTTTACAACACCTTGATGTCCTTCGTGTAGTTTTTCCAGCACCTCATTTCTCATTGCTGAAGGAATGACAAGCCGTGTATCTTTTAGCAAAAGGCCGTCTTTAACAGTGAGCGTGGTTCAGTCAGGCCAGTAATTTCTCAGTAAAGGCTCTTGTTTTGCATGTTATGGCCAGCCTTGGGTGCACATGTCCATGACGTGAGCACACACGCTGTCCCTTTTCAGTTGTTCCTTCAGTATTTGCATATATGATGAACTGACAGGCATGTTTGCTATAATACTGTCCACATATATCTGTGCTTTTCATCAGCTCTTTGTCTGACATGTACATTGTTTTTTTCAGAGGCGAGCGGGACAAAGTATCTGCTGTCCAGAGCGATTTCCCTGGGGCGTACTGCACATTGTACGAGTAACGCATGAGTCTCATTCTGAATCGCTGGATCCTAGGTGGCAAGAGATCCAGAGCTTGTCCTCCCAGTTAGGAAACGAGAGGTTTGTGGTCCGTTTTGAGACAAAAACGTTTACCAATCAGAAAGTCACGAAATTGCTCACAACCCATTGTAGACGCCAGTGCCTCTTTTTCCACTTGTGCGTACCGTTGTTCAGTAGGAGAAAGGGACCTTGACGCATACGCCACTGGTCGCCATCCTTCTTCCCACAGCTGCAAAAGAACACCTCCGAGACCATAGGATGAAGCATCTGCTGATACTTTAATGTCTCTGTTGGGGTCGAGGTCAGGGCATCTGTTAATGTTTTGAAAGCTCTCGCTTGGTCCATTCCCCAGTAAATGGTAAATGGCCTGTATTTATATAGCGCTTTTCTAGTCCCTAAGGACCCCAAAGTGCTTTACACTACATTCAGTCATCCACACATTCACACACTGGTGATGGCAAGCTACGTTGTAGCCACAGCCACCCTGGGGCGCACTGACAGAGGCGAGTACCATAGTACCATGCATTCTTTTTGGAAAGAAGATCTCGCAGGTCTTTTTCAGCTAAATGGGGGATGAACTTGCCCACTTGATTCACCATGCCCAGAAAACTGTGCAAGTCTGACACATTAGTTGGCTCTGTCATTTCTGTAATTGCCTCCATTTTCTTCGGGTCTGAGCTGATTCCTGTATCCGCTATGATGTGACCCAAGCTGCTCTGGGACAGCTCGCATTTTTCAACATTCAGCGTTATGGCTGCTTTTTCCAATCTTTGCAGTGTAGCATGGAGACGGGAATCATGCTCCTGATGGTTACGTCCCCACACCAGCACATCATCAATGTGACACACTACTCCTTCGGAACCCTCAATGACCTCCACCATGGTGCGCTTAGTTGATCCCGAACGGTAAGGGGATTAAAATGGAACCACCCAAAGGGTGTGATTAAGGTGGTGAAGTTGGAAGACTCATCGGACAGGGGAATCTGCCAGAAGCCCATGTTGGCGTCCAGTTTGCTAAACACTTTGGCTCATGCGAGCATTCAAAGACTTTGTTCAACCGATGGCAGCACATATTTTTCCCTGCACACATACTCATTTAGTCCGGTAAAGTCTATGCAAAGGCTCAGCCTAGGTCTGTTTTTCTTTGGAACAACAACCATGCCGGCACACCAATCCGTTGGTTCCTCAACTCAGGTAATGACACCAAACTCTTCCATTCATTGGAGTTTCTCCTTTACCCTTCCCATTAGAGGCAGAGGAAGCCTTCTCGGAGTTTTGAGCGAGTACGGCACAGCGTTTGATTTGAGTTTAATGTGATAGGACCGCTGCACTTTCCCTAGACCCTTGCAAGGTTTAGGGTAAGTAGTCTTCAGAGTGTCCATTGAAACTGCGTCAACTCGCACCAGCAGCTCAAGAGCTGTAATGGTGGGCAGGCCTAGCAGTGGAGTGGTCAGGTTTCTTACAACATAAACCTCTCTTTTGTCTGTTTTGCTCCATCGTTGAGCTGTAGCTTTGTAAAACCTGCAACGTTGAGTGGTATTTTCCCAGGGCCTAACAAAGGTTTTTCTGGCTGCTGGAGAACTGGTCTTTGTTCATTAGCAAAAATCTTTGACAAGTCCAAGTCAGCTATAACAGTTACATCTGCTCCAATATCCAGTTTGAAAGTAATTTTTGCATCTTTCACTTGTTGTTGGCTGACCATGCCTGGCCGTCACTGGAAACTGAGCCTAGGAAGAAACCTTGGTCCTCTTCCTCCTCAATACTTTGCACTGTCTTGCTTTGTCTGCAGACGTGCTGGTAGTGACCTTTTTTCCACATAAATGACACTTTGCATCATTTGCTGGGCACTCGAGTTTCGGATGTGGAGAGCCTCCGCACTTGTAGCATTTGTTACTTTGTCTCTTGCTATATTGCTGTTGTGTTTTGACAGTTTTATTTTTGAACAGGTTGAACTTTGTTTTATCATGCTTTTTTATTAATCTGTCAATTGCATTCACATTTACTTGCATCACATTTGTTTCACTTCTCAAAGCTGACTGTTGCTTTTTGATTTCTTCTGACTGCCTGGCCATATTTATAGCTTTATCCAAGTCCATATCTTTTTCCATTTGCATGCGCTCAGACATCCTCGTGTCAGCCAAGCCAGGCCACTACTATTCTGTCTCTTATCAGCTTATCGTGGAGCGGTCCGTAGTTACAGTGCTCTGCTAATGCATGCAAGGCAGTCACGAATGCATCAACAGTCTCATTTGGCTCTTGTTTGTGCATATTGAAATGTGCGCGCTCATAAACAACATTTTTCCTGACAATGAAAAAGTTGTGGAAGCTATCTCTCACTTTAGCATAGTCCCGTTGGTCTACATCACTTAACTTTTGTCCTCTCAGGACATCACCTGCTTCGTCTCCCATACAATATATGAGAGTGTTCACTTGATTTTCCTCTGAGCTCGCAGACAGACTACATGCCTGATGGAATCTCTCGAAGCAACGGACCCATCTTGTCCATTTGTGTGGTTTGGAAAAATCAAAGGGCTGGATACTAAACGTAGCATTGGGAGTGCTAGCCGTGGTACTAACTTCTGTCCTCGGACGATCGTCTGCGTCGTCATTTGGCATTTCCTTTTCACCTTCCCCTTCTCCTCACACTTGGCAGATGTATGGAGTCTTACAAGTCACACACAACTTCTGACACTATGTGTGATTCTTACTCTGAATTGGAATAAGTACGTGGGACAACTGTGTGCCGTAAGACCAACTCTTTACTCACTTTATTACCGCCGTATTACCTAACACGTAATTACACAATTGAACAATATACACATACAGCCCATACAACAAATGTGCCAGGGACAATTTTGAATACACCACAAGGACAAAGTACTTGTCATGTCATTTTAACAGAACGGTGGTATCAGATGAATGCATTAGCTCGCATCAAACTTAACAGGTTCAGAAAACAGGATCTGAGTTCCAGATCTTTCAGCGAAGTGTTTCTGTTTTATTTCCTTCCTCCATTCTATTGAAATTCATATTCTTTTTCTTTTGAGAGGACTTTGTCTGCAAGCTCCTTTTTTCTGACCTGTAATCAACACAATTCAGCCTCTTATTCAAACTCAGAAGGATACTTTTCCTTACTTTTCCTTGGAAAGCAAAACTGGATCAGAGCTAACAAGAGGCAAAACACTTTTCAATAAGAACAGTATATAGTTTAGACTCGATTAACTTTTCTTTGACTCTTTAGACACGGGCACAGAAAAATGAGCAACAATAGCCAGCAAATGTTCCTTTGTGCAGCAATTAAATTTATCAAGGCTCAACTGTACCACAAATTCATCTAGACTAAACTCAATTAAAAACACACAAAAAAAATCAAAAGTGATATAACCACGATGCACTAATGAAAGCTATAAGGGGCTGGCGGATAAAAATAACGGAAAACAGAAATAGAGCTGTCATTAACTCCCCCTCGACTATTACTTTATCACTGCTATACATTTGTGTATTAAGGAAGGAAGATAGTGCTGATAGAGATCTCTTAGGAGGAGAGAAGGACCAAGACACCAGTTGTCAACCTATGCTCCACCTCCTCCAGGTTTATAGTCATGCATTAAACCATGAGTTCCATGAGCTGAGCCATCCAAGAGCCATCTGCCATGTTCCACAAGGAGGGGGCCCCTGGGCAGATCCAGGACACGCTGGAGAGTTTACATCTCTCGGCTGGCCTGGGAAAACCTCAGTGTTCCCCTGGATAAGCTGGAAGAGGTGGCTGGGTAGAGTGAAGTCTGAGCATCCTTGCTAAACTTGCTAACCCTGCAGCCTAGCACCAGATAAGCACATGACAATGACTCCATTCAGACTGCATGTGGCCCCAGCCTCCCTTGAGCTCTTATCAATGCTCTGGTAGACAAGGGACTTGAGGATCTCCTAGATAGCAGCCTCTACCAGAAACTCTCAGTGCACACATTTATATTTTGCAGGTAAAGCTGTCATGGATGTTGTGTCTCCCCGGCTGGCTCAGCATTTGGTAGTGTGGCGTGGTGCGAGTGGAGCGAAAGCATGTTTTGCCAGTAGAGGAGTGTGGTGTGAGTGTCTGAACAGGAGTGTGGAGTGTGTAATCGTAACTGTGTACACGGACCCCTCCTTCCCGTGGATCCCTGGAAACCCCGACCCCCGCACTTTGTATATATTTCACCTGGTGATTGTAGATAAACTTTTGACTTTCATTCTAAGAACTCTGTGTCAGCGCTTGAGTCTGTTCGGTCCCGTGACAAAAGCTAATATTAAACTAAAGCAGTAAATAATAATAATAATAATAACAATACATTTTATTTGAAAGCGCCTTTCAAAACACTCAAGGTCGCTGTACACAGTAGAGTAAAAAAGCAACATAAAAGCAAAGAGTTTACACAATCATAAGACATAAACAAATTTAAAATAGCCAAATGGAGAGGTTATGTGGGATAAGCTATTTTGAACAAGTGGGTTTTGAGTTGGGACTTAAAGAGAGAGAAGGTAGAGATATTTCTTAAATCAGGAGGTAGGGAATTCCAGAGTCGAGGAGCAGAGCAGCTGAAAGCCCTGCTCCCCATGGTGACAAGACGGGGGGAGGGGACGGAGAGTGAAAGGGAAGAAGAAGATCTGAGACAACGAGATGGGGCGGTGATGTTAACCATTTCAGAGAGATATGGAGGAGAGAGATGATGAATAGCTTTAAATGCGTACAAGAGTATTTTGAAATTGATACGATACTTGAGCGGGAGCCAATGAAGCTGCTGCAGAACAGGAGTGATGTGGTGGATAGAAGGGGTCCTGGTGATGATACGGGCAGCAGAATTCTGGATGCGTTGAAGCTTGTGGATGGATTTTTGAGTAAGACCAAAAAGAAGTGAATTACAATAATCCGGGAAGTAACAAGGCTATGAACAAGAATGGCAGTGGCATGTGGGGTGAGAAAAGGACGGAGACGATTAATGTTGCGCAACTGAAAATATGCAGACCGAGTGACATTATTAATGTGTGAATTGAAAGATAGAGTACTGTCGAGGATGACACCCAAACTTTTCACAGAGGAAGAAACGAAGACCGGCGAGTTATTGATAGTAATAGAGAAACTGTTGGTTCTGAATAATGTTGATTTAGTGCCTACTAAGAGGAGCTCGGATTTATTACTATTGAGTTTAAGAAAATTAGAAGAGAACCATGAATTTAGTTCAGCTAAGCAGAGGGTGAGGGAGGATGGGGGAAGAGCAGAATCGGGTTTAGTGGACAGATAAAGCTGGGTGTCATCGGCATAACAGTGAAAATGGATATTGTATTTACGGAAAATATGTCCAAGCGGTAGAAGGTAGATAGTGAAAAGAAGGGGCCCCAGGACAGATCCCTGGGGCACGCCAGTGGTCAGAGGAAAGGGCTGAGAAGTAAAGGATTTGAGTTGAATGAACTGAGTGCGATCAGACAGGTATGATTTAAACCAGGCTAGTGGAGTATGGGAGAGACCGATGGAGGCTAGCCTACTGAGAAGAATGGAGTGAGAAATAGTGTCAAAGGCAGCGCTCAGATCGAGGAGGATAAGAATGGAAAGTAAACCGGAGTCAGCTGCCATAAGAAGATCATTGGTTATTTTTATAAGTGCTGTTTCAGTGCTATGGGAGGGGCGAAAACCAGACTGGAACTGTTCATACAGATTATTATTAGTTAAATGTGAATGGAGTTGTGTGGCAACTATTTTCTCAAGAATTTTAGAAAGGAATGGTAGATTGGAAATAGGCCGAAAATTCTCAAAATTATTGGGATCTAGACCAGTTTTTTTTAATATTGGGGTGATGGCGGCAATTTTGAGGGAAGCAGGAACAGTTCCAGTGGTAAGAGAAGAGCAGATGATAGAAGATATGAGGAGAAGCAAAGAAGGTAGACATGCCTTAACCAAAACTGTAGGAATGGGGTCTAGCTGACAAGTAGAAGGTTTTGACTTACAGATGAAATCTGAAATATCAGTAATCGAGGGGAGCTGGAAAGCAGAAAAACAGTGTGATGGGAGAGGAATTACACAGGAGGAGCTAAATGGAACATCGGAAACCAGGTCTTGGTGTATTTTGTGAATTTTCTCGATGAAAAATAACATTAAAGAATCACAGAAAGAAGACGAGTAAAGGTGAGCAGGTAAAAAATCTGGTGACCTGAAAGAAGAGTTGAACAGTGAAAACAATATCTTGGTTGAGTCATCTTTTGAACAGATGATGGTGGAGTAGTAAGCAGATTTTGTTTGATTAATACACTCCTTATAATACATAATATGATTTTTAAACATTTCCTTGTGGATATTCAGACCAGTTTTCTTATAAAGGCGTTCAAGTCGACATCCTTTTGCTTTCAGGAGCCTGAGTTCAGCTGTGAACCAGGGTGCTGACTGAGAGAATGATACAGATTTGGTTTTGAGTGGGGCAACAGAGTTTAGGATACTACTGAGACTAGAGTTATAATAGGAAACTAAGTCATCTTGGGTGAGCAGGTTATGAAAATGTAAATGACTAGAGAAAGCAAAAGAAAGAGTATCAGGATTGATTTTCTTAATATTCCGAAAAGAAATGGTACGAAGGTTCTTGGTTATAGAAAAGGTCATTTTGACATTGAAAGAAAGAAGGAAGTGGTCAGAAATTAGCAGTTCATCAGCTTTGCAGTTAAAAGGAGTAAATACCACTGCTTTGATATTTTACAGCTCTCTTATATTCCTACTGTGCAACTGAAATCTGTATTTTTCTGAGGGTCATAGCCAAGGTTTTCTAGTAGTGCTGAGTATTCAGTCTGTTCACTTTAGCTGTTTAAATCACATTTTTTCTCATCCCCTCATCAGTAAACATGGATAAAAATAATTGCCACCCTAAAATGAAATGAAAAAAAGGGACAAATCTTTTTAAAACAGAATGTTTTTCTGCTTTTAAACAGATTTAGACATATAGTGATGCCTGCAGAGTCATCTTGGGAGACATCAGCTGTCAGTGGTTTACTGTAAAGATCAAATTTCCTGTATCAGTTGCATAACTTGTGAGGTACAAAAACAACACAAACTTCACACTGACTGACTTTTTTTATAACTGCACTAAACTACTGCTGATCTTCACTGGATGAAGTACAGGAGAGAGGGACACCTACTTATGTGCTGAGTTCACTTCTATTTCAGCTACTGCTTTGTACCTGCCCTTTGCAGTGGAGGAAATAATTAATTGAAACCATCCTGTATTTCTAAATGTGATCACTTACAAAGAAATGAACAGTCTCTATTTTTTATGGTAGTTTTATTTTAATGGGGAAAACCAGAATATTAAGTGAAACTAGAAAGCGAAAATTTCGGAAGAAATTTTAAGTGTGCCTATGCCGCTGCTAATCAGTGTAGTTTGCCATTCATACGGTTACTTAGGGCAAAACTCAGAAGAGCAGCCATTCTCCACCATGAACTATGGTAAAAACAAACACCGCTCACGCTTCACAGATGACAGCTTACAGTTTTGTGTAAAGATGAAGTTACTTTGTACAGCGCCGATTTGCAGACGCTGTGCACACAGGTTCATGAGCAGAAGTCCCATTGTACCACGGCAGATCCGACAATGTTTGCATGAACACGCTTTGAAGCATTACGTTATGGACCACTTTTCACACATGGTTGGTGTACCCACACAGCCGGCTGTAGCTTTTTAACTCACAGCCTGACACACACCCTAAAAACAGCCGAGAGAGCACAGACTACGCCCGAGAGGCGTGATTGCAGATGCCGCTCAGGTGGGTCCACCTCCTCTGCAGCGGCACTGCAGACCACGCCCCGCCACACACATCAAACACGTAAAATAAATATTTATGCACTTTTGCATTCACTTTTTGTTTTTTGTTATTTTTACACAGTGTTCTGAATGATGAACAATGGTCTACAGCCAATCTTGTGTATTATTATACAAACTTTGGTTGTAAGATTCAGATAACTATTTAATATAAAAGCTAAATATTTTATATGAGAGTAAGAAAGAAAAGTATATCTTTGTGTCCCCCTTTCCCTGTTAATGCCCTACCTGGCCCCCCCGGCAAAAGCTTTGCTAGATCCGCCCCTGCACAGTTACCAGCTGTCAGCTACACAAAAAAGGAGCTTGGTGTTTATTTGTCTCTCAGAAACAGTTCATAACTTCCCTTCAACTCATTCATGTCACCTAAAGGGTAAACCTGTTTCTCCATCACCAGTTCAGCTCTGATGATTCAGTAAGGACATCTCCTGGTTTGGAACAGCCGTTTTTACAGCTGTGGCTCCAGCAAACATCAGCTGATATTAGAAATTAAAATCAAATGAATTCTAACAACAGCTGATCAACCTTAAACATGCTGCTGTTGTTTAGCGCGATAAACAAACAAGAGCGAAAAGCCGATCATTGATCAGTTTCATGATTGAAGTTGCAACAGGCAGAGAATGACAGGGGAGGCTTCGTAACGACAGAATAAATCGTAATATTTTCTCTGAATGTGGGACGATTCCGTTTGTACGGCAACTCTCACGAATTAACCCTTATGAATAAAATAAAGTTCAACGTCAGTAACTTAGTGCGCACACAGCTGTATATAAACTCCCGTCGTGCTAGCTAGCACGCAGTACGATTGTAAAAGGTCAGCACAACGAAAATAAACTACACCTAAACTCGGTTTATATCTGACCCAAATAGAGTGCAGTTTATAACTTATTACCTGAAATTCAGTTCACCTCACGCTCCTGCCTTCGGTTTCCAGCATCATCGGCCCATATAAACGAAAAATAAGTCCAGCTAAAACACAGACTGTCGGCGAGCGATCGGGTGGTGAAACGAGTTTCACCCGCCTCACTGTAAGCCAAGCCCGGGTGCTTTTTCACGAAGGGTCGCTAGCTAGCCGGCTATCAGCAACACGTAAGAGAACTGTTGCTAATATGGGATGTCTTGATAAAACGAGCAGATATTTGAAGTTTACACACCTACATTCTCGACTGAAAATATCTTAAAAGTGTATTTTGTGACCTAGAAACACTAATAAAAGACGTTTAAAATGAAGAGGTGTCCGCCATTGTTTAACTCGGCAGAGGCGTGCTATGAATTGTGGGATATGGAGTTTTCCACCAAGCATACGCCCTTTCGGCTGTACTACAACAGGTGTTCTGACAAACCATCCTACTTTGGCAAAACGTCCTACCCGTAGGATATTTTTACAGTGTCCTCTGACAAACAGTCCTACTTTGGCAAACCGTCCTACCAGTAGGATAATTTTATGCTGCCTTATGACAAACTGCCCTACTTTGGCAAAATGTCCTACTGTACGTAATTTATGCACATTTCTGCTGCCACACAATAATTCCAGCACAAATTTAAGTAGGTATGACGGTTTGCCACTTAACTTTGCCCATCAGAGTATGTTTGTAGCTGATATTCATAAAGCCAGTACGGTTTGACACTTCTTTTTACCCATTAAAGTGTGCTTGTAGGTCACATTCACAAAGGTAGCATGGTTTGGCACGTAATTCTTCCCGTCAGAGTATGCTTCTACTTTATAATAACAAAGGTAGCATGTTTTGGCACCTAATTCTTCCCGTCAGAGTATGCTTCTAGTTTATAATATCAACGGTAGCATGTTTTGGCACCTAATTCTTCCCGTCAGAGTATGCTTCTAGTTTATAATAACAACGGTAGCATGTTTTGGCACCTAATTCTTCCCGTCAGAGTATGCTTCTAGTTTATAATAACAACGGTAGCATGTTTTGGCACGTAATTCTTACCGTCGGAGTATGCTTCTAGTTTATAATAACAAAGGGTAGCATGTTTTGGCACGTAATTCTTCCCGTCAGAGTATGCTTCTAGTTTATAATAACAACGGTAGCATGGTTTGGCACGTAATTCTTACCGTCAGAGTATGCTTCTAGTTTATAATAACAACGGTAGCATGTTTTGGCACGTAATTCTTACCGTCAGAGTATGCTTCTAGTTTATAATAACAACGGTAGCATGGTTTGGCACGTAATTCTTACCGTCAGAGTATGCTTCTAGTTTATAATAACAACGGTAGCATGGTTTGGCACGTAATTCTTACCGTCAGAGTATGCTTCTAGTTTATAATAACAACGGTAGCATGTTTTGGCACGTAATTCTTCCCGTCAGAGTATGCTTCTAGCACTAGGTTTACTATCTTGCGCAAATTTGCGTAACTTCCCTAAACCCAATACCCCCTAGAATTACTGGCTTTTTTATTTTCTGGTGCAAGTCCCGAGGTGTTAAGCACCCCTGCTGAGATTTTCACAGGTCGTCAGCTTGTTTCTCCTACAGCTTTTGTTGTGCAAACCACCCATTGTCCTTGAGGCCTGGCACATTTGCATTTGCTCACTCAGAGTTGCTCAGATCCAAGGCAGGCCAAACCTCTGTGTTACAACTTTCAGAAATGCCTGATAGAAATGCTTCAACTTACTCATGAGATTTTGACCACATTTTTTGCGGAAGTCACAACTATACTGAATGCACGACCGTTGTTGCCAGCTGCAAGAATGCTTGGTAGGGAACAGCTGTTCCCTACCAAGGTTCGCTTCAAAGTTTGAAAGACTTTGAAATAAAACAGACTTTGTACCCATATATTGTGAATGTCTGTCTTTTGTATGTAGGTTGTAACACAGAGGTTTGGCCTGCCTTGGATCTAAGTAAACAAATGCCAATGTTGCACAAACACACACACACACACACACACACACACACACACACACACACACACACACACACACACACACACACACACACAGTAAATCTGCATTTATTTGTCCCACAAGTGGAAAATCTGCATTGTCATTGCAAAAAGTGGACAGAGCACAGTATAGAAAGTGCACTATACAAACAATCTGGAAACATAAATATGGACACGTGTATTCAAAAATATTGGTGTATGTATACACACACACACACACACACATATCTATCTATCTACGTGTGTGTGTGTGTGTGTGTGTGTGTGTGTGTGTGTATATATATATACATAACACACATACATATATATATATATATATATATATATGATATAGATGATATAGATGTGTCTGTGTGTATAACTAGACTTTATGCTTTAAGTTCATGAACTTATGGCATTCATTTCAATCCTGTTTGTAAGAGCAATCATGTGTCCTGTTGGTGCCATTGTGGATTGCTGGTCAGAAAGTTTTCTGGTGCCACTAATCAAAGAGACAATGCCCCGAGATAGATTCATTTCAATTATGCAACACCTTCGATTTGATGACAGGGACACGCGGGCAGAACGGGTGAAAACAGACAAATTTGCAGCGATCTCCGACATCTGGACACGCTTCAACGAGAACTGTGCTAAGAGTTTCACTCCAGGGGAACACATGACCATAGATGAACAGCTGTTCCCTACCAAGGTTCGTTGTCCATTCACACAGTATATTGCAACCAAGCCAGACAAATTTGGGATCAAGTTCTGGATGGCCACGGATTTGGACACCAAATATGTCTGCAGTGCATCTCCTTACTTGGGAAAGGACCCCAGTCGTCAGAAGGGAGAGAGGCTGGCAGAGAACGTGGTCATGAAACTGATGGAGCCGTTTTTGGATGATGGGAGAAATGTCACAACGGACAATTTCTTTACTTCACTGTCACTGTCGCACAGACTGCTGCAGCGCAAAACAACGTTACTGGGCACGGTGAATAAAGTCCGGCGTGAACTTCCTCAACTTGCAAAAGATACTGCAAAGCGAGAGGTATTCTCCACTTCAGTGCTTAGAAGTGGCAGTGTGTCCTTGACAATTTATGCACCTAAAAAAAACAAGACTGTGTGTGTTCTAAGTTCCATGCACCAAGACGTGACGATCGGTGACGGCAGAAAGAGGAAACCCAACACGATAACAGACTATAACCAGATGAAGGTATGTGAATGTGTGTACAATTTTACACCAGTGCTACAATGTTTTCTGATGTGTGCTATACAGGCCTATAGAAAAAAACATATACTCATGACTCTCTCGCTCTGCTTTTACAGTGTGGTGTAGACGTGTTGGACCAAATGGCACGGATGTATTCTGTAAGATCAGCAACACGCAGGTGGCCAGTAGCGGTTTTCTACAATATGCTGGACCTGGCGGCAGTGAATGCCTACATTTTGTACAAGGCATGTACAGGGTGGACAGGCAAAAGAAGATTGTTTCTGCGTCTTCTAGCTCAGCAACTTCGTTGCCGATTTATGCAGCACAAGGAAATCTTAGCACAGAGGCAGGCTGCTGCAGCTGCTGTGCCAGGGACTGTAAAGACAACGCAGTGCCAGGTGCAAGAGAGCTGCAACAGGAATCGCAGCAGATTTACCTGTGCAACATGTAAGAAATTCACCTGTGCCAAATGCAGGGATGATGGACACTGGGTCTGCAAACCCTGTAAAGTTTGAAACACTTTGAAATAAAACAGACTTGTGTACCCATATATTGTGAATGTCTGTCTTTTGTATGTAGGTTGTAACACAGAGGTTTGGCCTGCCTTGGATCTGAGTAAACAAATGCCAATGTTGCGCACACACACACACACACACACACACACACACACACAGCAAATCTGCATTTATTTGTCCCACAAGTGGAAAATCTGCATTGTCATTGCAAAAAAGTGGACAGAGCACAGTATAGAAAGTGCACTATACAAACATTTTTTTTATATATATATATATATATATATATATATACATAGTTATACACACAGACACATCTATATCATATATACACACACACACATATATATATATATGTATGTATGTATATATATATATATATGTGTGTGTGTGTGTATATATGATATAGATGTGTCTGTGTGTATAACTAGACTTTATGCATATTATATAAGGTGTGGCTATATAAATATATAAATATATGTACAACTCTGTGTATATATGTTTATGGACAGGCATGCAGGCAGGTAAGGAAGGAAAGCAGCCTTGCAGGGAAGGAAAAACTTGAATCTCTCATGGTTAGGGGTTGGGGAGGTGTGTTTGCACAACAAAAGCAGGAGAACAATGGAGCTGAAGACCTGTGAAAATCTCAGCGGGGTGCCAAGAGGTGTTAAGGTCGGGGGGAATTTACGCAAATCTGCGCAGGCCAGTAAATCTAGTAGTAGGGACTTGCACCAGGGAAAAAGGCTCAGTAATTCTAGTGCTAGTTTATAATAACAACGGTAGCATGGTTTGGCACGTAATTCTTACCGTCAGAGTATGCTTCTAGTTTATAATAACAACGGTAGCATGTTTTGGCACTTGTTTGTAGAAGCAGTCTGCATGCCAAGGTGCTTAAGTTATACAGCTGTCACCATTGAAGTGATTGGAACACCTGACTATATAAACTTTGACAATGAACTCACTCCATTATAGTTGCAGTATATATTTACTGAATATATTTACAGATACATATATTTGACATTTACAGATCCAACAGAACACAGGGAGAAAGAAGTGGAAAAGAAACAGTATTCATAACAAATTATGTACATTTTTTTACAGAAGTACTTGACCAGGCTGCTCTTTGTACTTTACTGTGACTGACAGCATATATTTACAGATATATATATTTGATATTTACAGATCCTACAGAACACAGGGAGAAAGAAGTGGAAAAGAAACAGTATTCATAACAAATTATGCACATTTGTCGCACAAGTACTTGACCAGGCTGCTCTCATATCCGGTTGTTCAGTGATGACGTGACAAATCCTACTTCCGGGCCTAAAGTAGTCTGCGTTTAATATGGCTTTTGTGTTGTTAACATGTTTAATGTTTTGTATTTTCTTCTATTTAATCTCAAAAAGCTCCTAAAATAGTCAGTGATCACTGCTGACCTCCCTCGGCTTTTATTACTGCTAATCATTTATTTAAGCTCAGTTTTTAAAACCTTAGGATGTAACTACAGCCCAGCCCATGCAGCAGTATATGAATGACTAACCTCGTATTGTGGATGGATTATCTCACTTGTTCTCCTGGCTGAAGTTTAGTCCTTTTACAGCATCCTGCCATGCGATTACATTTGTTCCTGACCACCGAGAACACTCACGTTAACTTTTATCGAGTGGAAAAAAAGTTAGCTTGTTTATGTTATGCTAACATAGCTGTGTCGCTAGCGGTCACGTAGCACATCATTATATACCAGCTAGCCAAACTTCAGTAACCCTACAAACGTCACTGCTGTTTAGTTTTCTGTCTTCATTTATGTTCGAAGTTATAGCAGAGCTGTACGTTTGAATTTTTTTCCAAAACCCCGCAGTCAGGACATGCTATATTGTATTTAGATAGAAGCTAGCGAGCTAACTTCCTGGTAACTTCTAACGCCGTTAAATGTCATAAATTCCATTTTCATGGATGCCTGGATGTTAAACTCAATTGTTACACCTGGTAGAGCAGAACACTGATCATTTTATTAAAGATGAAAGACTTTAGACAGTTTTTCAACTCTCAGTAATGCCACAGTGATCGTTTGATATATGGACCTGCAGCGGAGTTTAGGCCCAGACACGGCCAGTGACGTCAGACTGAACAACCGGATTGAGCACATCCAAAATGTGCCCATCTGAGACAAAACTCACACTGCACCTGAAGAGGGAGAAGGGGGGGGGTGTAAGTGTGTTAACCAACATTACGAATTTCATGAGAAAATAATTACTACAGTGGCTTGCAAAAGTATTCGGCCCCCTTGAACGTTTCCACATTTTGTCAGATTGCATTCACAAACATGAATCAATTTTATTGGAATTCCACATGAAAGACAAATGTCTCTACCTGGTAGAGACATACCCTAAAAGACTGGCAGCTGTAATTGCAGATAAAGGTGGTTCTACAAAGTATTGACTCAGGGGGCTGAATAATTACGCACACCCCACTTTTCAGTTATTCATTTGTAAAAAATTTTTGGAATCATGTATGATTTTCGTTCCACTTCCCACGTGTACACCACTTTGTATTGGTCTTTCACCTGGAATTACAATTAAAATTGATTCGTGTTTGTGGCTGTAATGTGACAAAATGTGGAAACGTTCAAGGGGGCCGAATACTATTGCAAGCCACTGTATATTGCATTTGTGGTTTATTTGTTTTACCATTTCAATCATACTGGACTCAGGATCGGCTTCCAGCATGGAAGAAACCACACAGTAGTCATCAGCATTACCTAGAAACACACCGGCGTTCAACATAACTGTTTTTAAACAAAACTGAAAGTGCTATTGCAATACAAAAGCACATGACTCAACTTACTTTGATGTTCTAGCAGTTCGCAAGCAATTTCTGTGCGTTGCAGCCCAATGGCTTCTGGAGTGGACAGCACCCTAGTAACCTCTCCACTCATAAGGTAGTGTTCGGCAAACTGTAAAATATGTTACAGTAATTGCAATTGATTAACTTAATTCTAGTTAAATACAATAAATACAATTAAATACAGTTGCTTATTAAATATCTTCAACACTAAAACTCCACAACTGCTGGAGTCCATCTGCTTGTTGTGTGGCAGAGTCTCCATTTTCCAATCCACTCGGGACTCTTCCTTTCCTTTCATCTTCAGAAAATTCCTAATAAAAATAAAACAAGTTTTTAAAATGTAGCCAGCATTTTGCTCTAAATAAAAAAAACCCCCCACAAACCAAACAACCCAAAACACACAATTAATGAATGATGAATACCTCCAGTTTCGCATAATTTTCCTTTCATAACAACCTTCATTTCCAAGAGGGTCTAACAGCAGTACAGATCGTGAGATTTTGACAACCTAAAATAAAAATTGTATTTAGTAGAATATGTGTAGTACACTCACTTAAGTAAACATAATCAGTTGTAAGCATTTTCAAAATAAGAATATGCTGCTAAAAAGAACAATAAAACAAAAAAGAGAAAAAACACATGAGGTGTGAACATGTACCACAAGGATCCAGTGTGCACTGAAGTTCAGTGGGCACAACCAAATGTCCTCAGCCGGAAACAACATCTGTGGAATATTTTTAAGTTTATAAAGGTTTAGATTCATTTACATAACATGCACTATATGACCTATATAACATCTCCATTACCTTGGTGACACATTTAAACTTCCCAGAAAACAGAGAGGTTGCAACAACGCAAGACAACTGATACACGGGTTTCTGAAAAATGCAAGAGTTTTTTTTAAAAGATTGCAAAATTGTATAAAATGATTTTGTGAAATAACCGGCATATGTTCTTACTTGCCTTTTGTTTCCTAATGAGGCAGTGCAGGTATGCATCAATGACCTGTTTGGATTAGAAGAAGATTATTTTTACAGACCACCACTAGGACCAAAAATGATTACTTCACTTACCTCATCAGAAAGCCACCCACTGTCCTCCAGTGTGCGAAAAGAAGAGTCATACAATTTGTATGGCCCAACGACTGCCTCCACACGCCCGTTGTCTTTTGCAGCCCAAAGCCACTTCACTAAAAAACAAAATATGATAAGTTTCTTTAGTAATAACAGGTGCCATTTGAAAATCACGGTCAATGGCCAACGGGCCACAAACAGACAATGGCCAACGGGCCAACAAAATAACCATGCCAGAGGGGAGCCGCTTTATGTAAATCAGAAATTAGCCAAAATTGGACCAACAGGTCAAAATTAGCAATAGGGGAGAAAAAAAATAAAAACATTCTATCCATTCGACTAGCCAAACTGGCAACAATTGACCAACCGGTCAGAATGAGATTTTTAGCTATGCCACCTTTTTCTTGCGTGCTGGGTTTCTGGGGGGTCACTGGTACAAGCTCTTCTGGTGCTTGGACTGATTTTACCTGAGGTATTTTTGGTGCAAACTGTATGACAGAGGGTCTGTTATTTTGCAGCACTTCATGATGATGCTGAGGACTGCAAGGCTGCATCTCAGAAGATGGGCTACTCTCAACAGGTTCAGTTGGAGTTGAGACTTGGACAGGGTGGCTTGTTCTATAAGGTTTAATGTGGTCAATACTGTATAGACTTTTTAAAGTATTTCCCTCAGCGTTTTTCAGTCTAACACATTTTCCACTGATGTCATCAATTGTGTAGGGACCTGAAAAATCCGGTTCAAGTCTTCCTCCTTTTCGCCCACATTTCCTCATATTTAGAAGCAGAATTTGATCCCCTACATTGTACACAACATTTTTGCACTTTTTCAGGACCCGCTCAGCGTATGCAACCTTTTGCTTGTCTTGTGACTTCGCAATGTTTTCTTGTGCAGTTTCTTTAACTGCATGTTGTGCTTCACTTTCAGACTGTACATAGTCACTGTACCTTTTGTCGTCTGGCAGAATGATGTTGAAAATCTAAAATTTTGTAGATATCAGCAATTAAAACAAGATGATATCATATTCATAAAGACATTACTGGGTTTTTTACTTAAATGGTTTCAATTCTTAGTTCTAACATAGAAAGAATTTGACAAACACTCACCGGCACTTGAGCAGGCACTTCTGATGGAAATACTGCCTCTCTTCCATACATCAGAAAAAAAGGTGAGTAAAATGTTGTGGTGTGTACTTTTGACCGCAGTGAAAACAGGGTGGGATCTAGATACAGATCCCAGTTATTCTGCTGGTCATTCACCAGTTTTCGGAGGGCTCTAAATGCAGGCATAGAAATATGTAAAGACACTAATGAAAGTTTAATTAGAAGTGAAGAAATTAATAAATTATTAAGTAACAATTAAGTTTGAATAACATAAGTAATGTTATTAAAAACTGATAGATAAAAATTAGGCATACCTTTTTATGTTGTCATTGGTCTTTTCATCTAGAAAATTGGTCTGTGGATGGTATGCTGCTGTGACACTTCTTTCAGTTTGCAATAACTTGCAAAGATCAGAGTTGAGCTTCAACAGATAAGGACAAGGTTCTTATACTTCTTATACAAGCACACAAGAAAAAATCTTTGACCCCAGTGAAGTAAAGTTAAAAATGTAAATGAAAATTATTTAACACTTACTTCATTCACAAACTCTCTCTGCCTTGGTCTGACAAAATCCTTTTGGGGCAGCCATGTCTATATATAATGGAGCACAAGTGCTGGGCTACCTCAGATGCAGATTTCGTTTTTAATGGGAAAGCTTCAACCCATTTTGAAAAGTAGTCAGTTGCAGTAAGTATATACTGGAAGCCGCTTGACGTTTTAGGAAGAGGTCCAGTAAGATCTATACCAATAAGTTCCCACACTTCAGACACCTATCAAGGACAAATTAATAATTTGAATAACAATTTGTATAATGTACACATTAACATCGATGGTTAAAATTAGTTGGCAAACCCTCCTGCCTTTATGAATATGAGCTAGAAGCATAGTTTGATGGGTAAAAGGGGCATAATATTTACCTGAATACACTGCAACGGTTGCACAGCAGTCAGTGGTTTCCCAACTTTTTGACACTGATCACATTCCAGAATCTTTAAGGTAAAAAAATTTATGGAGTTCACGTAAATGTTCAACATTCTCATTTATAAAAAAAATAATAATAATAATAAAAAAAATCACTTAATGACATATTCTCTAACGAACAAACAATTTAGCAACAATACTTTGTGTGTGTCTTCAAATCTCTGCCAGGCCTACAGGTTAATACTGTAATATCACTAATTAACCATATTTATTTATATTTTGCAAGTGTACAGTTTCTCTTTTAACTAATATAAAAAAAATTGCTTATTTTAAATGGCATTTAACAACAATGCAAACAGTTAATACATACCCATGTTTTAATGTCAACTGTCATACCAAACCAGTAAAATCTGGAACACACTGCACTGAGCGTTTTGTGTATGCCAGTGTGTCCTCCAATTGGAGATGAATGAAACTCATGAAATATCTTCCTGGCATCATCCATGGTTTTTACTACTCTTCTGGTTCCAACAAAGAGTTCTCCATCTGCAGTAAAACAATATATATTTAGAAATTAATTTAACCACATATATGAGTTGTTAGTATTAACAATAAATTACTGACCCTTTTGTTTGAATTTTGAGGCATATCTTCTGAGGTTTTGCCTTTGAGCCTTGTCATATCCTGAAGGGTAGGAGCCTGCAGAACTGAACGCGTAAATCTCTTCCCACTTCTTCTCCATATCTACGAATGTAAGTAAACATTTTCTTCTGAGTTTCAATATGTGCAGTTAACAGTGCAAATAATTTAACTTATTAAATAACGACATTACCGAAACAGCCTTAAAACACCGAAGCTGCGGATTCAGAAGTGTTGTGCAAATACCACGTGTCCAGTAACTTGACAGCAGACTTCACCGAAGCTGCAAATTCGACAGTTTTGTGCAGAAAGCAGATAGCGACTTTACTTTAATATTGACAAACAATCACGAAGGCTTAAAAAATCAAGTATCAACGTCAATAAAAAGTACTAATACTTACTACTTACCTATTTTCCTGCAAATATGACAACGGAGTAGCATTAAATCACAGCCGGATGCGCTTTGCTTCCCTTTTTGTATTGTGCGCATGCGCGCACATGCTCAGGAACAACGGGTAGGACGGTTTACGGGGTAGGAGAAATTCCCAGAACACCGGTTTACCACTAGAGAGAGCCAACACACCACAAATGAAGTCTGTTTCTATGGAAATTGGCCTAAATTTGCACTAAAATCTAAATATTTAAAAAACTATAAAAGTCATGAACACCAAAAGTCATATCATACTAGTCCAGATCCAGCCGCACAAAATGATCTAACATATGTAACCCTTATGTCAAAACTGTGCGACCGATAAGCGTGGGAAAATTTTCACTAAAATATTAATATTTAAAAAATGGAAGATGGAGAATAATAATAAGAATAATAAATCCGACGAATAGTAATAAGTGTGCCTCTTGGCATAGGCACACTTAACAAGTATTTTATTCTCAAGCAAAACATGACTTACTACTTAGTGGAGAAACGCTTATTGGCAAGCATTTCTTGTAGTAGCTCACCGTGGTGGGGTATGTTCTGTGGGTCAGCTGCAGGAGAATTGTGGTGCAGTGTATTCATGCCTCCCAGTTCAGCACTGGGACCTGGGGGTGGTAAGAGTGACGAGACCTGAGCTGGTGCTGTGTTGTGAAGCAAGAGTGGCACTAAGAATGTCAGCCTGAAAAAACAGAAAGAAAAACACTCTTGATCTCAGTCCGAGTCCCTGTCTGTGTGTTGGGTTTCTGTGTAACCCTGAGTGTTACAGTGGCGCTCCCCCTCCCAGCATGAGATGTCGAGCCCTCAGTGAACCAGCTAGTACAAATGGTGCAGCAGATGATGGCAGACACAGCAGGCATGCACCAGGAGCAGGCGACAGAGCACTGACAAAAGCTGGAAAAGCTGCAGGCCCAGACTGAGCGTCACATGTAAGTTTTGGAGAACCTGATTGCTCAGTCTGGTGTCACTCTGTAACCGCTCCCTCCGGCCCCAGCAGTGCTGCAGCACAGGATGGGGGAGATAGATCATCTCAAGTCATTTCTTAAGGTGTTTAAGACCACCACGGAGGCATGATAGTGGACACTGCAGCTGCTGCCCCTGCTGTCTGGCGAAGCCAGCAGCAATGAACCTGCCACCGGTGTCAAGGGGCAATTTTAAGGGTGTCCACGGGGCTATCCTGGATGAGCTGGTGCTCTCCCTTAAGGACCATTGTAGCTGATTCCAGGGTGGCCGCATGGGGGCAAAGGATCTGCCCTTTGCTTTCACCCAGCAGCTTCCTGACACAGCGGAGAGGTGGCTGCAGGCCAGCCCAATGCAGGGGGAAGCATGGTTGCTGGAAATAATTGTCCTGGAGCAATTTGGGGAGGGGCGGGAGGGGGAGGAATAGCAGAGTGGGTCAGATGTCAGGCCCAGCAAATTTGGAGGTGGCAGTGACTCTGGCCAAAGACCATCTGAAGACCCCTCCCAGAAGGCCACAGCATGGGGGAGGAAGCTGGCTGGTCCTGGCCCTGAGGAGCAAGCTTCTCTACCCCCTCCTGGCTCTACCACCCACCAAGGAATGCTAGCTGCAATCTAATAACCCCTTTCTCCCTCCTTTTTCTTCCCAGGTCTTAGTAAATACCGGCGCTGTCACCAGCTCACTGGGGGCTATATGTATTAATAGGCATGACGTCTGTTCAATCTAGGGTCTACCACCCTCAGACTGGCGAGCTAGTGGAGCGGCTGACTAAGACTTTAAAGTCTGTTGTCCATTTATCCTAGTAAATGACAAGGAGGAACACAGCTGTGACTGCCAGCTAGGCCCTCTGCTGTTTACAGTGTAGGAGGTGCCCCAAGCCTCCATGAGATTTTCTCCCTTTGAGTTACTGCTCTGCAGGAAGCACCAGTGTGTTTTGGATTGAGACAAAGAGCCTAACACACACAGCATTTCAAGATAGGTGGATGTTTATTTGCAGTGTTTTTCACTCTCTTTGCACAGCTTTCAAGCTGCCTTCTCCAGTGCCGCACCACACACAGCTCTCCTGTCACGTCCTGGCATCCTACTCAAACAGGAGAGGCATGATTAGATGAAGGAGATCAGCTCTGTTAGTCAGCCTCCCGTGACACCATGCCCTAAACCGACTTAATGTGATGAAGCCACTGCATTGGGGTGTGGTCCAAACAGTGGATGAAAGGGTTGCCCAGGATGTAATGGCAAAGGGAGTCGACCATCCACAGGACTGCCAGGCCCTCCTTTTCAATGGTACTGTACTGGGTTTCCCGCTCCAACAATGTCTGACTGATGTACATAAATGACTGGTCAGCTCCCACTTGCCTGCTGAGACAAAATCTTGGGCAGTTTTTCAGGTGAGGCCAGTCAAGGGACTGGTTAGCTGTGCAAAGTATGCAACAACCTAGTGGTAGTAACCAGTCAGCCCTAAGAACTGCCTTACCTCTTTTTTAAATCTTGGGACACAAGCAGGATGTGATGACTGCTGTCCAGTCCATCTGGGGGAGCACCTGTATTACAGGAGGCTACTGTACCTCCCTCCATCCAACTGCACACTTCTTTGGCTTGGCTATGAGCCCACCTTCCTCAGGGACTCCAGGACCATGGCTACCCACTGCTTATTCTCTGCCCACTTGTCGCTATTGATGATAGTGTCATCTTGGTAGATGGTGGCATATGCATCGTTGGTACCCAGCACCCAATCCATAAGCCTGGAAGTCCTGAGCACCAAAACCGACAAAGTGTTTCCTGAGGTCAAATCCAAGTATCATTTTCCCATAGACTACTATAGGCTCTTAGGTATTTTTGCAACCACACAAATTACTCCCTGTTGGCCTTTAAAACACGTGCAGCTTTAAGGCACTTTGCCATTTGCTTCCCTTTTTAGACCTAGAAGCTACATCCATTTTCATAGTGCATATGATTCACCAAAGCCCACAAGTTTTTTCACAGTTTCTCAAAGGAGATAAATAAAGATAAAGGTCTAGTTTCATGCCACAGAATGTAATTGATTTGTAAAATCGAAGCAAGAGAACAAAGGCTGCACACTAGACAGATTCTGTGGTCTAAGTTTAAGCCCACATTATTCTGGTAAATTCTGTTTGTTGTTAAATCAAAGGCCACTTTTACTGTTATATTTTAGCAGCTGCAGGAACACATACACAGCAACATGTCGACACAGATGTGAGCAAGGTCTAGACATGATGGGGTCAATGTCGTGGGAGCTCTGTGGGGTGTATCGGCAGGCAGGAAGAAATGAAGAGGAGGAATGAAGACTGGTAAAAGAGGTGGAGAAAATAAGAGAGATGGGGTGTAGTTAAGACAGCTATTCATGAGACTAGACTGATGGGTAACCCAATGAAAATCAAACAGTGACTTGTATTTTGCTTTATTTCTTTCATTCATTTCTGGATTTATGCCAGATAAGTTTGAAGGAAGCAAAGATAAATTCAAACATCAATGTCTCAGTAATTTATTTGCTTTGTATTAGTATTTACCCTTTTTTAGCACCTGAAGACATGGTGGTCATATGGTCATAAGGCAGAAATATACAATACACTTGTTACAGCTGGTGCATTTTTGCAGCTATTTCTGATGTTTTGTTTTAGGTTGATATGCATCTTTTTTTTTACATTACCTAGTCACCAAGCTATCTATTGTATAATGGTGACATAAGGACCTGCAACACTCTATTTTTAAAAAGTATAGTAATGTTTCTGCTTTTTATCTATTATTAAAAATATAAATCAGCTGCAAAGAGCAGTGTGTGGCCAATAAGAATCAAAGAAGAACATTTGGAAGAGACTGTTAAAACTGTTTTGAAACTGTTGTTGAACTATTTATGCTATTATGCTATGTAAATGCTATGCATTAATTCTTCTTGGATAAAATGACATCTACAGACAAGCTAGCAGCTCTGTTAAGTCCTTCTATTAGCAGTTCTTATCACCCTGTAGGCATCTTGAAACACCTCTGGGTAGTCATAGCGTTTGGACTATTTTGAAATATTTTAATATTTTGAAAGGTAACTTTGACATCAGTGGGACACACGAATAAAAGAAGACAAAACTCAATATATTCAATTTCAATTCACAAGTCTTGTGCATCTTTCTCTTCCTTATGATGTCTCTGGTTATACATGAGCAGAAATGCACTTGAAAGCAAATGTTCACATTTTATATTAATATTATAATATAAATAATAATATTATTTATGATATTTTGTCTTAATCCTGTAGTCCTAAAAATGTATTTAATCTGTGTGACATCAATGTGATCTAGGAAGTTGCAGCTGTAGGTCATGTTGTGTCTGAGAAGGGTTAGAGGTCAACCAGTCAGTGGTCTCCCATTGAGCTGTCCCAGGAGACAGAACAGGACCTCTGCAGTTCTGTTTCCCAAGTCAGTGCTCAGACAGGAGACACTTTGATTTAGTGGCTAACTGCTGGTTGGCTGACAGGAGCTTTAGGGCTAAGAAATAACACTTTCTGTAGTGCATTTGTACATTTAGCTTTTTTGGTTTCTGTTGTGTTTTAGTGTCTATAAGATTGCTTTAACATGAGATTTTAAGATGTAATTTCTTTTAGACTAGATTTTGGAAATTCCTTTGTTACATTAATTATAATACTAATACAAATACTAATGATGCTTTTACTAAAATAAAAGTGATAAAAAGAACTATATAATATATATATAAAATGACAATAAAATGTTAAAATAAAAGAACAGGTGATTCTCTGCTAGACAGAGATGTTACATTGTAGTGATGTATGTAAAATTTCCATAGCTGTGTCTGTGAAATAGCTGGGCTAAATCAGTCTGTTCCTATCCACTGGTGTTCCATCCATCCATCCATCCTCATCCGCTTTATCCGAAGTCGGGTCGCGGGGGCAGCAGCCTAAGCAGAGAAGCCCAGACCTCCCTCTCCCCAGCCACCTCCTCCAGCTCATCCGGGGGAACACCAAGGCGTTCCCAGGCCAGCCGAGAGATATAATCTCTCCAGCGTCCTGGGTCTGCCCTGGGCCTCCTCCCGGTGGGACATGCCCGAACACCTCACCCAGGAGGCGCCCAGGGGCATCCTTGTCAGATGCCCGAACCACCTCAACTGGCTCCTTTCGATGTGGAGGAGCAGCGGCTCTACTCTGAGCCCCTCCCGGATGGCCGAACTTCTCACCCTATCTCTAAGGGAGAGGCCAGCCACCCTTCGGAGGAAGCTCATTTCTGCCGCTTGTATCCGCGATCTCGTTCTTTCGGTCACTACCCACAGCTCGTGGCCATAGGTGAGGGTCGGGACGTAGATCGACCGGTAAATTGAGAGCTTCGCTTTTACACTCAGCTCCCTCTTCACCACGACGGACCGGTGCAGCGTCCGCATCACTGCAGCCGCAGCACCAATCCGTCTGTCGATCTCCGGCTCCCTTCTCCCATCACTCGCGAACAAGACCCCGAGATACTTAAACTCCTCCACTTGGGGCAAGAACTCATCCCCGACCCGGAGTGGGCATTCCACCCTTTTCCGGCTGAGAACCATGGCCTCAGATTTGGAGGTGCTGATCCTCATTCCCGCTGCTTCACACTCGGCTGCGAACTGTTCCAGTGCGAGCTGGAGGCCCCCCACCCGATGGTGTTGTTTAAGATTATCCATGATGGATAATTCTTCAATAACCTCCTCTCCACCACAATAAATAATTTGGATTTAATATACTTTGTCATATTTTAATAGTTTGTGGGTTTTGTTGTGGGATTTGGGGTTTAGTGATATACTTTTTACTTGGTTTTGGATTCTAAGCTATTTCTAACATTTTGATGGTGGTTTGTGATTATGTAGTAGTACTGTTTATATTTGTTCTCTCAGTGTTTTCCATCTCTTCCTCAAATATCATGATACACTATCTACCTTTATTCATAGGTCTTCATTTCCTTGTTTTAGTTGTTTCTGCTTTTCCTGTTTTATTTTGATAAGTAGCTATCTACTGTGCCTTGTTCCTTAGTTTCCTTCCGTCCCCTGTCTGATTGTTTTAGTTTTGTTTTTTTTTCAAGTTAAAGTTTTTATTATTTTTTAACATTTAAAGAAACAGACATATCAACACAAAACAAAACTCAGTGAGGCATTTAAAAGATAAGTGATTATAAATAAACCGTTAAAGACACTTGATGATGCTGTAGACACATACAAACAAAAACTGTCCCATTGTTCTGTTAGTCTGTGTTTTGCTTCTCAACATTCCCATCATTTTCTCACATGCCAAACTTTCAGGTTTGGAGTCCGAGGCTCTTCCATAGTGTTAAAATAAGATGAACACAGGTCAGTGTTTACCACCCTGAAGCCTGCTTTATCTAGCTGTGCCACCTCCCACCTGGCCCCCGATAGGCACAATCTTGTTGATTTAAGTCATTTACATTTCACATAGCCCCCCATCTATTTTAAAACACCTTTCCATATTGGAAAGACCAGTGGATATTCCCACAAAGCATGCAATAGAGTACCCTTTACGTCCTGGCTCAGTCATCCTTACCAATGTCCATTTTATGAAGTCGTGTTGGTGTGTAATAGCACCTGTTGAGAATTTTGTATTGCATAAATGTACCTCTGGCTTCCCTGATGTAGAGCCCATTTTCAGAAATAATTGAATCCCATGTTCTCTCATCAAAGTACAACCAAGATCTCTTTCCCAAATACTTTTAAGACTTTTACATGTACTGTTTTTAAGCCAGTTTCATAAATTGTACCATTTTGACCCGTTCGTAAGTAAAGGTGGAAGTAGTAGAGAATTCTCTATAACATTTTTCCCCTGAGAAAACTTTATTTTATCTTTCAAACAATCTCTGGTTTGTAAATATCACCAGAGATGGCCGCGTCCTTCCAAATTAAACTTTTCTGTAAAATCATTATAAGACATGAACGTGTTCTCTTCATATAAATCACTTATTATCCTTATGCCCTTTTTGTGACATTGTTTACCTATTTTAATTTTTGGGTTGTGCCACAGGGGTGCGTATTTTTGAAAGTAAGGGGAAAGACTACAGCTCTTGTGAACCTCTTCTGGTTTTTGAGCTAACAGGTCAGTAGGGGTGAACAGAGAGGCCAGTTCATGTTCAAGTAGAACTCAGTCCAAGTCCGAATTTGTAGCCTCCCAGTGTTTACACAGCTTAGACCAGGGGTCTGCAACCTTTAACACCCAAAGAGCCATTTGGACCCGGTTTCCATGCAAAAGAAAACACTGGGAGCTGCAAATACTTTTTGACATCGAAAATGAAGATAACACTGTATATATTGTTTTTTACCTTTGTGCTTTGTGTAAACAACTAAAGTAAGTAAGTAAAGTTTATTTATTAAGCGCTTTTCACAGACAGGCAGTCACAAAGCGCTGTACACAAAGATTCAAATAAACAATACAATCAATAGACATTATACACAATGTAAAAGATCAAATGTAACTAATGTAAAGAATATAAAATACGTAGATCAACAAAAGGCTTGTTTGAAAAGAAAAGTTTTTAACTGCTTTTTAAAAGAATCCACAGAGAAACTAAGGTGTGTTGCTTATGTAATCCATGAAGTGCTACAGAGAAAATTACATTTTATTTATGTAATTAACACATTTTGAACTCTTAAAGAAATATAACAAAAGCAAAGACACCCAGCTGAACTAAAATGATCCATGTAGCAAACAAAAACCATTGTGAGCTGCCACCCTCACAACAGTTTTTTTCCAATTAAAAAGTAATTGGAAAAAAAAGCACTATGCCGCTAAAAAAATAGATATTTGCAAAATTCTGCCTAAATATGTATTTTACCTGGTTAATGTGTGTGGCGGGGCGTGGTCTGCAGTGCTGCTGCATGGGAATCGGACGCACCTGAGCGGCACCCGCAATCACGCCTCGCCGCCTTAAAGTGTGTACTCTCTGCTGTTGTTGGTATATGTCGGGCTGTGAGCAGTGGCGTGTCTAGAAAATTTTTGTTGGGGGGGGCAGGTAGGGGCACAGATTTGGAGAAGGGTGGCAGATGTAATTGGCAGATAATGTTAAAAAAAATTCTACCAACAGTTAACCATCATTCAATAACCCTGTAAACCTAATAACTGAATTTGCTTTTGACTCTTATTAGAATGAGGTTTTAACCACTACGGTGCAAAGTTTTTAGATACTGCGCTGACAAAGTACAAGAGATACAATCAGTGCTTTGTCAGTGTTTATTCAGCATTCAAGGACAGCAATATTTGCATAGTATTTTTACTGACATATGGTGCACATATGTTTTGGGCAAAAACATTTTTGAATATTAAAATACAAACATTTTTAACATACAATTGGCAAATTAGCCAATGCAAAACTTTATCTGCCTATTAAAAAAAGAAGATAATCTTCTCACAAACTGGTGTTTGATTTTGAAACAGGAAAAAAGTGGGGAAACAAATGAAAAGACTAACATTTGAATGAAACCTGAAAGCAAGTAAATACTTTCTATGCTGCCTTATGGTAAACTTTGGTAATACTGATGTATAAAGAACAACACTGGCTGATGATGAAATACAGTCAGCTGGCCTGGTGACACTGCCAGAGATCGGCCCACCAGGTATTAAAGCCATAAAGCCTTTGAATGAAAACAAACGCTGTTGTGACAGTGATGTACACTGTCTTGTTGGTATATGTATGATTTCTATCAATTTTACGTCAGATAAAATCTTTGTTCGCAAGATTCAGATAATTATTTAATAAAAGCTAGATATTTTAAATGAGAATAAGTAAGAAAAGTATTTCTTTGTGTCCACCTTTCCCTGTTAATGCCCTACCTGGCCCCCTGGCATAACTTTGCTAGACCCGCCCCTGCACAGTTACCAGCTGTCAGCTACGTAGAAAAGGATCCTGGTGTTATTTGTCTCTCAGAAACAGTTCATAACTTCCCTTCAACTCATTCATGTCACCTAAAAGGTAAACCTGTTTCTCCATCACCTGTTCAGCTCTGATGATTCAGTAAGGACATCTCCTGGTTTCATCTGCATGTTTCCCTCTCACCAGATAACCAAACCGATATCATGACCAGCAGCTTTACAGCTGTGGCTCCAGCAAACATCAGCTCATACTAGAAATTAATATTAAATAAATTCTAACAACAGCTGATCAAGCTTAAAGGTGCTGCTGTTGTTTAGCGCGACATCCGCTGGTTTCCTCTTTCTGGCGCAAAGTGGGCGATAAACAAACAAGAGAGAAAAGCCGATCAGCTGATCATTGATCAGTTTCATGATTGAAGTAGCAACAGGAGAGGGAGGGGAGAGAATGAGAGAAGAAGAGGCAGCTGTGCAGCAAAGACAGAATAACTCCAGCTTTGTGTCTTTTTCATTATAGCGAAAGTACGGGACAAACTGCGTCTCTTCTCAGCTCAATACAAAACCTGTAATATTTTCTCTGAATGAGGGACCATTCCATTTTTTAAGGAGCCGTTGGCAACTCTACAAACTAACCTTATGAATAAAATAAAGTTCACTATCAGTAACATCACAGCACCCACCCAGCTGTATAGAAACTCCGTCATGCTAGCTAGTACGCAGTATGCAGTTATTGTAACTGACTGTAAAAAGTCAGCACAACGAAAATAAACTCCACCTAAACTTGGTTTATATCTGACCCAGATAGACTGCAGGTCATAACTTCTTACCTGAAGTTCAGTTCACCTGACACTCGGACCAGCAGCCGCCTCGGGTCTCTCCTCCTCCTGCCTCCCTTCCTCATCCACCTGCTAGCCGCCGTGGAAGCTCCGCCATGCTCGATGGCCAGTCCAGCTATGTTAAACTGTTAATCTTTCGCCGAAAAACTGTTTTCTGTGATGCTGTCTTTCGTGCTTGGCTCTCCTACCTTTGCTAACATGATGCTCATAGCGCAGAAGCCGATGCTGCATTCACTTACACTCGGATATCTGAGCTTCACTGTGAAAACATAATCGTAAATTTGATATTTCATTGGATTTTATTGTTTTGGCTTCGGGGTGGCACCTGGGGTGGCCAGTCTGGTTGGGGGGGTGGCCTGTGCCCCCCCAGGCCACCCCGCTGGACACGCCACAGGCTGTGAGCTGAAAAGCTACAACCAGCTATATGCGTACAGCAACCGTGTGTGAAAAGTGGTCAATAAAGAGATGCTGAAAAGCATGTCCATGTAAACATCGTCGGGTCTGCCGTGATATGTTTACAATGAGACTTCTGGTCCCGAACCTCGGCGCACAGCGTCTGCAAATCGTGGCTTTCATCTTTATGCAGGACTGTAAGCTGTCATCTGTGAGGCGTGAGCGGTGTTTGTTTTTAACATAGTTCACGGTGGAGAACAGCTGCTGACATAATGTGGATCCAGATCCATAATTGGCCTATCTGGGGTCGAAAGTCTCGATAAATGCACGGCGT
This sequence comes from Oreochromis aureus, assembly GCF_013358895.1. NCBI lineage: Eukaryota > Metazoa > Chordata > Actinopteri > Cichliformes > Cichlidae > Oreochromis > Oreochromis aureus. The sequence goes on along the minus strand of NC_052963.1, from coordinate 412,143 downwards.
TCGGCGGGTACACCAAGCTTCATGAGTGTGACGCTTATTGTGAGCGATGAAATAATAAAATATAATTGTATTTTTATATTTCAAAATCACAATAATCTTCCAATTTAGAACTACAAGTTAAAAAAGCACTAACATAAATAAAATATACTTCAGCTAAATACTTCTAATTTATTTTCCCAAACCACCCGGAGCCGCAGTATAAGGACTAAAGAACCGCATGCGGCTCCGGAGCCGCGGGTTGCCGACCCCTGGCTTAGACAAATGATGTGCTGTAGTGTTTTATGTTGGATAAAGATAGACCCCCTCTTTTTTCGGCTGGCACCTACCAATACTGGGATGGTCTACCACCATCCCAAAGGAAGTGTTTTATCATATTATTGTATCTAAGATATTTGTGGCAGAATACAGATTGGTATTGTTCCAGTGAAATAATTGATCTGAGAAGCTACTACCATCTTTATTGTATTTACTTTACCCCATGATATCAAAAGTAGCTTCCCCCAATTCTCCAAATTACTTTTGATCCTAGTGAGGTGAGTAGTTTTCCTATATTATCAGTCATAATTTCATCAACATTCGGATTATTATTATTATTATTATGAAGTCGAGTCTGTAGACCTCCAAGACAGGATTGCATTGAGGCATAGATCTGGGTAAGCAAAGAAAAAATTTCTGCAGCACTGAAGATCCCAATATCTAGTGGCCTCCACACTGTAAAATCTAATTAGTTCCCAGAACTCAAAAAAATTATGGAAACTCGTTGCCTCAAAAAAATTGAGTAAAGCTTAGCTCAAAATGACTAAATTAGGACAACTTATTTATTTTGAGTACTCTGTACAAGCTCATTTGTTCCCAGAACTCAAAAAAATTGGATCAAGTTTACGTAAGATGACCAAGTTAGGGCAACTTACTCATTTTGAGTACACTGTACAGCCTTGTTAGTTCCCAGAACTCAAAAAAATTATGGAAACTCGTTGCCTCAAAAAAACTAAGTAAAGCTTACTTAAGATGACTGTTAGGACAACTTATACATTGCAAGTCTGCAGCATTAAGAATAACTTGATATTTCTGACCTACTGACAAACATTTCAAGTTCAACTAAATGAAAAAACAATTTGTGGTAACCTGAATATGACTAAAAATAATTAACAACAATTTTTGTAATGATGTTAAAATGAGCCCAACTTTTATTTTCAAACACAACAAAGTATAACAGCCAACATACTGGACACTGTTCTGCTGAACAACAAACAATTATATTGCCATCACTGTTATAATCTTACAATGAAACAAAGTCTCAGATGTAATTATTCTGAAAATAAGTTTAGGCCTACCACAAGTTTGTTTTGTACTTACATTACTTATATAATCAAAATAAAATATTTGTTGTTCTGTCACAAGTGCAGTCTCTAATTTAAACAACACATTTGTTTTTCATTCCAACACAGGAGCTGGAATGTTGTATTATTTTCAGGATGGCTTGTTTCCAGTCCAGGCATCACTGCCTGAATGACTGTCATGGATCGAGGTGATCCAAATGTAGGTGCAGAAGAAAGTCTTTAACTTCCCTTAAGTACAGTGGCAGTGGATGTGGGTTGGAGATGCAATGAGCTTGAACCTGCAGGCGACCAGCTTCACTGACCACACCATCTGTGACGGAGGACTCATCTCTCCTGGTGTCCTGCAAGCAAACAATCATATTTTTTGGAACATGAACTTAATTGCTTTCTTAAAACATTTTTTTCTGCATTGGGTATAAAACAGACTCCAATTTAGACAATCTCAGGCCCCCTCCCCACCGGAGAGGTGACATTCAATGTCCCAAATTGTCAGTTTGGATAGCCCTGACCACCACCCAACACACAATGATGTCATGAAAGCATCATTTTAAAAAAGGGCTATGCAAACATGGCCAATAACTTTCATTCTAATGATGTGCAAAATGATTTTGGCACAAAACAAATTTTGCTGTTAGAAAACTTGCAGACTTCACTATATACAGTGTAGACCCTCTAAACTAAGTTTGGGGGATGTGATCTTTCAAGAAATGCAGACCAAACTGTTGTTGTTTGTTTACTTACACAGCATGTCTTGTAGAATTAACTGGAGTCACCAGCAACAGCATCGTGCAGTCATATCTCAAGTCTAATAACAGAAGACAGGAAAAGATCAGTAAAGAAACAACTTCCCCAAACCAAAGCACAAACAAAACAATAAGTAAAACAAGCAGATCTAAAGTATGATTAAAGTTCAGCCTGATTAATATAAATGTCACTGACAGTTGCTAATATATTGGAAAACCAAAATACTTACTGATGTCTTTCTGTCCAACAGCAGGAGTGCTGGTCCCGAGCCTCAAAGACAGTAAGAAGCAAGCAGAGGGAGAAAAAACAGAACATTTTTCAGAAACTGATTTGATCCTTAATGGCTGTGCAATCATTGTAACATAGAGTTTGCTTATGTTGTTAAATAAAGGCTAGATTTGACATTAATAGATGCCACAGATGTTCAAAAGCTGCCACAAAGCATGAACAACAAATGGGACGTCTCCGAAAAGCGTCGAACATTTTTGCAAATATGTGATGTCTTGATAAATCGAGCAGATATTTGAACTTTACACAGCTACATTCTCGCCTGAAAATATCTTAAAAGTTTATTTTGTGACCCAGAAAAAGTAATAAGTTTTTTTAGCCGCGCTCCTCCGCCATTGCCGCGCTTACAAGTACGCACAGGCTCCGACAACCGTGGCCGACAAATGCGATCCTCCTTTTCCCCAGACTACCCTTTCTGGGTCACAAAATAACCTTTTAAGATATTTTCAGGCGAGAATGTAGCTGTGTAATGCTCAAATATCTACTTAATTTATCAAAATATCACATATTTGCAAAAGTGCTTCCACGTTTCCGGAGAGCTCTGTTATCCACCCCCCAACACCTATCCCACCCCTAACGGCTTCACCTCCCGAAGAATTTTGTCTGGGCTCTTATCTCACTTATTTATTTCAAACGATCAACAGAAAATTTCACAGACATAGTTTTATGTAAGGTTTTTAAGGCTGTGGTGTTAATTTTTAAGTAACATGAGCCCAGCGGCAGCAGCAACGCTAGGCTAACACTAACTAGCTAGCAAGATTTTAAACCTGGTGCTAAATTAAGAGAAGCCACAAATCAGTTTGAATAAGAGTAAACATTTACTCACCAAGTCAGTAAAGATCCACAGCAATGACAACAATAATATCTCCAGGTTTGCTCAATATAATCCATAACAAATGCTGGCGCTGTGAACATGCAGACTGATCCAGGAGGGAGGAGGACAGTAGTCACGTGGCATTTTCAAAACACATCTTTCATCCTTCCGCCCTGAGAAGCAAAACTTTCAGCTTACTTAGTTTTTCTAAGTTAAGACAACTCAAATAAATGGAGTTTATCAGCATTTTTGCATAAAAAGTACTGGTAACTTATTTAAATTGAGTTCTAATAACAAATTGATAAAAATTGAGTTCAGCCTGTTTAATATTTTTAATTAAACACAATATTACATTTTACAGTGCACCATCCATAAAGAAAAAACCTTTAGAACCACCAGGACTCTTTCTAGAGCTGGCCCTCCAACCAATCGGAGTGATTGGGCTTCAACCCCAACCCCCAGTCCAGTGTTCCTTTGTGGAGAGAGGGGAACCTTCCAGAAAGACAAGTATTTATGCAGCACACCACCATCAGCCTATAGGGTAGAGTAGCCAGATGGAAGCCATTCTTCAGTAAATGCGGCAATCTACAGAGACATCCTTGATGATAACCAGCTCCAAAGTGCTCTGGACCTCAGACTGAGGTGAAGACTTATCTCTGCTTTCTCTGTATTATTGTAGGGTCTTTACCTTACAATATAAAATCCCATGAGGAAAACCTAAGAATACAGCCAAAATAACAAAGGAGTGGCTTCAGAACCATTCTGTAAATGTCCTTGAGTGGTTTGATGCATGCTCAAGCATCCAAGTAAGGAAATCCAAAAAAAGTTGTTTATGTTCATCTGGACTTCTTTAGTCCTTGAGTTGATGAGCCAGAGCCCAACCATAAATCCAATCAAATATGATTGGAGAAAAAATGACTGTGCACCAGAGCTGCCCATCCAACCTGAAGGAGCTTGAGAGGTTCTGCAAAGAAGAATGGGAGAAACTGCCCAAAAATAGGTGGACCAAGCTTGTAGCATCATACTCAAAAAGACTTGAGCGTTTAGCTTTTCCCGAAGGTGCTCCAACAAAGTATTGAACAAAGGGTGTGAATACTTGTTCATGTACATTTTATATTGTCGTTATGTCATTTGTGCCTACGCGGCAAATGTCAGCTTAGAATACACAGTTTTCTTGGAGTCACTGGCTGGAGAGTGCTTAATCCAGGGACTCCATTGTTCTGCTGGGGGACATCAACGCTCAACATTCAATGCTTGGCAATGACAGTGAGACTGCCTTACTCTGCCAACAATGTGTGGTGCTGTGGTATAGGAAAAACTGGCAGATGCCAGTGCTACGCCTCTACCTTCCTGTAGATATATACGTATGGTATAAGTTTGATTATGCTAGGTGATTTTCAGAAAAGTTGACCTCTGACCTTGACCTTGAATTCAAGGTTACTGAATTTCGAGTTCATCCAAGATTTTAGGTAAATGCCCACACCCATGACATCATCAGAAATTAATGAATTCAATGAAGTCTATAAAGGTATAATTGCACAGGAGCCCCTCATCTCAGGTGTCAGGAGTCAGGAGAATCTGTATTCTAAATCCATATTCAACTCAGATGTTTTTCACCCCGATATGACAAGTATTGTTTTTCAGATCTCCTTTGAAGGAATTACACTAACCTACTTGCTTTTAGTCTCTAAAAGGGAGGTTTTTGTACAATGTGACCATGTACTCAGCTTTCTGTCCTCACAACACAAATAATACTGTATACACACACACACTCGTGGTCACAGTGGTCTAAGAGTGTGACCTGCTGTGAGGCTTGGTAAAGTAGAGCTGATTCACTTACTCTCTAACCCCTGCTACACATACGGAAACCACAAATGCACAATTGGGCACTCAGAACCTTGCACCACAATGCCCTCAGCCTCCATCTCACTTGCTCTAACCACCGCTACTTCCTTGGTGAAAACTGTTGGTTGAGGAGGCAGGTGGTTAGTTTGATTACAGACACACGCACACATGCGCACAAACACACACCCACATGTATACCAGAAGCCACAATGCCAGATTAATAGAAACTGAATTGACAGAAAAGCAATCTCCGTTGGATAGCACTGTTGGGGAGAGGACCATAAAACAAAATAGAAAGAGAAAGTCAGAGAGAGAGATGAAAGATAAAAGAAGATGTGTGCGGTGAGTGGGTGGAATCATAGAAGAGTTGCGAACAAGTGAGAGCAATAAAAAGATATTCATAGTTTATAGTGTTTTTTCTTTTTAAGGAGTGACAAAAGTTGAGGGGGATAATTTTATATCTGTCTCACTGCTGCCTGGAAAAGGAACTTTTCTGTCCACGGTAGGAACACCCTGGCTGGAGTACACTGGGGGTGAGACTATCACAGACTATCACTTTTTTTTGCAAAGTTTTACTTTAAGAAATGGAAGCAAGTGGAAAAGGGTTAGCTACAGTTAATTTCTACACATTCTGCCACGGATAGGAGCAGCTGTGAATCAAGTGGTAGTGCAGGTTGTTTACCAATCACAATGTCAGCCAGAGAGCTGTAGGAAAAACAATTTGCTTAAAGCGATAAAATAGATTTTAAATACAGCTCAGCGGGGGCATTGCTAGGATCTTCAAACACTGGAGGTGGGTTGGTTCTCCCTTGTGTCAAAGTGAAATTTATACGCAGAGTCAATTACTCTTCTGCAACAAAGGCAAGAATGTGAAATTACTGATAAGTTATAGTGTTAAACTGTGTGGCTGCAGCTCATAATAAGCCAAATGGTTATAGTCATCTGAATGTTGGTTACAATACTCGAAATGCACTCAGAAGTTTAGGTGAAAAATTTCCTCTCGAGGGTAACTGATATCCAAAGTGTTCAAAATGTCTGTAAGGACATTTAGCAGGCGATGGTTATTGACTCAAAGCTCATTTTTAGAAGTCAATACTTCTACTGGTGTCAGGAAAAAGGTGGAGTCCCCACTTCACGTTTGAGATTAGTTGTTGGGACTTGGAGCCCAAAGTGGAGTAGTTTAAGTATAACAGGAACTTATTCCTGGGTGAGGGTAGAGTGGAGCATGGGCACCATCCACATCACTGTAGACACTGTACCGATCAGCTGTGGTAAACAGAGAGCTGAGCATAAAGGAAAGATTTCAGTTTACCAGTCAAAATACATTCATGCCCTCACTTCAAGGTCACAAGATCTGGATAGTGGCTGAAAAAAATAGGTTTTGGAAGTAGCATAAATTATTTCCCTTGAAAGTGTGGCTGGGTTCTTCCTTAGAGATTCACTCAGTCATTGGATGGATTCATGGCTGTCACTAGCATGCCTTTTAATGAAAACTTTAGATCAAACTGACCAATACTCTATATCTGTTAAATTAAACATAGCTAACTTTCTGTTTGGTTTAGAGTATGGCTCCAGTAGGCATTTTTGTACATCTTGTGACATTACATAAGCATTCCAAATTGAATACATTCTGTAGCACTCTCGTGTGATGCGACGAGCCAATAATCACTCCCGATGTTAGTCCTCTGTAAAACTTTTAATGTGTACTCCAGCACCAGACAAAACACACTGGCCGTACCGGAAGAACAAAACTCCCCCCACCATACTATTCCGGTTGGACTAGTCCCCCACAGTTATGGTAGGTCTGCATAAACAAATATTGCTTGGTGATCATTTAACCAATGATCTACACATTCTTATGAAACTTAGTGCCAGGGCCACTTCACTGAAATACATTCATTGACATTTCTTGTTGCGGCTAGAGGAGAACATAGATATAAAGTTTTGTTGAGACTTATAAAATGTGTAAAGTTTGTGACTTCAAGGGACTTTCTGATTTTTTTGAGTTACAGAAATTGTGTCCTTCAAGTTAACGCATCTAAATTTGCCATTGAGTCAAACTGCTTGGAGTGGTACATAAAAGTATAAAAACATTTAATTGCCACTAGGTGTTACCATTGTCATGGCTCTGGTACCTTCATCCAGTATTTGTTAAACACTACAAATGGAAATGGAAAAAAACGACACAAAAGCCAGAGTACCCACACAAACAGACCCTGATGATGGAAATGAACTCAGGAACATTTTGTGTCAGGCCACCGTGCTAACCACAGTCAAGATACGCTGAAAAAAGTACATGTTGAATTTACTTAATTCAATAGTGGACAATGGTTGCACACAAATGTTTTGCTTTGGTAGCAACTTAAACATGTCACAGGTGATAGCGGAGACTCAAGCGCAGAGCGGGTTTTCACTTTCAAACAGGGAGTTTATTTACAAACACCAAGTGCAGATTATATACAGTGGGGAGAAAAGGGGATCCTAGGGTCCAAGGGAAAGGTCACATTCGTCCTCTCCTCCTTCACTCCAACGCACACACGTCCACACCCCGGGGAAGGTCACAGGTCCGGAAAAAACTGTCACCCAGGAAACGCAAATGACACGAAGTCACGGATTTTACACAAGCTATGTTCACAAAAGCTAGAGAGGATCAGTAATGTGTCTTGTACAATCATCCAGCGATGAGAAGGTCTGTGTCCCGGCCTTAAATGGTAACATGTAATGGCAACATAATAGCAAACGGGTGTGTGGGCCAAGGGCGGGAGCCCGCAATGAGCTCCGCCCAGGCAGCGCAGCAAAGGAGAGAGAGAGAGAGAGAGCGAGCGCAAAAATAAAAACACATGTAGCCGGCCGGGCAGACACAGGGACCATGACAAAACAACTCAGTTAAATTAACACTTAACTTCAAAACATGAGGCAGTTGTGTTAAATACACCCAAGATGTTTACATGAATCCATGAGATGGCCAGTCTCCTTTTTCAGTGTATGGCCAATGGCTTTGTAAGATGCAGTGTAAGTTGTCTCTTGCTTTTATTGGAGATTATGTATCGGAATTTCAGGAGCAGAACGACTCCTCCAAACATGCTCCTTCCGGTTTACATATTTATAGGTTCCCCCAGTTCAGCAAGCTGTTCATTCTTGTTTACATGCAAACAGGGTCCATTCCCGGCAAATACCTTTAAACACAGCTTATCTCACAGGAGTAACATAATTTTACTCACCCTTCCATTCACTACAATCGTCCGCTCGTCTGTCAGCGCATCAGATGAACAACTACTCAAACTACTCTGCTTTTCCTCCGGCAATTCAAGAAACACACCGAACGTCACGGCGACGCTTCCGACAGACCGAATGCTGACGACCTTCTAGCAGTTTTCTCGCCACTCGACATGCGGTCCATCCAGTCGTTTTATCTCCGCTTAATCCAGTTATGAAGTAACTCCGGACGCCGCCCACTTCAGCGAAAACCAGTGGGGTCGCCCACCAGCTGAACTCGCAGCTCCTCTCACGTCCGAAAAGCCGACGGACGTCAGCACCTAACCCAGAAGCCACGCCGTACCCACGCTTCCAAGCAAATAGCAGCTCAAACAGCAAAAGCTACAGTGTACTTTGTAGCTCCACCCACCTGCCAGCGCCAGGTAGCAGGGACAAGCACAGCTCTGTGCTCCTTCCTCCTAATACCATTTAATGCAAGCTGGAAATCTGTCGCTACCTCCATGCTCTACTGTTTCTCCATCGCCATGATGTTTTCTATCCCTCCTTTCGATAAATGCTCAAGCAAGTTGGCACTGGGATGCCCAGTTCTTCCTTCAAGCTTCCTAACTCCCAGTTCTCAGGGGAGAGACACACACACACAAAGAAGAAGAAGAAGAAAAAAAATGCACTGAGTCGCCAGTTCTTCATTCCTCTATAGCAAATGCAGCACTGAGTTGCCAGGTTCCCAGCCTCTTCCCTCCTTCGCAAAATTCTGCAGCAGATCTCGGCACTGAGTTGCCAGGTTCCCAGCCACTCATCCCTCCTTCACAAATTCTGCAGCTAACCTCGGCACCAGGTCACCAGGACCCTTTACCCTCATTCACAAAAGCAGCAGCAAGCTTTTCGACCATCAGGTTGCCAGTCTCTCAGCATAGCTAAAAAAAAAGTGCTCCATCCCTCCGTAGGAAATGCAGCATGCTTTGGCAAAGAGTTGCCAGGTTCTCAGCCCCTCATCCCTGCTTCGCAAAATTCTGCAGCAAACCTCAGCACCGGGTTGCCAGGCTCTCAGCCACTCATCCCTCCTTTGCAAATTCTGCAGCTAACCTCAGCACTGAGTTGCCAGGTCCCCAGCCTCTCATCCCTCCTTGGCTAAGCTCTGCAGCATATGTCCACTCATCCCTCCTCTGCTAAACTCTGCAGCAAGCGTCGGCACCGAGTTGACAGGTTTCCAGCCACTCGTCCCTCCTTCGCAAAATTCTGCAGCAAACGCCGGCACCAGGTTGCCAGGTTTCTTTATCCCTCATTCGCAAAAGCAGCAGCAGCTTTTCTACCATTGGGTTGGCAGTTCTCTGCATAGACAGCTTAAAAAAAAAAGCACGAGTTGCCAGTTATCAATACCTCCGTAGCAACTGTAGCATGCTTCGGCACCGAGTTGCCAGGTTCCCAGCCTCTCATCCCTGCTTCGCAAAATTCTGCAGCGAACCTAGGCACCGAGTTGCCAGGTTCCTTTATCCCTCATATCCAATCACAGCAGCAAGCTTTTCTATGAACGAGTCGCCAGTTTCCCTTTCCCTGCACCAGGATGCCAGCTTCTCTTCCTCCATGCCCCTATGCAAATGCAGTAGCAGCTTTGGCACCGAGATGCCTGCTTCTCTTCCTCTATCCCTCCTATGCAAATACAGTAGCAATCTTTGGCACCAGGATGCCAGCTTCTCTTCCTCTATCCCTCCTATGCAAATACAGTAGCAATCTTTGGCACCAGGATGCCAGCTTCTCTTCCTCTATCCCTCCTATGCAAATACAGTAGCAATCTTTGGCACCGGGATGCCAGCTTCTCTTCCTCTATCCCTCCTATCCAAATACAGTAGCAAGCTTTGGCACCGAGATGCCAGCTTTTCTTCCTCTATCCCTCCTTTGCAAATGCAATAGCAAACGTGGCACCGAGATGCCTGGAGATTCTTTATCCCTCATTCGTAAACTCAGCAGCAACCAGTTGCTCTGCATTTATCGCAGCAAAGCAGCAATGAATCCTTCTACCGCTGGGATGCCAGCTTCTCCGCATCTAGCCCTCATATGCTAAGCAGCAGATGTTCCTTTCAGGACCAAAACACCAGATTCTCTGTCTCTATTCCTCATTTGCAAATGCAGAAAACGGTCTGCATTTGCAAATTTGCAAACCCCAAAACATTCCTTTCACCAGGATGCCAGTTTCTCCGTTTTGTCCAGTCTTCCACAAGATGTAGCAGCAAACTGTTCCGGCACCGAGATGCCAGTTTCTCTGCCATCTTTCCTGCCTTTGCAAAGCACCGGCGAACCTTCGTGGCACTGGGATAACTGGTTCTGTCCTCTATCGCTCCTTTTAAGACATCCAAACTGTGCCACGCGCATAATTCTTCGTGGCATCCCTTCACTTTTCATGTGCTTTTATGAGCATTATCTAGCATCCACCTTCGACACAGTCATTTGAGACTGAACTCTAAGCCGACTCACAGTTCCGACTACATCTAAACAGCTTATCATCTCCCATGAAGTTCAGTGGACACGCCCTCTGCTGTCTGACGATTTTGGGGGTTATTATCATAGAAGACCACTTTCCTCTAATCAGTCTTTCAATTCATCAACCCTTACCAAGCTGCTGCTGTCACTTCTGTTCATTTCAGAAATAAGCACAGTAGTTATCACTACCTTATCTGAAGTAATTAACCAGCTAAGAACCCCCTCTCCATCTTCTACTCAATGACAAGCTCACGCAAGCTTTATGAACTGTCAAGCCTCACCTCAAATCTCAAAATTCAGCATACTTCTCTGTCAGAGCTTCAGTTCAAAGTCAAGGCATGTCGCTACCTGATCGAGGGTTCCCCTCATTCATCTATTAAGATTTCCGTTGTTCGCAATTTCCTTTGATCTCTTCTCCTGCAATTCCTTCCTAATTGTCCAAGCTGATCCACTTCACTCCATGGAATCCTCGACTACCTTATTAAGAGCTGTTCAGCTTCGCTAGCCAGCCACCAGTTTTTTTTCTCTTCTTTGGGTGGCGAGGTCACTCGGCGTTTGCTCTCCCTGCGCTTGTCTCTGTCTCTGTTCTCCTTCTCTCCCCCCAACCGGTTGCGGCAGATGGCCCCGCCCCTCCCTGAGCCTGGTTCTGCCAAAGGTTTCTTCCTGTTAAAAGGGAGTTTTTCCTTTCCACTGTCGCCAAAGTGCTTGCTCATAGGGGGTCATATGATTGTTGGGTTTTTCCTCTAGACATCATCGTAGGGTCTTGAGGCATCTGTCACCATGGTTTGGTGACTGATGCTTCATAAATAAGTTGAATTGAAAATCGAATTATTCTCGCTGAGGTCGTCGACTTTCGTAACGCACAGTTATTACTGCTTTCAGGGGATGCCTTCTTTGGGGATCTGCCAGGCCCAGGAGCCATCGCCAGTCCCCTTCGAGGCCTGTCAAACCTAAAATGAGAACGTGGGCCCAGCTAGTGAATTGGAGATTATGTATCGGAATTTCAGGAGCAGGACCACGCCTCCAAACACGCTCCTTCCGGTTGTCATCTATATAGGTTCCCCCAGTTCTGCAAGCTGATCATTCTCATTTACGTGCCCCACCCTCCCTCCCTCCTTGTTCTCAATTCTTTAACTTCTTCATTTCTATTTAGTGCATGGGGATCTGCCAGGCCCGGGAGCCATCGCCAGTCCCCTTCGAGGCCTTCCCCAAACCGCAGCTCAATTCATGTCAAAGCATTCACTTTTACCTACTTTTACCTAGTGCTTCACTTCCTCTTGGTGGCGCTGTCACTTGGTGTTCGCTCGCTTTGTGGTAGAGTATCACTTCCTGTTCCTGCTCAAACACAGTGGTGTTTCTGAGTAGCTTTTCTACTTAGCAATTTAATTTAAATCTTTTAATACATTCCTTTTTCATAGTATAATCTTAACGTGCTTCATCTGAATCACCCTTTCTGTGTACTCACTACCTAATTTATAGCCAAAGTATTCACTCACTGTCTCTTTACTGTTTCGCTAGCTTAGCTTAGCTCGTAGCCGACTCGTTAGCACCATGGCTACTTCACCTGTCCCTCCTGCACTTTCCTGCTCGTTGTGTCAGATGTTTAGTTACTCCTCGGCCTCCTTTAGCAGTAATGATACCTGTAACAAATGTAGCATATTTGCAGCTCTGGAGGCCAGGATTACTGAATTGGAGACTCGGCCGCACCCTTCATTCACCCGTAGCTAGCCAGGCCCCTGTAGCGGGTGCAGCCGAAGATAGCGCGTAGGCCCCGCTAGCTGTTCCCGGCAGACCCCAAGCAGCTGGGGAAAGAGGGCGGCTGGGTGACGGTGAGGAGGAAGCATAGTCTTAAACTGAAGCCCCAGGTACACCACCAACCTGTTCATGTGTTCTAACCGTTTTTCCCCACTCGGCGACACACACCCGGGGTCAAACTCTGGTAATTGGTGATTCTGTTCTCAGACATGTGAAGCTAGAGACACCGGCAACCATAGTCAATTGTCTTCCAGGGGCCAGAGCAGGCGACATTGAAGGAAATTTAAAACTGCTGGCTAAGGGTAAACGTAAATACAGTAAGATCATCATTCACGTCGGCAGTAATGACACCCGTTACGCCAATCGGAGGTCACTAAAATCAATATTGAATCGGTGTGTAACTTTGCCAAAACAATGTCGGACTCTGTAGTTTTCTCTGGTCCCTCCCCAATCAGACCAGGAGTGACATGTTTAGCCGCATGTTCTCCTTAAATTGCTGGCTGTCTGAGTGGTGTCCCAGAAACGATGTGGGCTTCATAGATAATTGGCAAACCTTCTGGAGGAAACCTGGTCTTGTTAGGAGAGACGGCATCCATCCCACTTTGGATGGAGCAGCTCTCATTTCTAGAAATATGGACCAATTTATTAAACCCCCAAAATATGACTATCCAGAGTTGGGACCAGGAAGCAGAGTTGCAGTCTTACACGCCTCTCTGCAGCTTCTCTCCTCCTGCTACCCCCCAAAACCCATCTCCATTGAGACTGTGTCAGCTCCCAAACAGACAAAAAACAAACCAAAAACCAGCAATAAACAACTTAAACATAAAAATCACAAAGAAAGAACAATACAGTATCCACATCTGAACCAAAGAGTAAAACAGTGAAATGTGGATTATTAAATATTAGGTCTCTCTCCTCCAAGTCTCTGTTAGTACATGACTTAATAATTGATCAACAAATCGATTTACTCTGCCTTACAGAAACCTGGCTGCAGCAGGATGATCATGTTAGTTTAAATGAATCAACACCCCGAGTCATTCTAACTACCAGAAATCCCGAAGCACAGGCCGAGGGGGTGTGGCAGCAATTTTTCACACCAGTCTATCAATTAACGAAAGACCAAGACAGACTTTTAATTCATTTGAAAGCCTGATGCTTAGCCTCGTCCACCGCAGCTGTAAAACTCAGAAACCAGTCTTACTTGTTATCATCTATCGTCCACCTGGGCCTTACACAGAGTTTCTCTCTGATTTCTCAGACTTTTATCTGATTTAGTGCTCAGCTCAGATAAAATAATTATTGTGGGTGATTTTAACATCCATGTAGATGCTAAAAATGACAGCCTCAACATGGCATTTAATCTGTTATTAGACTCAATTGGCTTCTCTCAAAATGTAAAAGAACCCACCCACCACTTTAATCACACTCTAGATCTTGTTTTAACATATGGCATAGAAACTGAACATTTAACAGTGTTTCCTGAAAACCCTCTGCTGTCTGATCATTTCCTGATAACATTTACATTTACAATAATTGATTACACAGCAGCGGAGAGTAGACTTTATCAAAGTAGATGTCTTTCTGAAAGTGCTGTAACTAAGTTTAAGAATATAATCCACCCACTGTTATCATCTTCAATGCCCTGTACCAACATAGAGCAGAGCAGCTATCTGAACGCTACTCCAACAGAGGTCGATTATCTTGTTAATAATTTTACCTCCTCACTACGCACGACTCTGGATACTGTAGCTCCTGTGAAAACTAAGGCCTCAAATCCAAAGTCCCTGACTCCGTGGTATAATTCTCAAACACGTAGCCTAAAGCAGATAACTCGTAAGCTGGAGAGGAAATGGCGTGTCACAAATTTAGAGGATCATCATTTAGCCTGGAGAAATAGTTTGCTACTTTATAAGAAAGCCCTCCATAAAGCCAGAACATCTTACTATTCGTCACTGATTGAAGAAAATAAGAACAACCCCAGGTTTCTCTTCAGCACTGTAGCCAGGCTGACAAACAGTCACAGCTCTACTGAGCCAACAATCCCTTTAACGTTAACTAGTAATGACTTCATGAACTTCTTCACAAATAAAATTTTTATCATTAGAGAAAAAATTACCAATAATCATCCCACAGATGTAATATTATCTACAGCTACTTTTAGTACCATCGATGTTAAGTTAAACTCTTTTCTCCAATTGATCTTTCTGAGTTAACTTCAATAATTAATTCCTCCAAACCATCAACGTGTCTTTTAGACCCCATTCCTACAAAACTGCTCAAAGAAGTCCTGCCATTAATTAATTCTTCGATCTTAAATATGATCAACCTATCTCTAATAATCGGCTATGTACCACAGGCCTTCAAGGTGGCTGTAGTTAAACCTTTACTTAAAAAGCATCTCTAGACCCAGCAGTCTTAGCTAATTATAGGCCAATCTCCAACCTTCCTTTCATATCAAACATCCTTGAAAGAGTAGTTGTCAAACAGCTAACAGATCATCTGCAGAGGAATGGCTTATTTGAAGCGTTTCAGTCAGGTTTCAGAGCTCATCACAGCACAGAAACAGCTTTAGTGAAGGTTACAAATGATCTTCTTATGGCCTCTGACAGTGGACTCATCTCTGTGCTTGTCCTGCTAGACCTCAGTGCTGCGTTCGATACTGTTGACCATAATATCCTATTAGAGCGATTAGAACATGCTGTAGGTATTACAGGTACTGCACTGCAGTGGTTTGTATCATATCTATCTAATAGACTCCAATTTGTTCAAGTAAATGGAGAGTCCTCTTCACACACTAAGGTCAATTATGGTGTTCCACAGGGTTCAGTGCTAGGACCAATTCTATTTACATTATACATGCTTCCCTTAGGCAGCATCATTAGAAGACATAGCATAAATTTTCACTGCTATGCAGATGACACGCAGCTCTATCTATCCATGAAGCCAGGTAACACACACCAATTAGTTAAACTGCAGGAATGTCTTAAAGACATAAAGACCTGGATGGCCGCTAACTTTCTGCTTCTTAATTCAGATCAAACTGAGGTTATTGTACTCGGCCCTGAAAATCTTAGAAATATGGTATCTAAGCAGATTCTTACTCTGGATGGCATTACCTTGGCCTCCAGTAACACTGTGAGGAACCTTGAGTCATTTTTGACCAGGACATGTCCTTCAACGCACATATTAAACAAATATGTAAGACTGCTTTCTTCCATTTGCGCAACATCTCTAAAATTAGAAATATCCTGTCTCAGAGTGATGCTGAAAAACTAGTTCATGCATTTATTACTTCCAGGCTGGACTACTGTAATTCTTTATTATCAGTATGTCCTAAAACTCACTGAAAAGCCTTCAGCTGATCCAAAATGCTGCAGCAAGGGTACTGACAGGGACTAGAAAGAGAGCATATTTCTCCTGTTTTGGCTTCCTTCATTGGCTTCCTGTTAAATCCAGAATTGAATTCAAAATCCTGCTCCTCACATACAAGGTCTTAAATAATCAGGCCCCATCTTATCTTAATGACCTTGTAGTACCATATCACCCCATTAGAGCACTTCGCTCTCGCTCTGCAGGCCTACTTGTTGTTCCTAGAGTATTTAAAAGTAGAATGGGAGGCAGAGCCTTCAGTTTTCAGGCCCCTCTTCTGTGGAACCAGCTTCCAGTTTGGATTCTGGAGACAGACACTATCTCTACTTTCAAGATTAGGCTTCAAACTTTCCTTTTTGCTAAAGCATATAGTTAGGGCTGGACCAGGTGACCCTGAATCCTCCCTTAGTTATGCTGCAATAGGCGAGGCTGCCGGGATTCCCATGATGCATTGAGTTTTTCCTTCCAGTCACCTTTCTCACTCACTATGTGTTAATAGACCTCTCTGCATCGAATCATATCTGTTATTAATCTCTGTCTCTCTTCCACAGCATGTCTTTATCCTGTTTTCCTTCTTTCACCCCAACCGGTCGCAGCAGATGGCCGCCCTCCCTGAGCCTGGTTCTGCCGGAGGTTTCTTCCTGTTAAAAGGAGTTTTCCTTCCCACTGTCGCCAAAGTGCTTGCTCATAGGGGGTCATATGATTGTTGGGTTTTTCTCTGTATTTATTATTGTGCTATCTACTGTACAATATAAAGCGCCTTGAGGCGACTTTTGTTGTAATTTGGCGCTATATAAATAAAATTGAATTGAATTGAATTGAATACTGAAACGCTGTCAAACCTAAAATGAGGACCTGGGCCCAGCTAGTAAATTGAGCTGTTGTATAGTTTGAAGTTTTGCTCGACTCTTCCTAACATGAATGCTATACAGCAGCCGCTAAGTCCAGGTCTTAGGGCTGCTCCTGCCCAGTAGAGGGAAGATAGGAGGGGAGAGGATGAGAAATATAGCAGATATTCCTTCCTGTTCCATCAACCCGCAGATAGGTGGATAACGCAATTTCCCATCACTGATTGTTTTTGTGTTACTCAGCTTCCCCATTGTTTGTGGGGTGGCTGTAGCTCAGGTCGTAGAGCAGGTCACCTACTAACTGGAAGGTTGGTAGTTTGATTCTCATCTGCATGCTAAATATCCTTGGGCAAAATACTAACTCCATGTTGCTCTGTGCACGGAAAGCACTTAGAAACAGCATAGGGGAAAAAGTGTGTTGTGTGAATGGGGCAAGTTGTGTGAAGCCCATTGAGTGCTCAGAATACAAAAGTGCTATGTAGCAAACAGCCCATTTGACCCTTTATTCACTGTAGTAAGAACATAAATATTTCATAATACACTAACAAGAGCACTGTTAAACATCTGTAGGGTGAATGAACGAGCTTCTTCTTCTCCTTCTTGTATTTCTTGGCTCTTTTTCTTGTATTTGTGCTTTCGCTTCTTTGGGGATGAAGATGAGGATGACAACACAGACGATACAGATGAAGATGCGGAAGATGAATCTGAGTTTTCAGAAGCCTTCGAGGAAAATGGATCATTGAATGGTTCGTCTTTAGGTGGCTCTGCAGGATACAAACAGGAAAATGACTGGTTTAGAAAAGATATTTTACACCACTCAGGTTACACTGAGTGACAAAGACGTGCAGAGTCAACACGTTCTCACTCCCAACTCGTCAAATGTGTGACGCATGGTCAGGCTCCCTCTGCTTCACTTATCGACGCCTCGGGTACCCCCCTCACGTCGAGAATTGACGTGCAGGGTCCTCTCATTGAATACTATAGCGCTCCCTAAACGTTGTTTATTGACGACAAGAGATTGCCGTGGAAGAGCCTGTTGTCCGTATATTTATACATTTCCGAAATCACATTGTAGTGACGTGTACTGAACACAATAAATGATATAATGTAAACAACTATCTGAGAAACAGCAGATACAGCAGATAAATTAATTATAGGCCATTACTTTTGTATCGTTTATTGCATTTATGGAGGGAGAGGTGTATGCTGGGTAATGGCACAGCTAGCGACCGGGTGACTTTATTTACCCGCTTCGGCTGTTATCAGTCCATACAATGGGCGTTATTAGCACAAATCAGTCCCATAGATATGAGCCATCTCCACCTGCTAGATTGTTCAGAAGGTTGTTATCATCCATCCAGATGGAGGATCACTAACAGGAGCGTGGGAAGACTCCAGAATCCACTCTGGCTGGAATCCGGTGGATACAGCAGTGTTACAGGTAAGACCATTTAAACGGACGGCATTTATAAAAATGACTATTAAAAGTCAGCGAGTGTCAATAATGTTAATGTGGTTATGTTAGTAATACACGGAGTGCTAATATAACAGCTTTAAGATGCATTTGTAGATATTATTACGTGTTTTACCGTCTTTATGGTGCTAGCTTAAAGTTACGGTGTAAACGTTAGCTTATATTGTAGTAAAGCTGTTACTGTTTAATCCTGCAGGACAAACCTCAGGATGCAGGTTATTATTACTCTTTCCTGCTGGCACACCTGTCACACCTGAGAGTCAGCTAGAAACTTACAGTGACGTGGACATCATGCAAAGACTGCCAGACTCTGTAATACTGTAAATGATCAGTGACTCAGGTTAACATTAAACTTTAAACAGTCCCTCTGTGTCTCTGTGTGTGCTGAACATGTAGGACTGAGTCAGGCTGCATTGACTGTGGGACTTTTCTGTGTTAAAAGCAAGTTGAAGACGCTCAGAAACATTTGAAGATTAAAATTTAGCATTATGAGAGGGATTAATTTAGCATTATGACACATGAGAGGGATAACGACGGCTATTCAACATCGTTACATGACACAGTCGAGCTGCATGATGCAGACAAAGTGACTAAATCATCTTTTTTGTGGTTTATTGTCTTCAAACCAGCAGATAAAGCCAATGGCAGAAGATGTTTGGAGAAGAACTTCAGGCCGTGGACTGAAAAGGTATTTTTTTCTTTTTTTTTTTAACCTGTCCCGTTTGGTTCTTTTGCCATCAGAATTATTGTCTAAAGGCGAAGAAAGATGCCCAACGGATTTACTTTACCAAATGGACCATCCCAGCCTTGCCGTAATGGTCCATTTGATTCACCTTTTATTGTTTATTTTATTTTCACTTGCTGAATACGGGACAGAGTTAACTGGGGGAAGGAAAGGGGAGAAAGAAAGAGGGAAAGAAAAACAGCGGGGAAGAGGGACGGGGAAAAAGGGCAAAAAAACAAAAAACCAACAGAATAAGCAGACAAAAAAAATACATATATCGATCATCTGGATCACCTGTTGAGGAAGAAAGAGAAAGCAAGCAGAAGAAAACGAGAGTAATAAACAAGATCACAATGATATATGGGAATATGACAGTAAATACTAAATGTTAGACATTATTGTGCAGCACGTAAGATCGACAGCGCACAGTGTGCTTTGAGGTAAGAGCCAAAAGGGTGTAGTTTGTGTGTGATCACCTGTGTGTACACCTGTGAGCATGGGCGCTTTTTTTTTGTTTGTTTGTTTGTTTGTTTGTTTTTAAAGGTTCCTTCATGTAATGATCTGCTAGAGGGTGTGGGGGCCACTGCCCCGTCCTCCAGGGGCATGACGCAGGTATGGAGGAGATCAAAACTCTAGACATCCAGAGGCCCCCAGAACACAAGAGACCAAGGAAGACCAACAGAGGGCAGCCAGCGTCACTATCCCAGAAAGAGCTGAGGAGAGTCCCAGATGAGGGGTCACTCAGCAGCTGCGGAGCAGAAGCCAGGGGTTGCAGTGACGTGCCCGTGAGCTCGCCGGCAGCCAGCTGTGCCTGAGTGACCGAGCCCCGGGCCGAGGCCGAGGCACCCGCCTCGAAGTGGCCCGGCGAGCCCCAGGCTCCAGGCCCCGATAAGCAGCCGCCAAGGAGTGAGCGGTGTGTACCTGGGCGCCCACCCGGACACAGAGAACCACCAACGCACCGATGTCTGAGGGCGTCCACCACCGGCAGGGGAAGTGGTGGGGAGATAGGCCTCAAACCTTGGAGGGCCTGAGATGTCCCCAGAGAGGTGGCGTCTGATACCCAACCTGACATATAGACACAGACATACAGGCACACACAGATACAAACATCCATTCCCACCCTCATGCTCTCATAGGCAATTATTCCACACTCAACCAAGCGGAGACAGACATAAAGAGACGCTGTACACACAATCACTCTCCCCAAAGCGTACTCTAAGAACCGGGTCTGGGTACCCTTGCCCCTGGAGGGGGAAACTGCACCCAGACCCAGGTGGTGTTACCCTTTTCCCTGCGGTGGGGAGAAGCAGACCGCCCCGACTCCGTAATAGACGCCCAGGCTGAGATCTTCCTCCACCTCTCCTGTATCTCCCCCTCCTGCAGAGAGAGTTCCTGAAGAGAGGAAGGCTCCTGCAAGATGTGACAACCTCCCCACCAGTTGAAGAGCCCCCAGGTGGCTCGATGCACCAGCGGCACCCTGCGCCAGGACCGGGCCCCCATACACCCACCCGCCCACAACCCCGGCAACACACCAACCAGGACCCAGGCCCCTGAGGCCCGGCCAGGGCCCCAGCCCAGAGACGGAACGCCCCCAGAACCTCACGCCCATCCCAGACCCACCCAGGGGCAGCCAGGCTACCAGGTCAGTAACCCACGTCCGTCAGCACAGACCCTCCCTAGCCCTGCTGCACGCAGCCACGAGGAAACCGTCACCCAAGAGCCAACAGAGCCCTTAATTGGCCATGACCGCTACCCGGGTTGAGCCCCCAAGGAAGATGCTCCTGGGAACCCCGATGCCCTAAGCCTGTCCCTACCCCCACACCAATCACAACCGTGAAGGTGGGACCAAACTAAGACCCCCCACCCCCACTAGGTGATGGAGCTGATCAAAGTAGCCCAGAGCAATTGATCTGATGTGGTGGCAGAGGCTGTATCAAGACTAATGTAATCTAATAGATAATTTCTATATTGGTTAGAATTAAGATTATTTTTATTTTCCAGTTCATGAGGACTGTTTTCTTGGCTATGCATAGGGCAGTGAAAACCATATGGGCTATATTCTTTTCTGTAGTGACATTATCTAAGCTGCCCAACAAACATACTAAAGGGGAAGTTGGAATGTTACATTTCAGACACTTTGATAAGTCTTCGCATATCTCGCGCCAAAACTTCTGAACTGGTGGACAGAACCAAAGAGCGTGGATATAATTGTCCGGTGAATTGGTTTGGCAGTGTGAGCAGTTGTTGGTAGACGTAAAGCCCATCTTGAACATCCGATGACCTGTATAGTGCACTCTATGTAGTATTTTGTATTGAATTAATTGAAGACTGGGATTTCTAATTAGATGAAAGGTTTTTGAGCAAATCTGAGACCAGAAGTTTTGGTCTAAGTTAACTGATAAATCCGCTTCCCATTTTGCAATAGGAAGTGATATTGATTCATCTGTTTTAGAAAGCATTCTGTATATTTTGGACAGTAATTTGGGGGTTTTAAGAGTCAGAAATTGAACCACACTTGGTGGTGTTTGTAGTTCATCTTGACCTGGTTTAAATTTCTTTTTTACTATGGATTTAATTTGCTGATATTCTAAAAATCTTTTCTTGCTGATCCCATATTGTGTAACTAGTCTGTCAAATGAAATAAATTCTGTTCCTTCTAGTATATGTTCTAAATATTTGATTCCTTTACCACTCCAATCTGAAAAGTTTATCATATTATTGTTTTGTAATCTGTCAGGGTTGTTCCAGATAGGTGTACGTTTGCATGGGATTAATGAAGACTCTGTCAACTTCAGAAACTCCCACCATGCTGTCAGAGAAGAGCTGATGTTGATGCTTTTGAAGCATTCATGTCGTTGGATGTTTGAGCTGATAAATGGTAGATTTGAAATCTCTAGATTAGGTATTTTTTTCTTGTTATCAAAAGACATTTGGCTTCTACAACTGGTTGTGCTGAAGTAAAGCTTACTGTCTAAGAAATCACAGTGTTGATATTCAGCACAAAGAGAAAATCTCACTAGTTTGAATTTATTTACAATCATAGTTTTTATAAATTCTGACTGTAAACAGCTTTTACAGCTTTGATATTGTTTGACACTCGATGTCAGGTGATGGTATCTAATTTAAAGGTTTCTTTGTCCCAATGAGCCATTTACACTGACCAGTTCAGTTTAACTGTAACACATTCATTATTTAGATCCAACATTTCTAAGAGAAATAACTGAATGTAAAAAATGGCAGCCCTCAGGCCAGGTTTAATTGATAGAGATGTCTGCATGCATTATGAAATTTATGTATCCCAGATCATTGTTATTCATCTAGTCATGGCAGACCCACCCCTTCCTCCCAAGTAAACTGCAACCCAAAAGAACTAGTGGGGCTATTTACACACTCACAACCAGTGTGGGGTAAAAAGAGCCACTAAAAACCTGTCAGCCTGCACAGCTACAGATGTGCTAAAAGCCATAAGAGTTAGAAGCTCTGCTTATGGAGAAACTTTCTAAGTCTAACAGGGGACAGGTACTCCTGCCCAAATAACATGATATAACCCCACATACAGCCCAGACATGAAGTGAACCAAGTCATTTGGTTAAAGACAGCATGGGACCAAATGCATGTAACCAGCCTGCACCAACCTGACATTTCTTCCTCCTGAATTAAATGAATGAATGAATGGATGAAAGTTAAATGACTACAAACCTAAAGCCACTAGTTCCCACACTGGAGTTCCCTGATGCTGTGTTAACTATATTTAGCTTGTATCAGTTGTAACAGGCTAAGCTACGTGAGAGACTGCATTGAGCGATTGTTTCTATCTGAATGGTTTCAGCTCAGATGTTCTGCTTTTTCCTTTCAGTAGATCAAAGCAGCTCGTGCTCTGTCTGCTTCCATTCTGATGGCAAGAAGAAGAAGAAGGAGAAGAATGCTTCAGCGAAGTGGTGTTCATGGGTCGTGTCCAAATTCATGGGCTGCATCCTCCTGAGGACCCGGCCTTCGCGGTCTACGTGGGCCGGGTCCTCAGAAGGTCGGGTAGGCCGGAAGTAAACGGCTGTGAAATTGGACGGTCTAGCCTTCTGATTAACGTCACCGCTGTCTCGGTGGAGTTTAATAAACTCAGCCGTCTGCTCCTTGCTGTCTAAAATATAACAGGACACTGGCATAAATTCTCGACCATCTCACACTTCTGTTTAATCAGTTTTTTGTTTGACGTTTATTCAGCTGTGTAAAAACCACCCGGGGGATTAATAAAGTTTTATTTTATCTAATCTAAGAACTTTAATCTCAGCCAAACCGATTAACTCACGAACAAATAAAACACTGAAAAAAGCCAAACAATAGCATTTTTAGGTTGTCTAAGTAACTTATATATTACGTTTAACCTGAGTAGCGAAAGTCCGCAGTGATCTGAAAATGATGTGCCGGGAGTTGTGCCGTTCTCGGCGGCTTCAGTGACCCTCGAGCTCTCGGCTAGCTATCGAGCTGGTGGGTAACAGACGTCTCCGAAAACGTCGAAGCACTTTTGCAAATATGCGATATCTTGATAAACCAAGCAGATATTTGAAGTTTACACAGCTACTTTCTCGCCTGAAAATATGTTAAAAGTTTATTTTGTGACCCAGAAAGATTAATAAGAGTAATTTTAAAACTTAGTAGCGGCCGCCATTGCCGGAAACTGGAGTTTGGCTGGGCCGCGCTATGAATTCTGGGATATGGTGGGCCACGAAGGACACACCCGACCCATCCTTCAAATTCGGGGAAAAGGAGGACGCATTTGTCGGCTGCATTCGGAGGAGTCTACGAATTTGGACAGCCTTCGGCACGTCGCTGTGACGTAATCGGTCTACAAATGCGGCCTCAGGAGGATGCAGCCCATGAATTTGGACACAGCCATGGTCTCAGTGGACAGTCATGGTCACACACTGCATGTGGTTTTAAAAGCAACATTGTTCACCACAACAATGGAGATGTGTAATATTAGTGCAGCTACGGTTTGTTCTTGAACATCAGTTCTGTTTTCTACTTTGACCACTTAGACCAAAAAAAGTGTTGTTTTCAGATTCTTTCTTTTTAAATCTGTAAAGCACCTGTTCATTTTTTATTACAATTAGTTTCACATAAATGTTAGTGTTTCCTTTATGATCTTTTAATGCTTACACTACACTGTACACGTCTACATTAGAGACATTTCTGTTACCTATGTATGAGACTGGGCTGCTTGACTACGATTTGGAAATGGATGCAAAATCACATGGATCGTGCTATTGTTTGTTTTTTAATATGATGGACTGAACACAGGAGGTATCTGACTAAGCAAAGATTAATCTGATCCCATTTCTACCTGTCTCTGCTGTTTCAACTGTAACTGTCAGGATATATATTTATTCCAGCTCTCATAGGGCAAAGGAATGACTCAGACTTGTCAAATGTTCTTTGATTAGATACTGTTAGGGACAAAAGAAATATTTTTAATGTGTATCTGCTCATTAGATTGTTTTATGTACTTTAATAATGAAGGCTTGTACACTGAAAAAAAGGGATTGGCCAGCTCTTGGATTTATGTAATCATCTTGGGTGTATTTAACACAACTGCCTCATGTTTAAAAGTTAGGTGTAACTAAATAGTGTAGAAACTACATGATCTGCAGGGAGGGTACATTAATTTGTTCTTATCACGTTCAAATGAAGTAAGTCAATAATGAAGCAGTGCCAAATCTCACGATATCGCACGTGATTTCATCTAGCGTTGTTTTGATCGTGGGTGAGGAATGTTGCCATTTCAGTCAAGTTATGAAAGTGAAGTTGGACTTGTTTGATTTATTTCGCATGAGCTCTATAAGTGAAAGTTATCAGGCTGTATTTTGGTTTTTAAGGCAGACCCATTTGTTCGGGAGAATTTGAATATTTTATTTTATTTTATTTTATTTTATTTTATTTTATTTTATTTTATTTTATTTTATTTTTGTCATTTCGGTCCACACTCCACACCAGTTAGTGGCGGTAATGCACCATTTTGCTGTTTGCCAACCGCCAATAAACCCTATACAGAAGAAGAAGAAGATTCCAGTCAAGTCGAGCTGCCCAGCTCTACTTTTTTTCCGCAGCTTGGACACAAGCAGTTGACTATATATTGCACAGTGTATGTTACAAATAGAATTTGAATTCATTCATTTGTGCTGTCTGAAAAGGCCAGAATTGGGACTGGGATGCAGCCCTGGAGTGTAACAAGTCCAGGTTTATCATGAAAATCATCCAGGAATATACAAACAACTTCCAGAAAAATGAGGAGGAGAAATCAATCTTTACATCAGCTTTTGTCTGAGGAAAAAAATTTGCCCAGCTGTGAGGCTGAAAGAACATCTAAAATCTTCTGAGTGACCTAACCTGGCTTGCTGGTGGGCCAGTGTCTGTCTAACAAAAAACTAATGCAGAGCTTGAATGCCCTTCATATGAAATACAAGTTGTGCTTAAAGAAATGTTTTATCTTTAACCAGGACATGACTGAGGCCACTGCACTGAGTGCCATAGAGAAAACAACAGTGGGCATCTATGTCTCCAGAGACACACCAGGCAATTACTCTTTTGATGTTGGCATCATCATCGAGGGTGTGGTGGTTCTTAAGGACCTGGATAATGTGGCCACTGCAGTAGCCATGCTTTTCGGACTGCTTTACTCTGTCAACATGAGTTACCCATCACAGCTCCGCTACACCTTTGAAGTGATTCAGAAGGTGGTAATGGGATTGGATGCAACTGAACTCTCAAGAAAAGCACAAAACTTTAAGACAAAACTACTCATGTAAGCAATGTTCACTGTTGCTGTGCACTCAAGGTGTTTAGCTCTCTCACTGGTTCTCCTGCATTTTGGACGTTCAATTTCCAAGACAAATCATTGTTGTGTACTGTGTAACTGCCTGTTTTGTTTTTTTCTTTTCCTTTTTGCTCTCTGTACAAGTTTTCTAATTGGCAGCATTTTTACATTTTGGTTTATTTGTTTTCGAAAGTGAAGAAATGTAGTTGTTCAGCCTAAGTAGTCCCATCATGGCTGTGTGAAACAGCATTTTAGGTTTAATTCAGTTGGTGTAAGATTGCTTTGATGGTTTCATGTGTTGAACCAAGATGTCGCAGTATGATCAGTGCTGGACTTTTTGACATTCACTGTATCACTGTTATTTCTGTGGCTCTTCAATAAAGGTTGTGACATGCAAGTGGTATTTTTATTTTCTTTTGTTAGTAATTGTGCTAAAATGCATAATGTTAATGATAATGTTAATAGGAAGGTGTTTGCCAATCCAGTAATTTATTTTAGTGTTGATGGTTACTAACATTATGTTAAATTATTTACATTTATAATTGTTAATTTGATCTTGACATCTTAAGCAGAATGTTTTGTATTGCTCTCTTTCAAGATGGTAACCTGTGTGGAAAAAAAAGCTATAAGGTCTCATTCCTATGCTGTCATTGAGTTGACAAAACACTGAAAAACTGACAATCCTTAACTGCTGATTTATATTTCAGTGAAGATGTAGTGTCACTTTGAAAGGTTACTAGTGGATACTGGCAACCATCGTGGAAGGAACAATACAATTTGTTAAACAGCTTCCATTAAAGAAATTGTATTTGATACTAGAACATAATATCAACTGGTTATACACCCAACAAAAGGGAATTTGGGTGGTTGTTACATTTACAAAAGTCTAACTTGTCATTTGAACAAAATAATGTCATGTTTGTAGGGTGAACGCAATTAAATCATGTTGGATCTGCATGAAATTCAACAACTTTGTTTGTTCTCGTTCAGATGACATGATACAATCTAGGAAGAGTGGTTAGTTGCCTGCACTCATGACATTCACAGGATCACACGGGATTCCACACCACAAAATCACTGGATTTATAAGAGGCAGACGACCATAAACACACCATGTGTATGCTGTTGCTATTTACTGTGCTTTAACCTGTCAAGGACGAAAACCTAAAGACAATTCTGCATCAAGCATTGCTTTGATTGACAGATCAGTGGCATGGTGGTCAGCGCTGTTGTCTCAGAGAAAGAAGGTCCTGGGTTCAAATCCATAATCTGGCGAAGTGTGCAATGGGTTTTCTCTGGTTTCCTCTACAGTTAAAAGTCATGCAGTGCAAGTAGTTGCTTGTCTCTATGTGATAAACTGGTGAGCTGTCTAGGATGTACCCTGCCCATATCACTTCTTGGTTATGCCATCCCCCCCTCAGCAGCCCAAATGACAATAAGAGGATTGATGGATTGGAAGTTGTTGTAAATCTGTTGGATTTTGGGGGGGACATTATGTAATATGAAGACAACATGTACTACAGACATTAGTTACATTTGTTTATTCAACAAGATTACCATTGGTGTAACAAACAAAAATTTTGCTAGTGTAGAAATGTTTAGCTTATTTTAGAGTTTAGACATGTAGAAATGTTTAGTTTGTTTTAGAGTTTAGAAATGTGTTAAGATAGAATGTAGAATTATGGTAGAGACACTGACACTGCCCTGGATAAGGGTTAGGGTTAGAATAAATAAAGGCCTGACTGTGTCATGAACTTAGGAGTAGATCTTAGGAGACCCTCCCCAGTTGAACTGTGAAAGTAAGACAAAGAGGAGTTAATGCTGAGTGGAAATTCCCCAGAGGATACCTGTGTGGGGGTCTCAACATGTAACTTGATAACTGTGGTCTGGAGGGGAGATGGTATTTATGGCCCCTAGGAAGAGACACACACCCACAGTGTTTTAACTGTTACACTCACACATCCACATGCACACTCACTCACGTGCACTCACGTAGACACGCGGGTACGCGCACACACAGGCACTCACGTGCTCGTGCACATAGACACAGACACAGAGTTTGCAGCACATTGTGGGGGATTTATGATGGGGTCGCCTCTATAAAGCTGGCTGTGACTAACAAAGGGGTGAAGATTGTTTCAGAGGGACACCGGCCTCGTCTTCCCTTCTAGAAGTGCATGCTTAAATGAAGATGAATAAAGATGAATAAAGATTTTGTAAAAATAACTACTGAATTTCCGGTGCCATTTCTGGATCCCTCGACGAATAAAAGAACCGGGGTAAAACTGATTTCGTAACAGTAGTTAATGTAACAAGACTGACTTTTGATGTGCCAAAGTGTTTAAACAATATAACCTGAATTTAGATTAATTTAATTGGACTAACTTGGTACAAACATGTTGGTTGAATTAAAATTCACATTAATTGGATGTTCATGTTAATATTATGTTACACTTACAAACATATATCGTGTTGAAACAACACAATCAAGATGGATTAATATAACATGATTTGTTTAGATGGAATATAAGTGGCAAGATAAAATTACGTTCATCCAATGACTTATTTTTGTGAGTGTACGAAGATAACATGTAGTATTTAAGTGACCAAGTAGTGTTGGGTTGAAAGTTTCTGAATGGTGTTGGATTGAGGTGAGAAAATTATGAAGGATCAAATATTCCAAGGGCTGAAATTACTTCATCCAAACATGTTTCATTCACACTGTAGCAACACATGGTGCACAGTTTGATTGAATATGGATGATTCAATTGATTGACTAACAGAGAGACAGACATCAGAGTAACAAATCTATTTAAAATTAATGTAAGCTTGCTACAGCTGTATGTATGAACATGTTACATGCACAAGATCCAAATGTAGATGCTACATGATTCAATTACATTCACCATAGAAACATGGAATTATTTAGTTCAAATTACAAGTTTGGATCTTGTGCATGTAACAACCACCCAATTTCACTTTTTTGAGTCAGCTCACGAAATCCACAAGATCACATTAGATGTCAAACCACAGGAAAATCAGTGGGGTTACAAGAGGCAGACAACCACACCACGTGTATGCTGTTACTATTTCGTATGGTTTAACTTGTCAAGGACAACAACATAAAGCATCATCAAGCATAGCTTTCCTACTTTTGTTAAGTCTGTATTGACAGATTAATGCCATGGTGGTTCGTGCTGTTACCTCAGAGCAAGAAGATCCTGGGTTCAAATCCACAATGAGGCGAAGTTTGCAGTGGGTTCTCTCTGCGTACTCTGGTTTCCTCCACAGTTAAAAGTCATGCAGTTGTAAGGGTAGCTGGTTATTCTAAATTACCCAAAGGTGTTGAAGTGCAAATGGTTGTTTGTCTCTGTATGATAGCGACCTGTCCGGTCTGTACCCTGCCCCTGTTACCCTATCACTTCTGCAGCCCAGATAAAGATAAGAAGATGGGTGGATTGGAAGTTGCTGTAAATCCGTTGAATATTATTTTTGTTGAACATTATGTAATATGAATACAACATGTACTACAGACATAAGTTACATTTCATCCATTCAACAAGATTATCATTGGTGTAACAAACAAATATTTTACTAGTTCATGTAACAAGACTGACTTTTGATGTGCCAAAGTGTTTAAACAATATAAGATGAATTTAAATAAATCTAATTAGACTAACGTGGTACAAACATGTTGGTTGAACAAAAGTCAAATTAATTGAATGTTACTGTTAATATTATGTTAAACCTACACACATATATCGTGTTGACACAACACAACCAAGATGGATTAATATAACATGATTTGTTTAGATGGAATATAAGTGGCAAGATAAAATTACGTTCATCCAATGATTTATTTTTTTGAGTGACAGTTTGAACGAAGCACTGAAACTTGCACATATTTATTGTAGATGCATTGAAGCTAATCGAGATATTTAATGTCAATCTGTGGCTGCAATTAAACACTTTAATGGAAACTTTATTAACTAGTAACTTCATCAGTCATGACAGAAGCTAATATTTCTGTCCTACACTGAAAAAACGGGATTGGCCAGCTCTTGGATTTATGTAAGCAACTTGCGTGTATTTAACACAATTGCCTCATGCTTTAAAGTTAAGTGTAACTATATAGTGTAGAAACTACATGATATGCAGAGAGGCTAGATTAAATTGTTCATATCATATTCGAGTGAAGTAAGTTAATAACTTTCAGTCTCGTACGCTTTGGATCGTGGTTTCAGGAAGGCATCCATCTCAGTCAAATCGAGCAAATTGGGTGGTTGTTACATTAAAAAAGTCTAACTTGTAATTTAAACACAATAATATCATGTTTCTATGAACGTAATTAAATCATGAAGGATCTGTATAAAATTCAACAACTTAATTTGTTCTTGTTGAGATGACCTGATACAATCTAGTAAGAGTGGTTAGTTGCTGAACTCGTGAAATTCACAAGATCGCACGAGATGTCAAACTGCAGGAAAATCACTGGAGTTATAAGAGGCAGAAAATTACACACACACCACGTGTATGCTATCGCTATTTATTGTGGATTAACCTGTCAAGGACAAAAACGTACAAAAAAATTCTGCATCAAGCCTTGAAATCATAGCTTTCCTGCTTTTGTTAAGTCTGGATTGGTGGCATGGTGGTTAGTGCTGTTGCTTCACAGTAAGAAGATCCTGGGTTCAAATCCACAGTCTGGCTAGTTTGCACTGGTTTCTCTCTGGGTATTCTGGTTTCTTCCCACAGTTAAAAGTCATGCAGTTGTTAGAGTTAGGTTAATTGGTGATTCTAAATTACCTGTGAATATGAGTGCAAATGGTTGTTTGTGATAGACTTATGAGTTGTCCAGGGTGTACCCTGCCTTGTAACCTATCACTTCAGGGTTATTTCCCAGCCCCCCTGCAACCAGGATAAAGATAGGAGGATGGTAGTTGTTGTACATCCATTCAATTTTTATGGTAACCAGGATCTAGAGTTTGTTGAACATTATATAATATGAAGAGAACATGTAGTATTTAAGTGACCAAGTAGTATTGGGGTAAAAGTTATTGAATAGTGTTGAAATAAAATGACAAAATTGTGAAGGATTAAAATATTCCAAGAGCTCAACTTACTTCATCTAAACATGTTTCAATCGCGTTTTATGAACACAGAATGCACAGGTTTATTGAATATGAATAAGTTGTGTTGATTGAACTCAATTGTTTAAGTTTCTGCCAAAGCAAAACATTTGTGTGCAACCAATGTCCACTATTGAATCAAGTAAATCCAACATGGCCTTTTTTTCAGTGTAACATCGTTTAAACAGTAACAGCTTTACTACAATATAAGCTAACGTTTACACCGTAACTTTAAGCTAGCACCATAAAGACGGTAAAACACGTAATAATATCTACAAATGCATCTCAAAGCTGTTATATTAGCACTCGGTGTATTACTAACATAACCACATTAACATTATTGACACTCGCTGACTTTTAATAGTCCTTCTATAAATGCTGTCCGTTTAAATGGTCTTACCTGTAACACTGCTGTATCCACCGGATTCCAGCCAGAGTGGATTCTGGAGTCTTCCCACGCTCCTGTTAGTGATCCTCCATCTGGATGGATGAGAACAACCTTCTGAACAATCTAGCAGGTGGAGATGGCTCATATCTATGGGACTGATTTCTGCTAATAACGCCCATTGTATGGACTGATAACAGCCGAAGCGGGTAAATAAAGTCACCCGGTCGCTAGCTGTGCCATTACCCAGCATACACCTCTCCCTCCATAAATGCAATAAACGATACAAAAGTAATAGCCTATAATTAATTTATCTGCTGTATCTGATGTTTCTCAGATAGTTGTTTACATTATATCATTTATTGTGTTCAGTACACGTCACTACAATGTGATTTCGGAAATGTATAAATATACGGACAACAGGCTCTTCCACGGCAATCTCTTGTCGTCAATAAACAACGTTTAGGGAGCGCTATAGTATTCAATGAGAGGACCCTGCACGTCAATTCTCGACGTGTGAGGGGGTACCAGGCGTCGATAAGTGAAGCAGAGGGAGCCTGACCATCGTCACACATTTGACGAGTTGGGAGGAGAACGTGTTGACTCTGCGTCTTTGTCACTCAGTGTAACCTGAGTGGTGTAAAATATCTTTTCTAAACCAGTCATTTTCCTGTTTGTATCCTGCAGAGCCACCTAAAGACGAACCATTCAATGATCCATTTTCCTCGAAGGCTTCTGAAAACTCAGATTCATCTTCCGCATCTTCATCTGTATCGTCTGTGTTGTCATCCTCATCTTCATCCCCAAAGAAGCGAAAGCACAAATACAAGAAAAAGAGCCAAGAAATACAAGAAGGAGAAGAAGAAGCTCGTTCATTCACCCTACAGATGTTTAACAGTGCTCTTGTTAGTGTATTATGAAATATTTATGTTCTTACTACAGTGAATAAAGGGTCAAATGGGCTGTTTGCTACATAGCACTTTTGTATTCTGAGCACTCAATGGGCTTCACACAACTTGCCCCATTCACACAACACACTTTTTCCCCTATGCTGTTTCTAAGTGCTTTCCGTGCACAGAGCAACATGGAGTTAGTATTTTGCCCAAGGATATTTAGCATGCAGATGAGAATCAAACTACCAACCTTCCAGTTAGTAGGTGACCTGCTCTACGACCTGAGCTACAGCCACCCCACAAACAATGGGGAAGCTGAGTAACACAAAAACAATCAGTGATGGGAAATTGCGTTATCCACCTATCTGCGGGTTGATGGAACAGGAAGGAATATCTGCTATATTTCTCATCCTCTCCCCTCCTATCTTCCCTCTACTGGGCAGGAGCAGCCCTAAGACCTGGACTTAGCGGCTGCTGTATAGCATTTCATGTTAGGAAGAGTCGAGCAAAACTTCAAACTATACAACAGCTCAATTTACTAGCTGGGCCCAGGTCCTCATTTTAGGTTTGACAGCGTTTCAGTAGGTAAAAGTGAATGCTTTGACATGAATTGAGCTGCGGTTTGGGGAAGGCCTCGAAGGGGACTGGCGATGGCTCCCGGGCCTGGCAGATCCCCATGCACTAAATACACTGAAAAAAAGGCCATGTTGGATTTACTTGATTCAATAGTGGACATTGGTTGCACACAAATGTTTTGCTTTGGCAGAAACTTAAACAATTGAGTTCAATCAACACAACTTTTTCATATTCAATAAACCTGTGCATTCTGTGTTCATAAAACGCGATTGAAACATTTTTAGATGAAGTAAGTTGAGCTCTTGGAATATTTTAATCCTTCACAATTTTGTCATTTTATTTCAACACTATTCAATAACTTTTACCCCAATACTACTTGGTCACTTAAATACTACATGTTCTCTTCATATTATATAATGTTCAACAAACTCTAGATCCTGGTTACCATAAAAATTGAATGGATGTACAACAACTACCATCCTCCTATCTTTATCCTGGTTGTAGGGGGGCTGGGAAAAAACCCTGAAGTGATAGGTTATGAAACAGGGTACACCCTGGTCAACTCACAAGTCTATCACAAACAACCATTTGCACTTACATTGACAGGTAACTTAGAATCACCAATTAACCTAACTCTAACAACTGCATGACTTTTAACTGTGGGAAGAAACCAGAATACCCAGAGAGAAACCAGTGCAAACTAGCCAGATTGTGGATTTGAACCCAGGTTCTTCTTACTGTGGAGCAACAGCACTAACCACCATGCCATCAATCCAGACTTAGCGAAAGTAGGAAAGCTATGATTTCAAGGCTTGAGGCAGAATTTTTTTGTACGTTTTTGTCCTTGACAGGTTAATCCACAATAAATAGCAATAGCATACACGTGGTGTGTGTGTAGTTGTCTGCCTCTTATAACTCCAGTGATTTTCCTGCAGTTTGACATCTCGTGCGATCTTGTGAATTTCATAAGATCAGCAACTAACCACTCTTACTAGATTGTATCAGGTCATCTCAACAAGGACAAATTAAGTTGCTGAATTTCGTACAGATCCTTCATGATTTAATTACGTTCATAGAAACATGAAATTATTGTGTTTAAATTACAAGTTAGACTTTTTTTAATGTAACAACCACCCAATTTACTTTTTTCGGTATACCAAAAAAAGTAGAGGCGGCTGTTCGACTTGACTGAGATGGATGCCTTCCTGAAACCACGATCCGAAGCGTACGAGACTGAAAGTTATTAACTTACTTCACTCGAACATGATATGAACAATTTAATCTAGCATCTCTGCATATCATGTAGTTTCTACACTATATAGTTACACTTAACGTTAAAGCACGAGGCACTTATGTTAAATACACGCAAGATGCTTACGTAAATCCAAGAGTTGGCCAATCCCTTTTTTTCAGTGTAGAAATGAAGAAGTTAAAGAATTGAGAACAAGGAGGGAGGGAGGGAGGGTGGGGCACGTAAATGAGAATGATAACAGCCGAAGCGGGTAAATAAAGTCACCCAGTCGCTAGCTGTGCCATTACCCAGCATACACCTCTCCCTCCATAAATGCAATAAACGATGCAAAAGTAATGGCCTATAATTAATTTATCTGCTGTATCTGATGTTTCTCATATAGTTGTTTACATTATATAATATATTGTGTTCAGTACACGTCACTACAATGTGATTTCGGAAATATATAAATATACGGACAACAGGCTCTTCCGCGGCAATCTCTTGTCGTCAATAAACAACGTTTAGGGAGCGCTATAGTATTCAATGAGAGGACCCTGCACGTCAATTCTCGACGCGAGGGGGGTACCCGAGGCGTCGATAAGTGAAGCAGAGAGAGCCTGACCATGCGTCACACATTTGACGACTTGGGAGTGAGAACGTGTTGGGAGAGTAGCTGCTACTTCAAAGTCTCCCTGTTTTTAAATTAAATCTTTAATTAATTAAAGAGAATGAGGATTTTGTTAAAGAAAAGCATCATGTGGCCCTATGAATAAAGAAGAAGAATAAAAACTGATACAAAGTAATGGCATAACCTATATGCTAATTAGTGAATGAGATCATAATCTATATGTTGTTAACTTTGTTTTGGAAAGATTATGATAAATGAATGATAACTAGTTCTAGTTGGAGTTATGATCTTATGAACTATGAAAATGAATCAATCAAGTTAGACGTGGCTGAACTGAATTTGGAACCAGTTTAATATAAATTTAATGATGCACATAAACAAAACATAAAAACTAAGTGATATCAAATGTTTGGAATAATCAATAGTAATAGAGCTATTCGCATGTTATGTGATGTTAGTTAGCCACTGTAGTTAGCAGCCAAATGGCTCGGTAGCAAGGTAGCTAGCATTATACTCACCATCATGTTTAACTGCTACGCCATTGGCTTAGACCAGGGGTTTGCAACCTTTTACACCCAAAGAGCCACTTGGACCCGGTTTCCACGCAAAAGAAAACACTGGGAGCCGCAAATACTTTTTGACATCTAAAATGAAGATAACACTGTATATATTGTTTTTTACCTTTGTGCTTTGTGTGAACAACTAAGGTGTATTGCTTATGAAATCCATGAAGTGCTACAGAGAAAATTACATTTTATTTATGTAATTAACACATTTTGAACTCTTAAAGAAATATAACAAAAGGAAAGACACCAACCTGAACTAAAATGATCCAGCAAACAAAAACTGTTGTGAGCCGCCATCCTTATATCGCCTTTGGGCTGTTGGAGCCTTGACCTGACTCTTAAAAAATAATTGGAAAAAAGCTCTATGCTGCTGAAAAATGAAAAATAGATATTTGCAAAATTCTGCCTAAATATGTATTTTACCTGGTTAATGCGTCTTGGCGGGCGTGGTTTGCAGCGCCGCTGCAGGGAGGCGGACGCACCTGAGTGACACCCGCAATCACACCTCGCTGCCTTTACGTCTGCGCTATCTGTGCTGTTGTGTTGTTGGTGGTGTATGTCGGGCTGTGAGCTGAAAAGCTACTGCCGGCTGTATGCGTACAGCAACCGTGTGTGAAAAGTGCTCAATAAAGAGATTCTCAAAAGCATGTTCATGGAAACATCGTCGGGTCTGCCGTGATTTGTTTACAATGGGACTTTGCTCCTGAACCTCTGCGCACAGAGTCCGCAAATCGGGGCTGTACGAAGTCAGTTTACGCAGGACTGTAAGCTGTCATCTGTGAGGCGTGAGCGGTGTTTGTCTTTAACATAGTTCACGGTGGAGAACAGCTGCTGACATAATGTGGATCCGAAGATCCATAATTGGCCTATCTGGGGTTGAAAGTCTCGATAAATGCACGGCGTTTCGGCGGGTACACCGGCTTCCGTGAGTGTGACTCTTATTATGAGCAACGAAAAAATAATAGAATATAATTTTATTTTTATATTTCAATATCACAATAATCTTCCAATTTAGAACTACGAGTTAAAAAGAACTAACATAAATAAAATACACTTCAGCTAAATACTTCTAATTTATTTGCCCAAACCAGGCGGAGCCGCAGTATAAGGACTAAAGAGCCGCATGCGGCTCCGGAGCCGCAGGTTGCCGACCCCTGGCTTAGTGCAATCTAGATCATCCAGTCTCTGCTTTTTGTATCACTTTGAACGTGTGCTGTGTAGGTCACAGAGGCACACAAATTTTTATCTTCTGCTCCATCCATGGTGCAGCAACTTGAACGAGCGCCTTCAGTGTGTCTGTTGGTGCCCCTTTGGCTTGACCTTCCAGAGCGCTCCACTGGCTGTCGCACTCTGATAGGAGGGACTTTCTTTAATAAGGTTAACTGTGTTTGTATAAGCTCCTCTGCATTTGAATTAAGTTTGTTTTCCCTCCCTTTGGTGTCAGAACATTTATTTTTTAGCATGAATCCAGCAGGTAGATCTATATAAGAAAGTCGGAGATACATTATAACAGGTGAGACAATCCTCTTTTTTGTGTGGGACTATTTTTGATTATAGGGCTTGTTTTATATAGCATATGAAGTTCTTTAACTCTGAACTGATTTGGACTAGATTCCCTTAGACTACGGTGTTTCGAGGTGATAATAAAATAAATTACTCATTTTTTCCACCAGAATGTCTTTGGGAATGAGATTGCTCACCAGAATAGAAGGAAAACAAACTAAATATAAAGCACTGAGGCTCATTAAATGGTTGCAGAAGAAACACCTGCTAAAGAAGCTTAGATGCCCTGTTTGTCACCATAAGATGAAAATGATTTCTGTGGTAAAGAAAGACCAATATATGTGTAATGTATAATGCATGTTAATGTAGTGCATGTATCAAATATAACAAAATATTTCTATGTTATCAATGCAAGAGGCAGCATTAACCCCTTTTCATTATTATTTTCTTCATATTTAAATTTGTGATTATGTTTCCAATTAATGTTCATGTTTAAGGGTCCATTTCTTTACTTAACTCATTGGTATATTCTCAGGTGCTGCAAAAGAGCAAGTCATTGGAAAGTTTCTAGAACAATCAGAACTGGCTCCCTCTTTGCGAAATCTCTTTTCAGCTGGAATTTCATTTACAGGTATATGTAGATGTAGACATTAATAGCAATGTACCTTTCACAATTGAACACCAATACAAGACTTGTGAAATACAATTAGGGCCTCAGTAAGTAATAATTGTCTCAATTTCTGTCACAGATTTTCACAAGGCTCAGGCTCAGACAAATAGATATGATCGATGATGAAGTGGCTGGCAGCTCCAGAACACTAAGTAGCATGGCAAGACACATTCGACATATTTGTATACGTGCAATTAAAAGACACAGAATAAACAATGGACACTGTTACGGGTTCGAAATTGAGGACGAGAGTAAAACAATGATGGTCCAGAAGAGGTCAATCAAACAATTGATTTTAATGAATACACGCAGCGTGGAGAGGTGCAAACTGCAAAGCAGTTGTACATCTCTACCCAAAATACACTCTAGATTGCTTTTATAACATCAGGGTATTGTAACGCCCCTTCTTGCGTTTACAAGCACATAATTTGCATGTACAGAACATTCATGTATTTTAAGAATTAACTGCAACGTAGAGGTTCCTCCTTGTGGCATACTCTTAAGAATATGGTGATGATCTAAGGCCTTTGAGGTCACCATGGGCTGGACATCCTTCCGTCACCTGTAACTAGGCAAACTCAAATGCAACAAGAAGCTGAATACATTCAGGCCTTTGCTCAGCTACTTTTTTTACTGTAACAATATACTCAGCATATGAGTTATGATACATATATATTTAACTCAATCATTTTAAAGTAGTTATAACTGCACCTGTAATAAACATGTTAATATTTGATTATGATAACCCCT
Organism: Oreochromis aureus; assembly: GCF_013358895.1. Taxonomy (NCBI): domain Eukaryota; kingdom Metazoa; phylum Chordata; class Actinopteri; order Cichliformes; family Cichlidae; genus Oreochromis; species Oreochromis aureus. The sequence continues at coordinate 374,109 of NC_052963.1, read as the reverse complement.
ATAATATAAATTATACCATAATGCCAGCAGCTTCAATAAACACTTTGATGAAATGATAATTAATGCAATGATAAGATGATGGTTATGTAAAATAATCCCTGTAATTCCACAATTCCCCCTTTTGACGTCTTCCAAAGACGTCACTACACCATTCCCAGGTCCACTACCTTCGCTCTGACCCTCTCTAGCCGCCCCCTGACTCAGCAAATCCGACAACAACCTCATGTCCTCTAGGTGGTCCAGCAATAAAACACCAGCTCCCACTTGAAAACACTTCATGCTGGCCCTAAGGAGGGGCATTTTGCCCCTCCCTTCTTTTCCTCCCCATCCCCGGCTGCCTCCCTCTTCCCGCTCCACCACACCCACCCACACAGGTAGGGCCTTGGGGTGCGGGTGTGTCACCAGGGTGCAGGGGAGGCATTCCCCCTCTGTCCCCTTCTGGCCACCTGTGCCTCAATTTTATTTCACAACTTAGACATCCACATTATTCACACTCTCATAACACACACACACACACACATATATATATATATATATATATATATATATATATGTAGGGCCTTGAGGGTGATCACGTTAACGGCGTCCAGAGGACAGTTTGTGTATTCAACCCTACCTCTGGCGCGGTGCCCACCTCTCAATTTTAAATCCATGTAGACATTGAGGGTTCTCGGGAGGGCCGTGCTGACACCTGCTGCTCTCTGGCAGCAGCACCATGCCCTCCCTTGTTTTAAATGCACTTTAGAACAACACGCAGCAACACTACACATGAGCGGGGAGGGAGGTATGGGGTCTTAACACACCCCGTTCTCTACTAGCCATCGGGGCGGGGGCTGGGAGGAGGTGTTGGCTGTCCGATTGGCCTCCCTGCTGCTGCGGAGCCTGGGGCGGTCTGCTTGCCTCCACCCCGGGGAAAGGGTCACATCTCTTGGGTCTGGTGCGTTGCCCCTCTGGGGGCGAGGGTACCTGGACCCAGGGCATAGAGTATGTTTGGGGAGTATGATTGTGTGTACATGTCTATGTATGTCTATCCCTACGTTGGGTGAGTGCTGAGTGTTTGTATATGTGTGCATGAGGGTGGGAAAGCATGTTTATGTCTGTGTGTGCCTGTTTGTCTGTGTCTATATGTCAGGTCAGGTCTTAGACTCCACCTCCTGGGTACTCCCAGGCCCTCCAAGTGTGGAGGCCTATCTCCCCTCACCACACTCCCTGCTGGTAACTGATGCCCTCAGGGGTCGGTGCATTGGTGGTTCTTGGTGTCCGGGCTGGGCGCTCAGGTATGCCGGCTCACTCCCGGTGGCTACTTGGCGGGGCCCGATGCCTGTCGCTCGGTCAGGCCTCTTCCGGGGCAAAGGGGCCCTCGGGTCTCCGGCCGGGGCCTGCAACTCGGTTCACTCTGGCACAGCTGGCTGCCGGCAGAGCCGGCGGGCACGCCGGTGCAGCCCCTCTGGCTTCTGCTCCGTGGCTACTGGGTGACCCCCTCGTCTGGGATCTCCTCAGCCCTTCCCAGGAAGGTGGCACGGATGCCCCTCCGGTGGTACTCCTTGGGCTCTCGCACTCTGGGTCCTCTGGATGTCTGGAGCCTGGATCTCCTCCATGCCTGCTTCATGCCCTGGGGGACGGGGCTATGGGCCTCCACACCCTCTAGCAGACCGTTACATGGGAAAACCTTTTTGTATACAAGCGTTGATCCACACAGGTGTGCACACGGGTGTTCACTGTTCGTAGACATAAACTACACCTTTCTTAGCTGCTACTTCAAAGCACATTGTGCGCTGTCTGTCCTGCGTGCTGCACAACAACTTTCAATATTTAGTATTTACTGCTGTTCACACTCAGCTAGATTAACGTGATGGTGTTGTGTTTAGTATGTTGCTTTGTTTTTGTGTTTTTTTTTGCTTGTCTTCTCTTCTTTTCTCTCAACAGGTGATCCAGGATTTTTTTTTTTTTTTTTTTTTTTTCTTTGTCTTTATAAGTGCCCTTTCTCACTGTCCCTTTTCCTTCTGTTTTTCTTTTCCTTCCTCTCTTTCTTTCTCCCTTTCCTATCCCCCAGTCATGTCTGTCCCATCTGTAACAACTGAAAATAAAATAAATAATAACAACAAAGTTTGATTAAATGGACCAATACGGCAATGCCATGATGATCCATTTGGCAAAATAAATCCATTTGGTATCCTTGCTGGTCTTCAGACAACAATTCTGACGGCTTAAGAACCAAATGGGGGACAAAAAAAAAAAAAAAAAAAAAAAAAAAAAAAACACTTCATGCTTAAGTGGTCTCTGCTCCTTTTCTGGGTCCCTCTCTAGTGGAAATCTTCTCCTGTAAGGGATAGAAAACAAACAACCTTTCTCTGCTCCACCTTACTAACTTACTGTGTTCATCTCAGGTTCCTGTCATTATTCAAAGTTGGTTCACAATATCATATCAGGCAAAATGATAAACCCTACTGCCACGTCTGCTTTGTTAAGCTCCTCAGCTAGACTCTGTACCGGTTTGCCAATCTGTGTGTACATGCCTCTACACTTTTAATGTCTAAATGCACATCTGGATGTATGTGCACTTGTATGTCTGTCTGCATCTATGAGTCAGTGGTTTTTCAGAAAAAAAAAAAAGGCGTTAAAGTGAAGAATGTTTCCTGACTATTAACTCCTGATACTGGAGGGACTTTCCGGGTTGCCCAACCTCCTAGGTTTGGCCTTTTACACTTTTACTAAAAAAATTTTAACCGAGCCCAAAGAGATTTTTATTTTGCTCCTGTGCTTGACAGGTTAAGCGAAGTTGTTTTTTGTTTTGTTTTGAAATTTTTCCCTTCTGTGTGTGTGTGTGTACATAAGTAAGAATATGATAATCAACATAAGATCCCTGGTTTGCAAATGATTTTCTGCCCCGCTGCAGGGCAACATCATGTGGTGGTGAGTCTATGTTGGCTAGTTTAATGCAAATATGTAACAGTTGCTTCATTACATTGCCCACTCAGAGTTGCGCAGTTTCAAAGTATGTGGAGCGTTCAATACACATTTCTTGGCTAATTATTTTCCCAATAAAAGTGAAATCACACATTGCATTTGATTTCACTTATATATTATCATGTTCTGGGCTCTATCCATTATATTAACTTTATTCAATCTCAATACTCTTTATGTGTGTGAGCAACGCTTTTAGTCTTATTAAACACAACCCAAGTAAAATGCACACCATCCCCATGTCAGCCTAAATCTCCGCTAAAAAGCACACTTCAAAGTTTTCTATCTGGATTTACGCCTCTTTTGGCCTCAAGCATATACATAACATGCAAGGGTTACTGTTAATGCCCGTTAGACAAGTTTCCATTATCTACAACATTTTGTTTCACCCGGCTCACCCTCACACATTTCCTGTTCACTTATTGCATATTTATCTTTAACACCATTTACCTCAGTAGTTGCTAAGCAGAAACAAAGCAACCTGTGGTCCACCTTTACCCTGTAAAATAAACCCCTGTCATGTTTGTGTCTGTAAGCATGTTTTGCATTCATTCATTACACTCCACGCCATTCCTGCAAGTTAGGAGCTGTAAAGTTGAAAGCTGCATCAAGTCCAGGCCTTTGGCCTGGCCTATATATAAATCATGTGTGTTTGTAAGCGTGCATGCAATTCACCTGCTATGTTCTCATCATCCCTCAACATGTATCACCTGGACACTCTCACCAGTGAAGCTTAAAACCCTCTTGGATAGAACATCAACTCTAAACAAGCACAGTTATGCATTGTGTATAAAATTAACTCAACCTGTAAATAGAGACATCACTGTTATGACAAACATAAAATAATACTGTACAACACGTTATTAATACAGTCATCCTAAGGCAGATTATCTGTTTCCTATATTATTTTGGCCACCCCTGCTGCATGCTGTGCACATTTAGGGTGCCTTGCTTCTGTTGGACTCAACCTCATGCTAACCTACATAAGTACCTGTCTTAAGAGAGACCTCTGCACAGCTCAGACGCCAATTGCAAGAGCTCTCTAACATTAGAATCATCAACTGTGACTTATATAGTGTTATTTCGGTAACTTTATACTTCACACATTTTGAACGTTGTTTATATGGGGAGTTCCTCTTTTTGTGTCTATATTTATTAATATGCCTTGTGCACTAAAGCTTCCTGTTTTTCAGTCTGGCTGAGCACTTGTTTGTGAGTAGAAACTGGCCTCTACAAGCCTTCATTAGCAGATACACATTACAAATACTTCATATATACAGAGAAAAACCCAATAATCCACATTTCACTATTTTGTTCTTTGGTTCAGATTTGGATTCTGTATTGTTCTTTATTTCTTATTCTTTATATTTACATTGTTTTTTGCTAGTCTTGGTTTATTATTGTCTGTTTGGGAGCTGACATAGTCTCTATAAATAAACTTCTTTTGGTGGAGTAGCATCAGGAGAGAAGCTCCAGAGAGGCATCTTCCATGTTAAACACTAAAATATAACATAAGAGATCTTCTCAACGTGTTGTATATTTTTAATATTTCCTTATTATTTTGTCATAAAATAAATCAACCAAATAACTTAAGCTGTGTGACAGCACCTTGCGTCTACGCCAGGCTGTGAACTGCCCTGAAGCTACACCCCCTTTCACCCCATTTACTTTCTCAATCTTAGTTTAAACTATTCCTGACTTCCCTCAATGCACACTGTAAAGTGTAAAAGATACAATTAGCTTTCTCCTGGTAAAAGGTCCTACATTATTTTCTCTACCTTTGGAAACATCCTCTATCGAGTTAACCCATTTCATTTTTCAAACTTAGGCCTGATTTCTTCGCCCCTTTAACGGGTAGCGCATATCCGGTCTGAACACTGTGTTTGGGCAATTTTTAATTGTTGCAGGATTTCTATGTTATGTAAAGTTCCTCTCATCCCTTTTATGCTTCCATTATAACCTGTGTCTAACAAGCTTTTGATCTTCTTTGTAATATAAACAACTCGGTGTATTTGTGCTCTGTTCTTCTCCTTTCTCTCGTCTGATCATCTCAAGTACGTCCTGTACCAAATTTGCTTCCTCTTTTCAAGCCCCACATTTAATTACAAGCTCAAACATATTTGCCCTATATTGCTGTCTCGACGTGTTTCCTGTCAACTTGACAGAGTTATTCTCAGAACTCAGAAAGGTCACGTAGACATTTGCTTAGTAACCCTAAAAGAGCACCTTTCATGTAGCTAATCGCATATATTAACACCCCCCTTTTTGTGACACATCTCATGTGTTACAAACTCAAAATCCTTCACTCAAGCTTAGGAAATTAAAAGAAAAAAGTTAGTCCTATCATATTAGGCATACATGCTCCGGCCCTTCAAACCTGTATTTAAGGAATGAAATCAAATTAATCATCATGTCAAATCCTTTCTTGGCTCCATCCACAGCCTGCATCCTTGACCTGGAAACAAAACCTGTGTGTTAACCAGAACGTCACCTTTTATACTCAGTTTTCCACTTATGATCCAACCTGTGTTATAACAGAAAAGTTAAAACAGAACAATTATCAGTCATGTGTCCAACCTTAGTCCAGTCTTTTGTCAGTGTCCAGTCGGTCCACCCTATGGTCTGCCTCGTCCGTCCAGTCACCATCCATTTACACACATTCACTCACATGCATTAACATCAGGTATTGCTGACAGTGGAGACTATCTCGCAAATATTCAGTCTTCACTCTCAGCAACATCAACTCATTTATTTGTTTTACTTTGTTTTTAAGAAAATAGTTCTTTCTGCTTTTAGACTGGATTGGCTCGCATGCAATCCTTTTACTTTGTCAGCGCTGTTATCCACTCTTTTGCAGGCCTGCTTACAACAAAAATGAGAAAAAGAGAGCTGAGTATTAGCTCATCAAAGTACAAAACAAAATCACCTGACAGGTTTTTCTTTATAAGTGCACTGTTATAAAAACTATGGGCCCTTTTAGACATGTCCATGTTTATCAAAACTCCCTCTATTAAAAATAAAACAACAACCTCAAAAATCTTCAACAATCTTAAATTTCACCCATAGAACACACCCAAAACGTAAAAAAGCTACACCGTTTTGTACACGAGATCCCCCTTTAAGCACTTTACCAAACTCACATTCAACCTTAACATATAAGCACGTTCTCACAATATGTCAACACTAATTTATACACCTCCTAATCAAATTTGCACCTCTGAACAATCTGCCCCTCCTTTAAGGCCTCAATCACACACACACAGCAAGCTCCTCTGTCCACATTCACACGAGCTCTCAAACTTTTTCCATACTCAGCCATATCTCAACAATTTAACTTGGCAAAAGAAATACATGTTTAAACTTTATCACATTATTGAATTATTTTCATTTTCTTTCTATACTAATCACTTACTCTGATCAATCAGTGCAAGAGCACTCCTGAGTCACTCTTATAAACACTTTAATCACTTTATTCAACATTCACACCATTCTATCACTCATACAAGTAGCAAGCCGATCTTCATTGCGTATGTTTGTGTGTGCTATTTTGCATATATGGCTTTACAGTCTCACAGACACATTCCCATTCTCCAGTTAAAGAGTCAGTTTTCTCCGTCCCCGAATCACTAACCCCAACTTTAATTTCCCACCTTAAATCACAGCCCTCCTGGCCTTCCGCCAGCAGTTAGGGCTTGCTCTCAGGTTCCTGGACACTGTAAACAATTCAACCAGAAACTTGCCTTAACATATCCATTCATGTTAACCTGTAATTTCTTCAGACTCCTGCATCTGGAGAATTGGCCTGGGTCTGCTTTACTCCTGAAAATAACAAACTAAGACATTTTCATTATTATCACGGACGCCTAAACGACCCATTTCTCTTTTTCTAGTCAAAAATACCAATTATGCCATGTATGTAAGCGTGTTCTTCCTTGCGTTATGTGGTCATGTAAATGCAGTGTAAGCTGTTTTCTTCATTGCATCCTATATATTCATATTTAATTTATGCATTTCACCACTGAGCTTTAGATTCAAACTATCTCACTTCTGATTCATTTCAAAAATATCTCACATGTAACAATTTGTATGTGTGTTTTCTATTCATTAAGGTAATAACAATTATTTCTTCCATTATTCTTACCTTTTCTAATGTTTACCTCTTTGTTATGCTATGGTGGACATCCCTAAACAATTCATGAGTTCAGGTTTCAATTTTCAATCCAATTATATCCTATATTCTCGCAGTCAAACTCGTCCAGCTTCATCTCTCACTGGTCTTCTCTGCACAATGTCCTGTTCGGGCTTCAAAGCTCCCGCAAACACAGTCTGTTTCTTCTCTGTTTCTTTACAGTCTTTCTTTCAGATCAAGTCCCAGCATGGCAAAATATCACTCAATGTGTAGTGCTCTTCCACAATTCTTTATCCCACTGTTCAACTGCCCAGCCTGTATTTTCACAGTACATGTTACAGTACACTTACATGCTGCTGCTGGTCGTCAGTCGTCATCAGTGTTACTGGATCAGTGGCACTGCCGTTTGCCTGCTGTATTCAAGTCCACGATGTTCTATCGGTCTTCATCAGGCGATTAACTGTCCTTTGAACTTCTTCTCCGCTTCAGGGACAAAGTGAGAGATCCAGCCGCACAATTTCGAGCCAAAAACTGGCTTATTTTCCCAATTCTTTTAATCTACTTTTCTGCTGCTGAACTCAAGGTTGCAAAGTTGAAAGACGCCCACCTGTATTGACACACTAAACCATATAATTAGTATTATATTCATTTTTTCTTAAAGGCTTCATTTGCTTCATGTGCCTAGAGTTAACTCTCTCTCTCTACTCTGGGTGCACACTTGTCACCGTGAGCTTCCCTTTTTATGGGCATGCATTTCCTGTCCCACACACACATACTTCCTGTTGCAGCAGCCTCGGTACACAGAGCCATATTTCCTGTTCCTCAAACTAATCTAACTCCTTTGTTTTTTGTTTTCTTGAATTAAAAACACTTTCAAACTTTAGCACATCCTACTTTTCATCACACAAGAAATATATTCCACACTCCTTTATTCCATACACACCTTTTAAATGCTCTAACCTCTTTCAGACGCCATAACTCGTCTCACACGCACTGCCTTTCTCTCTCTCAGACTTCCCCTTTTCACTTACTCAGACAAATCACCCAGTCACTCAAATCAAATACTGACAGCATTCACACAGTTAAAATCACACAAAATACGCTTTCATACGAGTATCTTGGACATGCCTTCCATGATCAGAAAGAGCAAGTCAAAAAAAAAAAAAGAAAACTGAAACCTCTCATAACATCACTGAAGGTCAAATATCTTCATAGACCCAAAAGTAAGCATATTATTTCCCTAGTCAAAAGTCAAACCGTTACTCACAGTAATTTTTAATCTCACAGCCTTTGTGTTTTGAAACTAAAAAGAGGAAGGAACAGCGCCCAATTTAAACTGCGCATGTTGTCACTCAACGACACACACAGAAAATGTAACTGTATATATTATCTCAAACTGAAACAAAACCCATCTAAAAATCCTAAAACATCTTACTTCGACACCCCAAAACACACATCGCTTACAGACATCTTTATTAATTAAATTATCTCAAATTCAATTTCAGTTCTCAGAACTCAGGTAACGGTCTTAAGTATCAACAGTTTATGTATCCTATCTCAAAACCCCGCAAAAAGTCATACAGTCATGGCAAGAAATAAAACTTTACTTACATATTGTAATAAACAAAACCAGCGTACATGCATCAGCAATGTCTAGCAGTCTCTATTAACTTCCTCATACTCTATGGACCTCTCAGCTGCCTTATTTGCATTCTCACACACACACACACAGTCTAAAAATAATACCAGCCTGACTCACAGACTCAGACCAGTCTCTTAATATATTTACACAGACGTCCTATGATTACAACTGCACAGATTTTAGGCTTCTCATTCCAAAACCTACACAATTTAGACAATTTTTAAATTAACCCTCCAAGGGACAAACTCCCTGAGTTTTTGTGATCAATTTAACCAGTCTCGGCCCCGGACCGTGGTCAAATATCTAAGACCCTACACAATTTAAAAGCATCAATCAACTCAACCCGGAAAGCCCTGTTATGTGGACACCCCACATCCCAGGCTTCCCAGTTTTAAGTTAAAGGTAGGCGCCCGAAACCCGGTTTCTACTGACCAAAAAGTGCAAACCACCGCCCGGACGGCAAACTGACCCAGTCAGTGGCCTATTTTGAGTTTCCCAAGTTCTCCACGAAAGGCCAAGTCGGACTATCCCTATCCAAGGAAGATCCCGAGCGTCCTCAGGAAATTTGGAGCGTCACCTCCGAGAAATGCACTTGTTAGACTCCCAGAGTCCCGCTCTATACAATTTAATTATTTTGAAGACACCCTAAAAATCACAAACCCACCATATCGGTGTCCAAGCCCGGCTTTATATTCAATTGAGACTTTAATGTCACAAACTTCACCAATTACCTATTATTCTAAATTCTCTTTATCCTAAATCCTCTTTATTCTTATTCCTTTGGGACTTTAACCCGGTACCTTTAGTCTCTAACTCACTTTTACTCTTTTTCTTATCATTACTTCAACTTCAACTTCTCATGAGATTTTCACCAAAACCAAAACAGACCTTTACCAGTAATTTTCAGTGAGTAGACTTTCAATTTTGTCAGAACCAATTCAGCACTGTTTGGAAATAATTCAACAGGTAGTGCCTTACCTTTGAATAAGCCGGCTTATGTCCACTCACTTCGACCACTGACTCGTGTCTGCCTGTTTGAGCACCTTGGACCCTCTCAGTCTCAACCTCCAACTTTTCTCCCTCAACCGGCCAATGCACCAAATGTTACGGGTTCGAAATTGAGGACGAGAGTAAAACAATGATGGTCCAGAAGAGGTCAATCAAACAATTGATTTTAATGAATACACGCAGCGTGGAGAGGTGCAAACTGCAAAGCAGTTGTACATCTCTACCCAAAATACACTCTAGATTGCTTTTATAACATCAGGGTATTGTAACGCCCCTTCTTGCATTTACAAGCACATAATTTGCATGTACAGAACATTCATGTATTTTAAGAATTAACTGCAACGTAGAGGTTCCTCCTTGTGGCATACTCTTAAGAATATGGTGATGATCTAAGGCCTTTGAGGTCACCATGGGCTGGACATCCTTCCGTCACCTGTAACTAGGCAAACTCAAATGCAACAAGAAGCTGAATACATTCAGGCCTTTGCTCAGCTACTTTTTTTACTGTAACAATATACTCAGCATATGAGTTATGATACATATATATTTAACTCAATCATTTTAAAGTAGTTATAACTGCACCTGTAATAAACATGTTAATATTTGATTATGATAACCCCTATAATATAAATTATAACATAATGCCAGCAGCTTCAATAAACACTTTGATGAAATGATAATTAATGCAATGATAAGATGATGGTTATGTAAAATAATCCCTGTAATTCCACAACACCGTCTTGGTGGTGACAGAGAATTTGTGGTGATAGATGAAAGCTGTCTCCATCATCAGCGAAAGGTTGGTAAACTCTCAGACAGGTTTGTTAGAATCAATGCAGATGTGAACATGTCCTCTAAACATGGAAACCTTTACCATTACAAGTAAGAAATTCGTTTTCAATGTAGTAACTATATTATTAGTGCAACAAATAAAAAAAATCAGTTAATAAATATATATTTACTATAATAATTACTATAATTACTTGAATATTTTAACATTTGAGTGAGAATTAAAATATGTCAACAAAAACATACTTTTAATCCCCAAAGGAAAACAGGTATTCAACCAACATCTTTGCCATCCTGTTACACTGAAAAAAATGTTTTGTTCAATTTACTCAAATTTTTTATGACAAGTGGTTGCACGAAATAAATTTGTTTGAATCCAGAAATATTTTTTAAGTACACTGAATTTAATTTAAGCGAGTAAAACCAACATATATTTTTAAGCTACTTTAACTTAACTGTTGTGGATACGACTTAGTCAAATATTATTAGTAATTCCAACTAAGGTCGTGTTAAGTGTACCAGAATAATTTGTTTCCTTTAAACTTATGTCCCAAAGTTATATTCAAATCAATCAAATTGTTAATTTCTATCTATTTCAATTAAGTAAATTGTACTTAAAAAAATATTGCTTACCCTGATTTGTAGTTTTTAATAACGTCAATAATGAAAACTACAAAATTCTTTCACATCTTTTATTAATGCAAAATTTGTTGCAAACAATAAGAATCCACATCTCTAAGGGAAATCGCTGTAATTTGTATAATACAAATTACAAAACTTTTGCCTATGAACTAATAGCTTTAAAAAGCTCTATTCAAACAAAACAGAAACAACAGACAAGAGAAATGTTAACCAATGTTTCTCTTCCTCTAAAAAAGAAAAAACTGCTTACATAAAAGAATAAAACACTGCCAGGAGTATAAAGTATCACAATTAGAAACTGATGCATCCACAAACTAACCAAAGTTTCAGACTTGCTGTTCTGCGATCCACATTTAGAAATTGCATTTTAATAAGGTAATTAGACTTCAAACTAAACTTGTGTTTTCCTTACTGCTTATTGACCACTGTCTTTCCATTCTAGTCCTTCCTTGAGGATTCTGAATGTTTTACATGTTTTCTGACCTAACATACTCGCTTCAAAACAATTAATAGTCTTTAAAGTGTTACCAGTGTGCTGCAGTGTGGTAATCATGCATATGTTTTGGGGGGTTTTTGTTTGTTTTTTTAAATCGGGTGAATTAACACTGATTATACGCAGGGCAGCAGCTATCAAGGACCGGGATAAAGAAAAATTGCTCTGGTAAACTGAATAATTACAAAGTTGCTCTTCAAGCTACTCAAATGTACCAAACGTGAAACATTCATTATTGAAAGTTAAAATGTTCAATCAAAACATAACACAGAACGTGAGAACGAATGATGGTTATACAAGAGTTTCACTCCTATTCACAAGAGCACCAGTCATTGGTAATTTACATAACAGCATTCTCTTGATGTGTGGTTTTAGAAATCTTCCTATCCAGTAGCAATTTTGTTCTTCAGCCCAAGGACTTTGGGGGAGAGCTTTTCCCCATCCAATCCCATCAACACTTTCTGAATGAATTCATAATAGTCCTTCAATTCCTTGGGGTAGGCTAGGTTTAGTGCATAGATTACTCCAAGTATCAATGCACAAGCTTGGGCCGGAGATCCAATGTTGTCCATGACCATCTCCCCTTCAACAAATATTCCAGTGTCATCATAATGTCCATTTTGTCCATCCTCCTTGTTGATAACATAAATGCCCATGGTGTGCTTCGTCAGGTCTCTCTGGATGTCATCTCCTTCAATGTCCTAAACATTTAATAAAAAGGTAAAAGAAAAACAATTAACTCTACAATTAAATTCCAATCTAGTCGTTTGTGTGTCTATCTAAGAAGTGTGTGTATAGATGACTTGCTTACAATGACTTAAATGACTTACCAAGTACTCCCGAATAAGGCTTCCGTCCTCTTCACCAAGGTAGAGGCAAAGTGCCCTGAGAACTGCTTCCCTTTTCACTTTAACATCACTTTCAGCCTGTTTAAAGAGAGTTGCTGATTAAACCAATTTGGAAAAAAGAACAATAAACATTCGCAATAAGTAAATTTTTATCATAAGTCAGTTCAAACATAGTAAATAAAATATATGAAATTTCAAAATTTAGATTGCTTGGCTGGTCACCTAAAATGGCTTATTGGACTCACCAGTGACCTGCCACTTAAGACAAAAGAAATCCAAATAGAATTTGCAATATTCAGATTTACCTCTTGCATGATCTGCAAGTGGTGGGCAAGTTTCTGCCCAGAAACACCGCCCTTCTTCTGGAAAACTGTCATCAGCTGAGGTGTAATTCTGTCTAACTGTGCCGCGAAGGTCGTCTCCAGTTGAAGTGTTGTAATACACTGGAATTCAGCATTTACCTGTATCACACACACAGAAAAAAAGAAGACTGGTGCTTAATCATTGGTATGATTATTTTGTTATTTCTTCATTAAATGCTACAATGCAATTGCCATCACTTCATAAAGCATGATTAGCATATGGGTTAGTATACAGTGCATGAAGGATGTTACTACTGTTAATCAAAGAAGAAATGAATGGCATCAGTCCATTTCATGGGTTTAAAGGGTTTTAAAAAGCAGATATTTGTCTGTTTCAGGTGGTTGGCAACACATTTTCCTGTGCTCTTTGTCCGCTGGTGGGAGTGTCTCACCTGTGAGGTCAGCGGGCAGAACTCTGCCGTCAGCAACAGAGAGCAGAGAAAATTTAGAGGTGCAACTAAAAAAACATGCTTGCCATGTACGCCCCAAACATCTCTGAAATTGCTCTGCAAACTTCAGGGTACTTGTACTTCAGAAGTCCTGTGGGTACCGTAAAGACTCATGTATGCACACAAACCTCAATTTTTTTGCTCTCTGATCCTCTTTCTCTTGGCTGTTTCCTTCAGGGATCACCACAGTGAATGATCCACCTCCATCTAACCCTATGCTCTGCATCCTCTTAACTCACACCAACTAAATTCCTGTTTTTCATTTCACTTTCGCAATTTTTTTTTCTTTTATCCTGGTTAAAAGAAATTTAATCATATATATTAATTAATATTAATTAATATCAATATTAATAAACACAAGAACCCTTAAGATGAGATAGATAAACTTGTCACTGCAATACTGTTGTGATAAATATGTAAGGAATTTGCATGTACTTACCAAAATAACACCGTTTCCTTGAATAAACAATAACACATAAGGGGAAGAAAATCTGCCAGAAAAGGAAGACAAATAAAAAAAAATTAAAATGAGGACTTTAGAAAGACAAACAATTACCGTTTCCAAGCCATTAGTGCATTACTTCATGATACTCCCTTGTAACAAAACAAATCTTACTTGTGCCTCTGTACAAACTACAGATGGCACGATACCACTTTTTTATGTCCGATACCGATATCATAAATTTGATTATCTGCCGATGCCAATATGAATCCGATTTTATAATAAATAAAACTGAGTTTTTTTATAAATATTTTGCTGCATTTTGTATAAGTTCATACTCAGTTTTAAAAACAAACAAACATTAAAGCTATTCTGTTATACCTGTATGCAAAAAATACACTGCACCCAAAATACTTTATACTTCAGCAATACTGATCAACCTAAAAACCTTACACCATCCTCCTTATTCAGGTATTCTAAACAGTACACAGAAATATTAAACAACCTAACTAATAGGGCTGCCAACTCCCAGCAAAAATATTAGGAAACCACCCCCCACCCTCTGCCTCATAATGCTTAATTGACGTAATCTACTTTAATGCACAGAAATCAATTATTTTTCTATAATATTAGATTCAACATTTTTCTTCAATACAGTTGCAGACAGCACAGATGGTAACTTCCCAAAGGAAAAAGTGCTATATGTACTACTATTACTAGGGTATATATATTAGACTTAATATTTACTACATACAATAATGGATCTCTATACATTTAACCAGATCACCACTTTGGTTGTAAGATTTAGATAATTATTTATTAAAAGCTAGACATTTTAAATGAGAATAAGAAAGAAAATTATTTCTTTGTGCCCCCCTTTCCCTGTTAATGCCCTACCTGAAATTCTTTTGCTCTTTTTTGCTATATAAAATAGTTGTTTTCTTTAAGAATCACTCATCTTAGCAGTAGGATTTACATTAAAAGAGAAACAAATGAAGTTTGAGTGAAAATGTACATTTTTTGCACTCTCTGGTCAACTGACTCAGTGACTCAAATGACTCAAAAAACCCGATTCACTTTGGTGAGTGACTCATTAAAACTTGATTCAGTAAAAAGAATCAAATTTACCATCACTAGTACAAAGTGTGCCACCAGAACTAAGCTAAAAACATATGACATTTTAACGTAGCAGTTTTCATCAATACAATTACTCTTTTAATAGAGCAGTAGCTAATAGAGCACATAGCTAGCTTAAGTCAAATCACGACAAAGTTCGGAGGCGTACAACTACTTAGACTTCTTTCTCCATGTGCACACGTCTTAAAGAGTCAACATGCTTTGACTGAGGTAAAAAAATAAAACAAAAACAACCGTAAAAGGTTTACTTACCGAAGCTAGACCACCTTTACACGAAGTTGTGTGATTAACTTGAGCCCGCTTGCAGCACACAAAGCCTCCGCTTTTTCAGTCCGCGCGCAAAATGGTGGCCTGTCCTAACGCATGAGCAAAATGGCCCAGCAGGATGCTATGAATAACATACTTAAGCATTTTGAGCTACATTTAATTAACTAAAATTAATTGGATTATATTATATTATATATATTATATATATATTTTATTTATTTTATATTATTATTTTTGTTATTTTTTAACATGTTCAATGTATCATTTTTGGCATGTCAAGTGTACAGCACTTTGTGTTCAGCTGGGGGCTGATCTGAAAGTGCTATATAAATAAATTGCTTGCTTGCTTGGATTATAACGCAGGGAATGTATTCTGGAGTTACTCGAATTATATATGTAGACAGGAATTACTCATTTGAATTGAAAAGATATACCAAAATAAAATATGCTATATCTAAAAGGAGCCAATATCACTTTTTTCAGTGTAGGTAGTGAAGTTAAAATCCAATTTACTTTAATAACAGGAATATGACTACAATTTTAAGAAGCAACCATCTTTTTGAATGTTTCTTTGTAAATAATCTCTTTAATTTTATTCTTTTTGTTTTCAGTATGCACGTAGACGTTTTGGAAATGCATGGAAAAGGAAGAAATGGGTATTTGGACTGATGGAAATTAAAGACAAAAGGCTTGTGTTAAAACTTGTTGAAAAACGATCAAGGCGCCACCTTGTTCCTCTGATCAGACAGCATGTTAAGTTGGGTAGTGCCATTATCAGGGATGAGTGGAGAGCCTACAAGAATGTTTTGACCAACATGGGGTACAGACATTACACTGTAAATCACAGCAGGTGGTTTGTAGATTCTCAATCTGGCAGTCATACACAGCATATCGAAAGGGCTTGGATGACCATCAAAGGACATGTCGGTAGACTAAGACGAAATCGTACTGAGAAGTTGTTGGAGGAACACCTGATGGTTCTTGAGTGGTCATCTTGGCTTGGTTCACGACATCCTGATGGACAACTGAAATGTTTGTTCAAGGATGTACAAAAAATATTTCCAGTCTGAACCAGTCTGGCATGAACCTTTTTTGGAGGGGGTGGCTGTTTGGTGTTTTAAAAGACACATTTAATGTTACATGTGGTACTCTTACAATACATTGCCATTTTTGACAGTAGTTAAATGTTATTTCAAGCACTGATTGTAATTTAGGTCTAAGTGTAATAAATTGTGACATTATACATTTATACATTTAAGACTCACTTTTGGCATTTATAAATGTTTATGAGTCATTAATAAATGGTGTTATGCTTTACACTTCACAATAAGGCTCCCATTTGGCATTTATAATTGTTTTTAGTCATTGATAAATGGTGACATGTTTTACACCCTACAACAAAGGCTGATAGTTGTGGATATTTATAATGCATTTATAAAGTACAATATTATATGCTAAAATATATATTTTAGCATATAATATATATTATTGTGCTTACAAGATAACTTAGTATGAAATGTTTAATTTAGCAACTCTAGATGAAATATATACACTGTAATATCGTGTTTAATTAAAAATATTAAGTAGGCTGAACTTAATTTTTATCAATTTGTTATTAGAACTCGATTTAAATAAGTTACCAGTACTTTTTATGCAAAAACGCTGATAAGCTCAATTTATTTGAGTTGTCTTAATTTAGGAAAACTAAGTAAGCTGGAAGTTTTGCTTCTCAGTGCGGAAGGATGAAAGATGTGTTTTGAAAATGCCACGTCACTACCGTCCTCCTCCCTCTCGGATCAGTCCGCATGTTCACGGTGCATTTGTTATGGAATATGTTGAGCAAACCTGGAGAAGCGTCAGCTCAAGATATTATTGTTGTCATTGCTGTGGATCTTTACCTGATACACTGACTTGGTGAGTAAATGTTTACTCGTATTCAAACTGATTTTGTGGCTTCTCTTAGTTTAGCACCAGGTTTGTAATCTTGCTAGCTAGTTAGTGTTAGCCTAGCGTTGCTGCTGTCGCTGGGCTGTTACTTAAAAATTAACACCACAGCCTTAAAAATCTTACATAAAAATATGTCGGTGAAATTTTCTGTTGATTGTTTGAAATAAATAAGTGAGATAAGAGCCCAGACAAAATTCTTCGGGAGGTGCAGCCGTTAGGGGTGGGGTGGGGTGTGGGGGGTATTTTCAATCCATAGCCATAACTAACTAACTAACTAACTAACTATATATATCATGTTTAACCTGAGTAGCAAAAGACCGCAGGGGGGTTGAAAACAATATGCCAGGAGTTAGCTGTGCTTGCCGGTGTTGTGCCAAAAAGTGATTGCCTGCCAAAAACTGATTTCCGGTATTTGCCAAAAACTGATTGCTCGTATTTAAACTGCTGTAAGTAACTTGTTGGGCTATAACATGTGAAACATATGTCAAATGCATCCCTCATGGATGACACAAAGTCATACTGAGCCACAAACAACGTTTGTGTAACAAGGTAGAAGGCGCAATCAGTTTTTGGCAGCGACTTTTTTAACTGCATAAATAAAGGTTATATAAAAATGTCATTAACATTAAAAATGTCTTTTGTAAGAGTAAGTTGGCCAAGAGGACAGAAGAAATGGCAGCAAATATTACAATAGTTTTGTAAAAATATTTTAAGTGGGGATAAAGGACCGGATTGGTTATAATGTAAGTACAATAACACAGACTTGTAAGGATACTTGAAAAAGCAGATAATTTTTTAATTCTACATATAACCCCTTTGTAAAAGCTGTTCACCGAAGTCTATTTACCAACACACGTAAAGATATTACACATAAAAAATACACGGAAACATTGGAAATCACTTTTTGGCACAACACCGGCTCTATCGAGCCTTGACGGAGCTCTCTGAAAACGTGGAAGCACTTTTGCAAATATGTGATATTTTGATAAATTAAGTAGATATTTGAGCATTACACAGCTACATTTCAGCCTGAAAATATCTTAAAAGGTTATTTTGTGACCCAGAAAGGGCAGTCTGGGGAAAAGGAGGATCGCATTTGCTGCGGTTGTCGGAGCCTGTGTGTAGTGATGCGCGAATCATGAACGAATCGTTCAATACTCGAGAATCACTTTACTGACTCGTGAATCATGATTCACAAGCGCAACTGACTCACTGACTCATCCCTGTTGCTGTTAGCAAACTAATTTCATTAGTAGAAATATATCTAGCTTATAATTCAAATTGTGAAGAAAAACACAACATCCAGTATCTTAACAAAAACATTTCTGCTCTGAACTGGAAGAAAAAACCCTGAGTAGAAGCTCACATCAAGACAATAGCTCCTCGGTTCACAGTAGCATCGCTCTGCTAACATGCTAACAGCACATTTGAGCTACTCACCCCCTCCCTTCCTGCGCTGAATCGTAGGGGAAGCAAATCACTCAGGACTCACTAACCCTCTCCCTCCTGTGCTGAATCGTAGCGTAAGCAAATCACTCAGGACTCACTAACCCCTCCCTCCTGTGCTGAATCATAAAGCGCGAATCACTCATGACTCACTCACCCCTCCCTTCCTGCGCTGAATCGTAGGGGAAGCAAATCACTCATGACTCGCTAACCCCTCCCTCCTGTGCTGAATCATAGAGCGAACGAATCACTCACTCACTCACCCCCCCTCCCTCCTGGCTCGCAGCTACTTCTTCTTCTTCTTGGTTGGCAACCAATGTTAGCAAGCACTACCGCCCCTGGCTCACAGCTCAGTGGACATTTAGATGAGAAAATATATATTTGACACATGTAAGGACAATACTAATAAAATAAAAATAAACAAAATAAATGTTCCTTTAGAAATTTTTTTGCTCTTTTTGCTATATAAAATAGTTGTTTTCTTTAAGAATCACTCATCTTAGCAGTAGGATTTACATTAAAAGAGAAACAAATTAAGTTTGAGTGAAAATGTACATTTTTTGCACTCTCTGGTCAACTGACTCAGTGACTCAAATGACTCAAAAAACCCGATTCACTTTGGTGAGTGACTCATTAAAACTCGATTCAGTAAAAAGAATCAAATTTACCATCACTACCTGTGTGGACTTGTGTGGACTTGTAAGCGCGGCAATGGCGGAGGAGCGCAGCTAAAAAACTTTTAAATATTACTTTTTCTGGGTCACAAAATAAACTTTTAAGATATTTTCAGGTGAGAATGTAGCTGTGTAAAGTTCAAATATCTGCTCGATTTATCAAGACATCACATATTTGCAAAAATGCTCCGACGTTTTCGGAGACGTCTATTTTTTTCATGCTTTGTGTCAGCTTTTGAACATGTGTGGCATCTATTAATGTCAAATCTAGCCTTTATTTAACAACATAAGCAAACTGCTTTTATATTTAACCACTTTTCTGTTTTATTATATTTTAAATAATAATAATAATAACAATAGTATTTATTTTGTTAAAAAATGTGTTTAAAAACAAGTTTTGTTGTGAAAGCATCCAGGTTAGTGGCCTGTGAAATGGTTAAAGTTTAGGTTGGCTTTATACTTGAGAATAAAGTAATATAGCTTGTCCTTCTAAAGAATTAAGTTAAATTCCACAGTTGAATCATAAGAAACATTATGTTACATATAAACCCTGCCACATGTTAGATCTGATCATGCTTATTAGAAACTTTATATATTGGAAGTTAACTTTTAACAAGTATGTAATGATTATATTTAAATTAGGTGGTCTTTTTTCAAACACATATCTCTTTAGGCCCAAACTGACAGTGCCAATACCACACATTCAGACACAGTAGTAGATGGTGTTTTTAATACTATATGTGTTAGTCTAATTTGGTTGTATGGGGTCTACATTGACCTTCTGTGTTGTAAGTTACAATGATTGCACAGCCATTAAGGATCAAATCAGCTTCTAAAAAATGTTCTGTTTTTTCTCCCTCTGCTTGCTTCTTACTGTCTTTGAGGCTCGGGACCAGCACTCCTGCTGTTGGACAGAAAGACATCAACTCAGTGGTATTTTGGTTTTCCAATATATTAGCAACTGTCAGTGACATTTATATTAATCAGGCTGAACTTTAATCATACTTTAGATCAGCCTGTTTTACTTATTGTTTTATTTGTGCTTTGGTTTGGGGAAGTTGTTTCTTTACTTATCTTTTCCTGTCTTCTGTTATTAGACTTGAGATATGACTGCACTATGCTGTTGCTGGTGACCACAGTTAATTCTACAAGACATGCTGTGTAAGTAAACAAACAACAACAGTTTGGTCTGCATTTCTTGAAAGATCACATCCCCCAAACTTAGTTTAGAGGGTGTACACTGTATATAGTGAAGTCTGCAAGTTTTCTAACAGTAAAATTTGTTTTGTGCACAAATCATTTTGCACATCATTAGAATGAAAGTTATTGGCCATGTTTGCATAGCCCTTTTTAAAATGATGCTTTCATGACATTATTGTGTGTTGGGTGGTGGTCAGGGCTATACAGACTGACAAGTGGGACATTGAATGTCACCTCTCCGGTGGGGAGGGAGCCTGAGATTGTTTAAATTGGAGTCTGTTTTATACCAAATGCAGAAAAAAATGTTTTAAGAAAGCAATTAAGTTCATGTTCCAAAAAATATGATTGTTTGCTTGCAGGACACCAGGAGAGACGAGTCCTCCGTCACAGATGGTGTGGTCAGTGAAGATGGTCGCCTGCAGGTTCAAGCTCATTGCATCTCCAACCCATATCCACTGCCACTGTACTTAAGGGAAGTTAAAGACTTTCTTCTGCACCTACATTTGGATCACCTCGATCCATGATAGTCATTCAGGCAGTGATGCCTGGACTGGAAACAAGCATCCTTAAAATAATACAACATTCCAGCTCATGTGTTGGAATGGAAAACAAATGTGTTGTTTAAATTAGAGACTGCACTTGTGACAGAACAATAAATATTTTATTTTGATTATATAAGTAATGTAAGTACAAAACAAACTGTGGTAGGCCTAAACTTATTTTCAGAATAATTACATCTGAGACTTTGTTTCATTGTAAGATTATAACAGTGATGTCAATATAATTGTTTGTTGTTCAGCAGAACAGTGTCCAGTATGTTGGCTGTTGTACTTTGTTGTGTTTGAAAATAAAAGTTGGGCTCATTTTAACATCATTACAAAAATTGTTGTTAATTATTTTTAATCATATTCAGGTTACCACAAATTGTTTTTTCATTTAGTTGAACTTAAAATGTTTGTCAGTAGGTAAACAATTAGTATTGTACAGTCAGAGATATCAAGTTATTCTTAACCCTTTAAGACCTACCATAGAACCAAGTCCGCCAGAGCTTATATTATATTTTTACATGCTGTAGTGCCAATTCTGGGAGCATTTCAAGTTGATATACATCAATACAACCATTATAGCCCAAATTTTAATAATATGTATGGATTAAGTGCATAGTAATTACATAAATTGCAAAAAAGTGCAATAAACTACAAAAAAATTGAAAATCGTTTTTGTTTTTTTAACATATATTTCTAGTTACAGAAATGTAAGAGGTTTATCCCTCAAAACTATAAATACAAAAAAGTTGCACAAAATAGTTTCCCACCACAGGAAATTTATTTTGAGTGTCTTCATAGTTTTATTTTTGAAATACACCAATTTTTATATACTGCAGGAAAAACGAAAAATAAATATTATAGTGCAAATTTGCAAAAAGGCAGCATGTGCATCAAAATAAACTATTTCCAGCAGTGCAATTTGAGTTCTAAGCATCCCAGAAACGACACAGAAAGTCATAAAGTCAAAGATAACTTTTAAAAACACCAGTATAGGCTCTGAGGCCCTGATAGTAAAAAAAACTACATTTCCGCGAAAATGACGTCACTTCCGGTTTCGGGCAGGTAATGGCGGACATGCGAAAGTTCGCGCTGATGTCTATTCCAACGTAGGAAGTGTTATGAACAGCTGATCGGATCGGCAAAACGTGTTTCTGGAATATTATGTTTTTGTTGCTGCAAGCACTTTTTATGCAGTTTTTGCAAAGCTATATGTGGAAGAAAACTGTGACCTAGGACAAGCTGATGGCATAAGATGTAAGTACAACTTCTCCTGTTTCATATGCAAAAAAAATTATTGCTCTAGCTTACGTGGTTGCAGAGCTACCGGGATTTAAATATAGTTACGCAAAACGGAGCGTGCCCGCTCCGACCGGTTTTAAAGGGTTAATACTGCAGACTTGCAATTAATAAGTTGTCCTAACAGTCATCTTAAGTAAGCTTTACTTAGTTTTTTTGAGGCAACGAGTTTGCATATTTTTTTTGAGTTCTGGAAACTACATAGGATTTTACTCTGTACTCAAAGTGAATAAGTTGCCTTAACTTAGTCATCTTAAGTAAACTTTACTCAATTCTTTTGAGTTCTGCGAACTAATGAGGCTGTACAATGTACTCAAAATGGGTAAGTTGCCCTAGCTTAATCATCTTAAGTAAAACTTTACTCAATTTTTTTTGAGGCAACGAGTTTACATAGTTTTTTTGAGTTCTGTGAATTAATTAGATTTTACAGTGTAGGTGAACACGTTTGTCTGTGAAGGTTCTCAGTCATCCAGGTCATCGTAGTCTAAGGAGCTTGGAAAGAAAAGCGTCTGGACTTCTTTAAGTTGCTTGAAGATGTTTCACCTCTCATCCGAGAATCTTCTTCAGTTCTAAGGTCAAAAGGTGGAGAGTCCCAGATTTAAACCCCGTGGGAATATCCCCCCAGAGAACATGTTTGGCTCACTTTTTGGCAAGAAACCGGTCAGGTTTTTCTCTTTCTCACCCTTAATTAATGCATAATAAATCATTAATAATGGTTTATAAAGCATTTACAGATTAATTAATAACATAGCTACAAACTATTTATAGTTTATAAGGGGAGTCTTATTGTAAAGTGCTACCATTAGAGCTATAACTTTTTGACATTCAGACAATCTGTGTAAATCTGCATCTGTACACCACAACATGGAATTTTCAAAGGAAATACAGCTGAAGTGTAGACTTCCAGGTTAAAATGAAGGGGTTTAGAAAATGTTGCATTGACTGCTTAGGAATTAGAGTTGTTATACATTTCATTTGACATTTCAGAAGTTTTAAAGAAAGCACTTCTAGTTTCAAATATAAGGGCTTTCCTTTAGCCACTTGTGAGTCTCTCTGACACTAGTTTTTTTTTTCAGTAACTGAAAAACAAACTGCATTAGGTTAAGATCAGGTTTCTCACTTGACCATTGACTGCAAAGTAGTTTCGACCATCTCATACTTCTGTATAAATACTGTTATACTTATTATCTTAGACACTTTATGGGACATTCATGTTTGCACTCAACTACCACATTGTAAATACTGTTATATTATATTATACTGTTTGCGCTCAAACTATCATATTGTAAATACCATTTTTTTTTTTTTTTTTAAAGAAGTGCCTTCTTTTTACTTTATATTTTATACTTTTACTACGTTTACTATGGTTATTATGTTACTATGCTGCTTCTTGTTTTATTGTTGCTGGCCTCTGTGAGCTACCAAACAAATTTCGTTGTATAACTACAATGACAAGAAAGTTCTTTATCTTATCTTATTTTATACTTCTGTTTAATCAGTTTTCTGTTTGATGTTTATTCAGCTGTGTGAAAGAACCCACCCAAGGGATTAATAAAGTTTTATTTAATCTAATCTAATTTAATTTAATCTCAGCCAAACCGATTTACTCAGGAAAAAAATAGAACACTGGAAAAAGCCAAACAATAAAATTTTTAAGTTATCTGAGTTAGAGCTGGGCGATATGACCCAAAATTCATATCTCGATATTTTTTAGCTGGATGGCGATATAAGATATATATCTCGATATTTTTTTAAAGCCATAAAGTAAGAACAAAAAGAGAGTTCTTAGTCAAAGCTGTGTCCCAGATGTCACGCAGGCACTTTTATTAACATACAGCATAGATGAACATGAAAAAACTACTCAAAAATAAATTATGAGCATTTATTAAATAATGATGCTCCATAAATAAAAGAAAACTATGTTGTTTTGTGCATAATAAAGAGCTCACAATTGTGCAGTCAAAATGTAAACTAACAGACGCTGAGCATAATAACATAGACAGATTTCACAGTTGCTCTGTTCCCAACTTCTACTGCGTGACTGACAGCCTGGAGTTTGAAATCCGCTTCGTAACCATGTCTCTGAACAGGAGCCATTTATGGTCCTTATACACACACAATACGGTAATATTACGTTGAAGCACAGTACGTATTACTCCGCGAGGCTCCTCGGTAGCCGTAATGCTCCGACAATCCATCAAGCGGTGCAGCTCCGTAGCTTACCAAAGTCGAACTAAAACATTTTTTGACAGATTGCTGAGCGCTGTGTATCACATCAAATCGGTTCGTGGTCATCAAGCACAACCAGAATTCATACAAAAGGCGCGCAGTCAACTTTTGAGAGAATGAAAGGATTTCAGGCCGTGCATGGCGTTAGCGTGGCTGGCTCGTTAGCGTGGCTGGCTCGTTAGCGTGGTTAGCTCGTTAACACGTTGACACCGTCCAGCCCCACGCACGGGGCGATGCGCAGTAACTCATTAACGGAGATTTGCCGTGTTCATCTTGTCGCTGCCTGCAGGTGAAGCGATGGGGGAGGAGGGGGAGTTGTGTTCAGTGAAGGAGAGGCGAGGTCAAGTAACGTTGTGTAGAGACAAAAGTGGACGAAAGAGAGGCAAACTTGCGGCTCCGCAACTATAATTATAACGTAACATAGACTATATCGATATAAAGGATATTGTCACATCTTATATCTTGTATAAAAATATATCGATATTTTTAAAAAACTCGATATATCGCCCAGCTCTAATCTGAGTGACTTATATATCATTTTTAACCTGAGTTGCCAAAGACCGCGGGGGTCTGAAAACGATGAAGCCGGGAGTCCGCTGTTCTCACCGGCTCTTGTGAGCCTTGAACCCCGGCTAGCTATAGAGCTGGTGGGTAAAGACATCTCCGAAAACGTCGGAGCACTTATTTGAAGTTTACACAGCTACATTCTCGCCTGAAAATATCGTAAAAGTTTATTTTGTGACCCAGAAAGAGTAATAATAGTAATATTAATACAAGTAGCTGTCGCCATTGTTGGAAACTGGAATTGGCTGGGCCGCACTATGAATTCTGGGATATGGTGGGCCATGAAGTTTACACCCTACCCATCCTTCAAATCTGAGGAAAAGGTGGACGCATTTTTGTCGGCCGCATTTGGAGGAGTCTGGGACAGCCTTCTTCGCATCGCTGTGACTTAATCAGTATACAAATGTGGCCTCAGGAGGATGAGGCCTAGGTTTAGGGACACAGCTTATAGCTCAATGACTGTAAAAAACACAGATGACCTAACAGCCTTCCATAAATAAAACTACAACATCTCTATTGCTATTGATTCCAATTACTGACTTGATTCTGTCAAATTGGGGTGTGACATCATCTTGATACTTTAACTGGCAGCTGTATTCAAGTCAAGTCAAGTCAGTAATTAACATCCTTAGCTAGTGAGCTAAGATGAGCAGTTGGCTGTTGGGTAAAGCCGTGTTCGGTAACTAATTCATGCACATGAATGAATTTACCCTGACTAAAGATCTCACTGAGCATGAATGATCATTAAAGTTAGTGCTGTAGTTCAGACATTAGCTCTGCTGATCTGACTGTACTGAACTGAAGGATGTTCAGACCTGCAACTGAAGATGAGGAACTAAAATGGTTTGTATGACAAACAGAAATATCAGTCACTACTGCTTAGTTACTAACATTACCATTACTGTATTTTTATTACAGTAATGGTCCGTGAATTACTGTAGGTAGGGCCTTCTCGCGAAGTCCGCTCTCTACTCAGCATCAGATGATCCTGCATCACCGCTGAGTGCAGCGCAGACATTACATGCCACTAAAGGTCATGAATGCATCCCCACACACTGTCCCAGTTTGGCAAGGGTTATTATCAGGCCAATCTGTCCCCAGAATCAAGGGATGCGTTAGGCAAAAGATAACTACAGCCTTTTGCTTTTGTACATTATTTGTGCAGCACTATGGGATATTTGTGCATGTCCCCCTTGCATGCACCTAACCTCCACCCACTCAACCAGGTTTTGGTTGACCTTGGCCTGTGTGCAGCCTGAATCCAACATGGCATGGTATATACTCCCTTGGCACCTTACAGGTACATGTACATCCCTCTCAGGCTGAGGGAGGGTGTTCAAGGGCCGGCAACATGGATCATCCATCGCATCTCCATCTGTGGGCACTCTCGGCAGATGTGTACCAGTAACCCTCATCTTCAACACTCCTGCTCGTGTGGCTCCTGATAAATTGGGTGTGGCAGCTGCAGCCGCTGGGAATTGTGGAGAGA
Organism: Oreochromis aureus; assembly: GCF_013358895.1. Classification (NCBI taxonomy): domain Eukaryota; kingdom Metazoa; phylum Chordata; class Actinopteri; order Cichliformes; family Cichlidae; genus Oreochromis; species Oreochromis aureus. Next base: position 347,544 of record NC_052963.1, on the reverse strand, counting down.
CAGAAAGGGAAGAAGGGTTAGAAGGTGCTGGTGGTCACTGCTCTGCAGCAGCGGACTACGATGGTAATGTGCCTGGAGTCATTTCCGTGGAGCCGGGACCAGCTGACTTCTTCCCACTGCTTGCTGACTGAACCTCTCAGCTACATGGATAGGTGGTTCCCTGTGTGTGTCACCACCACGTACGTTTGTCGGCAGCAGACCCACTCTTCTGTGTTTCTGCCGGGAGCCCATCCATGAAACGCTCAAGCATGATCATGTCTAGTAATCAAGCCTCTCGATATGATGCAGCTGCACAGTCTACTCGTCTGCAGGCCACTGCCTGGGATAGGGTTACTGGGGCCCCGCCCTGGAGCCAGGCCTGGGCAGGGTGCCCAAGGGCGAGCATCTGGCCCGGCCGTGCACAGCCCGAAAAAGGTACATGGGCCCATCTTCCTGCGGGCCCATCACCCACAGGAGGCACCGTAGGGGTCGGGTGCATTGACAGCCGGGTGGCGGCCAGGAGTGGAGGTCCTGGCGGAATGATCCCCAGCTACCAAGACTGGCAATTGGGACATGGAATGTCTCCCCCCTAGTGGGGAAGAGCCTGAGTTAGTGCATGAGGTTGAGAGGTACCGGCTACATATAGTCGGGCTCATCTCAATGTATGGCTTGGGCTCTGGAACCAGCCTTCTGGAGAGGGGCTGGACTCTGTCTCAGTCTGGAGTTGCCCCAGGTGAGAGGCGGCAGGCTGCTGGTATGTTGGGGTTTCTCCCAGTGGACGAGAGGGTTTGTTCCCTTCGCCTCCGGGTCGGGGAATGGGTCCTGACCGTCGTCTATGCTTATGCGCCGAGTGGTGGTTCAGAGGACCCAGACTTCTTGGAGTCCCTGGGTAGGGTACTGGAGGGTGCTCCTCCTGGAGACTCGGTTGTCCTACTGGGAGACTTCACTGCTCATGTGGGTAATGACAGCGAGACCTGGAGGGGCGTGATTGGGAGGAACGGCCTCCCGGAACTGAACGCAAGCGGTGTTTTGTCATTGGACTTCTGTGCAAACCACAGTTTGGCCATAACGAACACATGTTCGAACATAAGAGTGTCCATAAGTGCACGTGGCACCAGGACACTCTAGGCCACAGGTCGATGAACCTCGGATACAGGAGGAACAATGCGGTTTTCGTCCTGGTCGTGGAACACTGTATTAGCTCTTTATCCTCTCAAGAATACTTGAGGGTGCATGGGAGTTTGCCCAACCAGTCTACATGTGTTTTGTGGACTTGGAGAAGGCATTCGACGGTGTTCTTTGGGGGGGTCTAGTGGGGGTGCTCCGGGAGTATGGGGTGTCTGGCCAATTGCTATAGGCCATTCAATCCTTATACAACCGTTGCAAGAGCTTGGTCCGCATAGCCAACAATAAGTCGGGCTCTGCCTGGGCTGCCCTTTGTCACCGATTCTGTTCATAATTTTTATGGACAGAGTTTCTAGGCATAGCCAAGTGATGGAAGGCCAAGATCTCATCTCTGCTTTTCGCGGATGATGTGGTTCAGGTGCTCTGACCCTTCCTGTAAAGAGCATCAGTGTTGTGGCTCCAGTCCAGTTTAGTATTCAGGTGAACACCCAGGTACCTATAAGAGTCCACTATCTCAGCTTCCACTCCCTGGATGTTCACCGGTGTCAGTGTGGTGGGTCTGCGTCTCCGGAAGTCCACCACCAACTCCTTTGTTTTCCCGGCGTTGATCAGCAGGTGGTTCTGCTGACACCAGTCCACAAAGTCCAGAGTCCACTGTCTGTACTCTGAGTCATCCTCACCTGTGATGAGGCCGACTATGGAGCTTCAAAATGTGGCCTCCTTGTTTGCAGTCTTTTAATTTACAACTTACCCTCCTTTTTTTTTGAAAAAGGAGGGTAAGGTTTTTTTGCGAACTTCAATCCAACATGGTAATTTACTTTAATAAGCAGACAGACAGATTCCAATAAATATGTCACTTTTTCAGTAAATGCTTATATCAGTAAAATTACAAAATTACAAAACGGACTTTAAATTAATGTAAATGTAAAATAACATGAAACTAAATAAACGTTTTTTTAAATTGAGGGTTTTATCCACATAAATGTACTGTAAAAAATATAGTTGCAAATTTACCAAAATGTTACTAATATGCAGTGTTTATTTGATATATAAACCTATTCACTTCTAGTTTAATGCTGTAAATATGCATCTAAAAGTTGATCTAATGAGTGAACATTTACATTAACACATGTGTAACTATACTATATATAACTATATTCAACACCATGCTATTCAACACCATTAGTGACATTGTTACTCCTGCTCTGCCTGCGGCCCCTATTTTTTCTAACGAGTACTGTGAAAATTTTCTCTCTTTTCTGCTTGCAAAAATTCATAACGTGAGAATTTATTTTACACACTCAGCACCTGTTATCTCGATCTCTGCCCCATCTCGGCCCATTATCTTTGATACTTTCTCTCCTGTTTCACTACCTGAGCTGGTAAAATTAGTGAATTCAGTAAAAGCATCCTCCTGTTCACTTGACATTGTACCTGCATCATTAATCAAAAATGTCTTCCAGTCTATTGGCCCATGTGTGCTCACTTTAATCAACTCTTCGCTGGCATCTGGTATATTTCCGGTTTATTTTAAAAACGCTGCTATTCTCCCACTTTTAAAAAAAACCTCAACTAGACCTGTCTCTTTGGAGCAGCTACAGACCTATCTCTAAATTACCGTTAATTGCTAAGCTTCTAGAAAAGGTTGTGGCTCAGCAACTTATGGCAGCTCTAGATAAACATGGCATTTACGATAAGTTTCAGGACAGTTTTCATCGATTTCACTCCACGGAGACAGCTCTTCTTAGGGTCTCAAGTGATATCTTGATGAATACAGGGAGTGCAGAATTATTAGGCAAGTTGTATTTTTGAGGAATAATTTTATTATTGAACAACAACCATGTTCTCAATGAACCCAAAAAACTCATTAATATCAAAGCTGAATGTTTTTGGAAGTAGTTTTTAGTTTGTTTTTAGTTTTAGCTATTTTAGGGGGATATCTGTGTGTGCAGGTGACTATTACTGTGCATAATTATTAGGCAACTTAACAAAAAACAAATATATACCCATTTCAATTATTTATTTTTACCAGTGAAACCAATATAACATCTCCACATTCACAAATATACATTTCTGACATTCAAAAACAAAACAAAAACAAATCAGCGACCAATATAGCCACCTTTCTTTGCAAGGACACTCAAAAGCCTGCCATCCATGGATTCTGTCAGTGTTTTGATCTGTTCACCATCAACATTGCGTGCAGCAGCAACCACAGCCTCCCAGACACTGTTCAGAGAGGTGTACTGTTTTCCCTCCTTGTAAATCTCACATTTGATGATGGACCACAGGTTCTCAATGGGGTTCAGATCAGGTGAACAAGGAGGCCATGTCATTAGTTTTTCTTCTTTTATACCCTTTCTTGCCAGCCACGCTGTGGAGTACTTTGGACGCGTGTGATGGAGCATTGTCCTGCATGAAAATCATGTTTTTCTTGAAGGATGCAGACTTCTTCCTGTACCACTGCTTGAAGGTGTCTTCCAGAAACTGGCAGTAGGACTGGGAGTTGAGCTTGACTCCATCCTCAACCCGAAAAAGGCCCCACAAGCTCATCTTTGATGATACCAGCCCAAACCAGTACTCCACCTCCACCTTGCTGGCGTCTGAGTGGGACTGGAGCTCTCTGCCCTTTACCAATCCAGCCACGGGCCCATCCATCTGGCCCATCAAGACTCACTCTCATTTCATCAGTCCATAAAACCTTAGAAAAATCAGTCTTGAGATATTTCTTGGCCCAGTCTTGACGTTTCAGCTTGTGTGTCTTGTTCAGTGGTGGTCGTCTTTCAGCCTTTCTTACCTTGGCCATGTCTCTGAGTATTGCACACCTTGTGCTTTTGGGCACTCCAGTGATGTTGCAGCTCTGAAATATGGCCAAACTGGTGGCAAGTGGCATCTTGGCAGCTGCACGCTTGACTTTTCTCAGTTCATGGGCAGTTATTTTGCGCCTTGGTTTTTCCACACGATTCTTGCGACCCTGTTGACTATTTTGAATGAAACGCTTGATTGTTCGATGATCACGCTTCAGAAGCTTTGCAATTTTAAGACTGCTGCATCCCTCTGCAAGATATCTCACTATTTTGGACTTTTCTGAGCCTGTCAAGTCCTTCTTTTGACCCATTTTGCCAAAGGAAAGGAAGTTGCCTAATAATTATGCACACCTGATATAGGGTGTTGATGTCATTAGACCACACCCCTTCTCATTACAGAGATGCACATCACCTAATATGCTTAATTGGTAGTAGGCTTTCGAGCCTATACAGCTTGGAGTAAGACAACATGCATGAAGAGGATGATGTGGACAAAATACTCATTTGCCTAATAATTCTGCACTCCCTGTAATGATGCAGAAAAATGCTCTGTTCTACTCATGTTGGACCTCACATCAGCTTTCGACACAGTTGACCATCACATCCTCATTGAAAGGCTGAAAAAATGGGTTGGTGTATCTGGAACTGCATTAGAGTGGTTCTCCTCTTATCTCCATCACCGATCCTTTTCTGTGGCAGTCTCCGATTTTAGGTCATCCTCTACCTCCCTTACTTATGGTGTCCCTCAAGGGTCAGTTTTGGGGCCTTTATTGTTTTTAATTTATCTTCTTCCCCTCCAGCATATAATGGGCTCTTTTTAGGACATTTCTTATCATTGTTATGCTGATGATATTCAGTTGTACATTTCTTTTATGCCCGAGGATTTATCTAAGCTTCAGCGTCTGAATGATTGCTTAGATTTGATCAAAGCGTTGGATGGCTGCAAATTTCCTCCAACTCAACGAGGGAAAACCAAAGTCCTCGTATCGCCCTGATAGATTTCTATCGCAGATAGTGAAAGCTCTTGGTCCTCTCTCACTCTATGTTAAATCCTCTGTCAGGAATTTAGGTGTCACCTTTGACTCCAGTTTCACATTGGATGGGCATGTGAAATCTCTGGTTCGGTCTTGTTTTTATCATTTAAGAAATGTGGCTAAGCTAAGCCCGATTTTATCTCGTTCTGAACTGGAGATTGCTATACATGCATTTATCTCGTCACGCTTGGATTATTGTAATTCGCTGTTTATGTGTCTTAGCAAAGGTTCTCTGGATCGTCTGCAGGTTGTGCAAAACGCTGCAGCTAGGCTTTTGACAAAATCCTCCAAGTACTCACATGTGACACCGTTGTTATCTCAGTTACACTGGGTTCCTGTTAAATTTAGAGTCGATCTTAAGATCCTGGTCTTGACCTACAGAGCTGTGCATGGACTGGCACCTGCCTACATCTTTGATCTGCTACAGCCTTATGTCCCTAGCAGGTCTTTGAGGTCATCTGATCTGGGCTTACTTGCTATAAAAAAATACTAAGAGGAGGACTAAGGGTGATAGAGCTTTTGCCACTGTGGCCCCTAGACTGTGGAACTCTCTCCCCCAAGCATTAAGAACTGTGGACTCAGTAGCTGTTTTTAAAAAACAACTCAAAACTCACCTTTTTAAAACTGCTTTTGCCTGTTTTATTTTCTCTTTTTAAATCTTTTTTATGACTTGTAATCTTATGTGAAGCACTTTGTGATTCTATCTTGAAAGGTGCTATATAAATAAAAATATATTTATTATTTATTTATACTATACTATAACTATAATATTGCAAATGGTGTTTGTTGTTAATTAATGCACATGTTGAGTGATTATTGAAGTTTTTAACACAAAAAAGGTAAAAAAAAAAAAATGCTGTACAGATGTTTGTTTGTTTATAACTAGTAAGTGCAAGTACTGGTAAAGTGTCAAAGCTATTGCTATGTTTTTCACAGATGGTGTCTTTTGTAGTTGTAGTTGTGTAGTTTTATTGCAAAATTATGGACAAGTATTAATAAAAATGTGCATTCTATATTACTCTTTGTGTTCAGAAAAGTTATGAGTTTGAACAAAAATGATAAAGTCCATGAAAAGTATAAATGTAATCAATATCAATATTATTTATTTTTCTATATAAAATATAAGTAAGAAGTAAAATGCTTAAATCAGGTTTAAATATGTGTGAAAAGGAAATATTGCATTCAGTATCAGACATTTTGGATGGTGAATGGCATCAAAAAAGTGAAATGCCAGGCTTTTGCAGATGTCCATTGTACTTCCATATATTTCAGGTGTTTGGCAGAAAACGAGAGTAACTTGTTTTTGAGCCTCTCCATGACCCATGTGTTGAATTCGCATTGTTCCTTAAGTTCATATATCAAATTGCAGTGAAGGCTGTTTTTCTCACTTTCTTTTCACTATTTTCTTGAGTTTAGTCTCTTCGTCAAATCTGAAAGTGTATCACATGAGCCACTTTCCTCCTGTCAGCACTGTTTGCTTTTCTCAGCCATGTTATATTTTTCCTCTCACGGCTGATTCTGGTTATCTGGAGGCTACACCTGCTCCGTGTGTGTGTGTGTGTGTGTGTGTGTGTGTGTGTGTGTGTTGTGTCACAGTGACAGAAACTCAGTGTGTTATCAGGAGACAGCAAAGTTCAACAGAGGAAACTTGCTTATGTATAGATCTGCTCAGGCTGATTTGAAAGGAGTTGGTTCTCTCTGTATGTAGTCACATCTGCACAAACACATGTTCACACAACTTTTACGTGGCCTTTCTCATTTTAATGACTTAACATAGTAACAAAACACGCCTGAATTTAACACAGACAAAAGGTGGAAACATTTTTGTTCTGTTGCTTTTCAAACAGCTTTCCTGGCTTGCTTGGTCAGACCCTGTTCTCATGTAACTGATTTACTTTGTCGTTCTTTTCTATTAATTTTCCTCCAGACAGTTTGTTTAGTTGTAAAAGTTAATATAAAGGTCTTTTTTTTTTTTACAATTTTTCTAGTGATGAGGTCAAATGCTACAAACAAACTGAGTAAATATCCAATAACAATGGGCATGATTCAGAAACAGTGCATAGACATAGATCTGTCATTCATCAGTATTTTCATAAAGTCGGTACCTCACACTCTCCATACAAACAAATGATGAAGGCCTGACTGTTGCAGAAAATTTGGTTTTTGTTGTTGTTGTTGAGCCACAGTAAGAGTATCAGGGGAAACTATATTAACACCCTTGGCTATTTTCATCATTATTTCATCCTGAGTCTTTTTTTAAACCATCAACCAGCTCTTATAAACATATTTCCTTCTTTAGAGAAAGGGAGCCATGGAGTGTGGTGCATAGGTTACATGAATGTGGCAATAATTTTGCACACACACTTTCTATCCTATACAAATAACACAGGTATATATAAACTCAAAACTTTGACAAGAGGAACACAAAAATAACATAGTTGATCACAAAAAACCCCCAAGTGTGAATATCTAAAAAGCTGCGCATAGCACAAGTCAAACATTTAATTTACTACTTTCTGCGTTGTAGATACATATTGAAGACATGATACATAATTCTAAATATGTCTTCCTGATGATGACAGTCATCATTCACAGGCACTGTGTGAGGATTTGGAGGCAGTGGAACCTCATGAGTTAGAGGGATGATGCACACTGGGTCAGAGTCATCATCATCATCGTTCACAGCCGATGGTGGAGGACTTCAAGGCAGAGGAATATTAACCAGCAAGCTGAGAGGCATCAAATGACACCTCTGATGTTCAAAAAAAGCAAAGCAAACACACTTCTTGTTTGCTTTGCAGGGTGGTCCCCGTCTGCCGCTCCCCACAGGAGACTGCTGCCCCTGCCCCAGGCACTTGTTGTTTCCGGAGCACCCAGCTGGATGAGCTGGCATGGTCATTGACCCGCTTGGTGGTCCCTTGGCTTGGTCCTCTATCTTGATGGTGGGGTGGGGGTTCTGTGAGGTGCCAGGCAGTTCTGGGCGCCTGGCACCTCGTTTTCAGCTCAGCCAACCCCACTAGACCTCCCAGGCTGGATCGGCTGCCCGTTGCCTCTGGACTCTCACCCTTCGGCCATTGGCACTCCATCTGGGGCCTCCTTCCTTCTCCTACTGGGATGGACGTGCAGATATCACCAAGATGTGCAACTTCAGGTCTTTGGTACTGCTGGGGGGCTGTAGATGGCCTGGATTTCCTGGATCTGTCTCTGTCTGCTTCTGGCTCCAGGGGATGTTATTGTGGCTTCCCACCCTCATTATCAAGTACATTTAATATCAAAGACACATACACAGACACTCACAGTCTCTCTCTATCTCTCTCTCTCTCTCTCTCTCTCTCTCACACACACACACACACACACCACAAGTAGATTGCTGAAGATAGTTGATTTATGTGTAATGTGCATTTTCATATTTTTCCAGGTGCTGTATTTTTGAGGGGGTTTTCTTAAAGGTGCAGCATTTCTACGTGTACTCTATCCTTCTGTTATTTTTTCCCCTTCCTACCGAGGACCACAAGAGCCACACGCATGGAAATAAAGATTTCTGTGCTTAAATAATAAATTGTACAATAAGTTATGCATTTGTAAATTCATTTACAAATTAATTTTTCTATAATTTTATTTATTCAAACATTACTAAAGTAATTTATTATTTAATAATTTAATATAAAAGGGCAGCACGGTGGCACGGTGGTTAGCACTGTTGCCGCACAGCAAGAAGGTCCTGAGTTCAATTCCACCATCAGGCCGGGGTCTTTCTGTGTGGAGTTTGCATGTTCTCCCCGTGTTTGCGTGGGTTCCCTCCGGGTACTCCGGCTTCCTCCCACCGTCCAAAGACATGCAGCTTGTGGGGATAGGTTAATTGGATAATCCAAATTGTCACTAGGTGTGAATGGTTGTCTGTCCTTGTGTGTTGGCCCTGCGACAGACTGGCGACCTGTCCAGGGTGTACCCCGCCTCTCGCCCTATGACAGCTGGGATAGGCTCCAGCGCCCCCCGCGACCCTGAAAAGGATAAGCGGAAGCGAATGGATGGAATATAAAATATAAACACTATTTTTAAATCAATTTTTCAAAATGAATTAATAATCCATCAATAAATACTTCAAATCAAAAATGAATTTCACAAAAAAAGAATTAAACTGTAAATTGAAAAACAAATTTTCAAAATCATTTTTAAAACACAATTTAAAAAAGAGAAATAAGTAAATGGATTTTAAAAAATCAAACATTTATTTCTGACATTTAAAATTGCGATTCCATTTCCGTTTCCTGTTAGCTCATGGATTAGCTATTGGCTATGGGATTAGCTATCTCATTTCCGAAATCCCGAAGCAATGCAAATTAGCCAGGCGGTGTGATGTAAGGAACTCTGTGATTGGTTGGACAGACAGGCTGGCCGTTCAGCCTCAGAATTTAAACCCGACATGGATATGTGAAGAATAGAGGGGCTCTGCAGGGAAACCTCCAAGTGTGCGCCTGTGGACTAGATTAGAATAGCTAGCTAGCTTGTACTGTTGGGATGTAATATTATCATAAACTAAGATGATCTTAAAATAACGGGGCTGCATGTGGTGATGCTAGCATTAGCCATGTTAGCACGTTACCTTCAATGTCCACAGGTGCACACTCAGAGGTTCAGCTCGGCGTTTCTTGTCATACTATACCACATATACTGTAATAACTCAAAATAACAGAATCAGAAATGAATAAAGAAACAAGTTAACAAGAGGAGCCTATAGAGAATTTATAGAGCTGATGCTGGAAAAGCAAACAGTGTATTCAGATCATAATTCTGACTGAAAAAGCTGCAGAGCAGAACAGGGTGTGAAAAAAGGGTGTGTGTGTGTGTGTGTGTGTGTGTGTGTGTGTGTGTGTGTGTGTGTGTGTGTGTGTGTGTGAGAGAGACAGAGAGAGAGAAAGTGAGAGTGAGAATTGTAACAGAATGCAGATATTGACAGAAAAAGGAAGCTAGGAGGATGTGTGTGACGGGTGACCGTTACAAAGGCAAGTCCTCATATTCACCACACAGAGACACACAAGAAGCAGCACATACAATGCTGCTGGTTTTAGCACACACAGCTTTATATGGAAAGTTTATGAGTTTATGACATGTTTGAATATTACAGAGTAACATGAATACACTCCTTTTAATCCTAGATAGCAGTTGATGAATAATTGGATTTAAGGTGTATCTGTGAGCTTGACAAGAAAACTTTGTGAAGAGAGGAGTTCAACTTATTTTTCAGGGGTCTACTATGAGCAAGGAGGGAAGAAAAGCAAGTGTAAGAGGTGTGCATGGTGGGTATAATGAAGCTTTTCATGGGTGAAACGATGAACAGTGACTAACTAATCTAGTCTGGTAATCTTAGAATTTATGATGAAGGTGTTTCCTATCGTGTCTCAGTCCACTGTCTTTCATGTTGGCTCTTTTTCTATACTGTAGGCTCCATAAAGCAAGGAAAGAAAACAGTAATCTCATTTGCTCAAATGATCTTGTACCATACATCTATAAAGCTTTTTGTGGCCAAATCAAAAGGCACAATATAAGTACAGACCCATTACAAAATACTGCACAAATGTTCATTTCTAAAAATCCTAAATTCATCCATAAATCCAAAAAATGTGGTCGACTTGGACACATGCGCAGAATCCAGATGTAAAAGTTCAAGTTGTTTATGGAATAATTATGGAATAATTAGCACAATCCATTATGAATAAAGATCCACAAAGTGATTGGATGAAGGCAGCTGTGTGATCTGTCCCGTGCTAACCTGCCATGTCATGACTTTCTCTTGCTATGTGTCTGTGAAGGTTCTCAGTCATCCAGGTCATCGTAGTTTAAGGAGCTTGGAAAGAAAAGCATCTGGACTTCTTTAAGTTGCTTGAAGACGTTTCACCTCTCATCCGAGAACCTTGTTCAGTTCTAGGGTCAAATGGTGAAGAGTCCCAGATTTCTCTTGCTACGTTTTTCCTCTAAGATCCCTGTCTGTGTGTGTGTGCGCGCGTGCATATGGGTTCTGGTGTTCTTGTTTTTGTGCCGTGTTGGGACTTTGTGGAGAGTCCCCGCCTTTTGGCTGTGATGACCTTGACAAGAGCCACTACTTAAGGGAGTGGCTGAGCTTGAGTCTACGCTAGATCGTTGAATGACAACCAATGAAACCCTGAATCGTGCATGAAGCGATTCTATCCTACAACTCTAAAGAAACCTTACCTTTGTTCTCTTTGTTCAGGAAACCTGTGGAGTGGTTTGGGATAGAGTACTGAGTGTCTTGTAAATATGATTTTATTTACAAATAATATGTATCACTTGTAAATAAAGTCACTGTTATTTTTAAGGAAGTCCTGTAACTGAGTCCTGTTTTGCTTACAACAGACCTGACATGATCTCCATTTCATGGTTCAAACTTCACTTTTTGAAGCAAAACTTCTCCTCAGCAGTGGATACATTGGGCACAGCCTACAAGGTAACTCCAAAATAGTTATTTCTTTTCAGTACTCACAAAGATGACAAGCCGAGCAACTTAACACATGTGGTGTAACAATGTAGTGTCTGGTGAGGAAAAACCTCCATCCTAACTAGGCCAGCAGAAATCTATTAACTGCAGCCTTCAAAAAACATTTCAGGTGGAGACCGAGGTAAAACTCTGGAACAAACAAGGCCCGAGACACAGCCACAAACCAACTCAGTATCACTGTGGGCCGGCGTGTCTATTACACATTTTGCCTGATATCAGGTCGCACAAACACAGAGACAAAGAAGGGAAGAGAGTCAAAGGGAGAGTCAAAACTGGACAGAGAGGAAGAAAAGGGCGAGTCAGACCAGTAGGACCAGGACACCCTGACCAGGGATGGGATCTGATAAGAATTTAGCAAATCTGATTTCAACGATATCACCTATCAGTTTGATACCTTATCACTTCTTTTATTTATTGTCATTATGTTCTCATTGGCCCCACCTTGAGTGTCAGCGCCATTTATTTCATTCATGTAAATTAATTGCATTTTTGCATTAGCAGCAAAATGCAGTTGTTTCTGTCCTGGATGCAGTTTCAACTTGTCTTTTTATTTAAAGTATAAATAAAATGTTCATATCCACACTGTACGTTGTAGACTGCGCCACTATTTTCCTCCTCCGGCACAAGGAATGAAAAGCTGATTGTAGTGTAAGTAGAACTGATAAGGGGGATTGATAGGCAGCGGACTAACAATGTCAAAGAACTGAACTAGTCATTTCCCAACCCCAGTTTGGAGATAGTTTTATTGATTCAGCTCGTTTTGTCAGAATATTTTTGTCAGACAACCAGACTTTCTGACCTGGAGAGTAGTTGGGACCTGAGATTTGATGGCAATCGGCTTGGTGCTTGTTTTGTTCCTGCATCCTTAGCAATGCTGTTTTGGTGTCTCTCCAAAGGCAACAGCAGCAATGGAGATTGATTGATTGATTGATTCATTGAATTTTTATTTTGAACATGTTGAAAAAGTACAACAACATAGAATTAAAAAGAGACAAATAAACAGAGCAAAACAAAAGGGAAACGAGCAACCACAACTACAAATAACTTTCATGTTCAAAAAGGAGCAGGAAGAAGCATAAGCTTACTTAATCCCACCCCTTTTCCACTATCTAGTAATCAATAGACTACAGAAATACCTCCTTGCAACCGCTTTTTAAACTGCACCGTGCTCAGACGTTGCTTCATATCTTTACTTCGTCTGTTCCACAGCTTCACTCCACACACAGAGATGCAAAAACTTTTTAATGTTGTATTGATACAAGGATGTTTTAAATTTAATCCCCCCCTCAAATTGTATCCCCGTTCCCTTTTAGAAAACAGTTTTAGAATATTGTCAGGAAGCAGGTTATTTATTGCTTTATACATAATTTGTGCAGTGAGAAAATGAACCAGATCTGTGAATTCTAGAATTTTTGATTTTAAGAATAGTGGATTTGTATGATCTCTGTAACCAGTTTTATGGATTATCCTTATGGCCCTTTTTTGTGATATAAAGATTGATGATAGCGAACATTTGTAAGTATTGCCCCAAACCTCTGCACAGTAATGCAAATACGGTGCAATCAGGGAACAATAGAGAATGCGGAGTGATCTGTGGTCCAGAATGTGTTTTACTTTACTCAAGATTGAAACACTTCTTGAAATTTTGTTATGTATATGATTTATATGAGACTTCCAGTTTAATTTATCATCTATAATCACACCAAGAAACTTATGTTCAAGTACTCTTTCAATTTCCACACCATCTATATGAATCTGCGCTTGTGCATTTCTAAGGGAATTCCCAAATAAGATTATTTTAGTTTTACTTAGATTTAGCGATAGTTTGTTCCTCTTAAACCATTTTTTAATTTTGCACATTTCTGAAGTAACTGTATCCAGCAGTTCCTTTAGATTCCCCCCAGAACAAAAAATATTTGTGTCATCTGCAAATAATACTAATTTTAATATATCAGATACCTTACAAATATCATTTATATAAATAATAAATAATTTTGGACCCAGTACAGAGCCTTGTGGAACACCACAAGCAATGTCCAAGCATGATGAGGAATGGACAACCAGCTTCACAAATTGTTTCCTGTCACTTAAATAATTTTTCACCCAGTGCAGTACAACCCCCCTGATCCCGTACCGTTCCAGTTTATTAATTAATATGTCATAATTGATTGCGTCGAATTTCTTGAGATCCAGAAATACTCCAGCTGTATACTGTTTCTGATCTATAGCATTTGTAATCTCCTCAATTGATTCGATTAATGCCAGAGATGTTGATCTTTTTGATCTGAATCCATATTGACTGTCAGAGAGTAATTTATATTTATCTAAGAATTTGTCTAATCGTTTATTAAACAGGTTTTCTAGGATTTTGGAGAAATGTGGTAGTAAAGAGATGAGATGATGCTGGATGGAGCGAGCACAACACTTGCTGTCTTGGGAATGCAAACAGAGGTACGCAGAAAACATCTGGAGTTGTGTGCCTACTCTAGCTAAGCCAGCTGGGTACTTACTCCACATAGGCTGGTTTGATTGGACCACACAGAGCCTGGTTGGCTGTCTTGGTCTGGCTGTTAGTCTGTGCATGGAACTTATCAAAGAGACTAACCTTGTTGACCAAGGCCTGATGGGAAACTTGAAAATTTGCTTTGGGCACAGACAGGGCAGGCGGAGACATATTACAGAAATAAGATCGTCCATTACTGCCTTAGTTGGCAGTTGAACCTTACAGTGTAAACCCAGCGGATTACCTGGGGCCTTATGGCTGTAGGAACATAGAGTCGCTTAGGTGGTCCACCTCCAGGATTGGGTTTGGTCTGCTGCTGTCTTGACCAAGTATCTGATCTGTCAGGAGACCTTTAGGACAACACAGGTGGGCAACAGAATGGGCTCAGGTTATCAGATTTATAGATTTACCAGCCTTCCTTCAAAGAACAGCTCGCTTTAAGTTAAACCCATTCTCACTCCATATGTCTGCGTTTGGGTTTTCTCTCTAACCCATGAGTCTTATACCTACCTACAGCCTTCTGACAGCTTTTTCTTTATCTTTTTTTTAATGCCATCGTCTATCTCTATTTTCAGTCACCTTCTTCATTTCGCTACACTTCCCTGCTGACTTTAAGCTCCTCTGAAGTTTGGAGAAACCGCTAACAGCAAATAGCCATCTGGCGATCAATGAAGTCTCTGACAATCCACAGCTTTTTCAGCATTCCCTACATTTTCTCACAGCCACATTGGTTCCCCCTCAGCCTTAATGGGCAAAATGCCGGGTGCATATCTGTAAAGTCTAGTGTGACAGGTGTCCTATGTGAGGCGAGGCAAAGTCCCTTTAGTCTTGTGGTTAATGAAGAAGTCATGCAAAGAGTTGCCTCACCCATTTCCCACTCTTCCTCACCCTCTATTTTCCCTCCATTTCCATTTGTTCCCACATTGTGGTTAACAAGTGAATGCAAAGTGTTGTCTTTGTGCTTGGACTGTACCCATTAGTGCCCTTATATTCTGTATTGTAAATGCCACCAAGTGACTAAGCCTTCTGATTTATTCATTGGCTCGTTTGGGATTTGTGTCTCCTTGTGTGGTTGGCTTTAAGATTGGCTGCCTCTGCTGCTTGCACCACTGACCTGCTTATGTTTTAACAGATCTTCTGGGTTACTTAACATGTGCACATACACAAACACACATGCTACAAAGGCATAAAGTAATGACATCTCAAGGGGTGTGAATGGCTAATTAGTTAATTGGAAGTCTCCCTCTCAAGCTGTCCGAAATGATCTATGTCATGAAAGACAGTCATTGATTTTTGTGCTTGTCTGTAGTTACTTCTAATATTACTTGTGTATTTACTGTCCGTGCCTGTTCACAATCTAGTGTTTACCATTTTAAAGTCAGATGTATCCTCAAATAGCTCTTCTATTGATATGTCACTTCAGTTCTTACAATTACTCTTTACACATTACACCGAGTCAAGGCCCATATACATGAACTTTTAAAGCTTAACTTTGTGAGGTTTCATGGTGTGAAGTAACACTTTTTATGTGAAAACATGCAAATGTTATATAATTTATTTTTTATTGTTACTTCTTTTGGTTAAGGTACGATACAAAGTAACAATCCAAGTACTCAGAACTTACAGGGCTAACCCCAAAGCAACATTAGTCATCCTGATATTGAAAGAAATAATGTACAATCCAAAAAATGTGATACAGGGTGAGTTATTAGCAACAAGCACTAGCAGCAAGTGCCTTATATCAGCCCAGCAAGCTAGCATATTAATGACTGAGCTGGGCCTCTATCAGAACAGCTTTGTTGCTGCTTGTTACCAGTGTTGGGTAAGTTACTTTAAATTAGTAACTTAGTTACATTACTAGTTACTTCTCTAAAAAAAGTAACTCAGTTACTTCAAGTTACTTGTTACTTTCAAAGTAACTAGTTACTAGGGAAAGTAACTTTGGTTTTACTCAGAATTCTCTTGTTAATGTGTTGCTTCCGTAACTGGATACCCAGCCAGACTGCCAGTCTTCTATCTTGCTTACTTGCCACAAGTGCACTGTGCCACCTACCAATAGAAAGGAAAAAATAATGCGCACATTTCCACGAGAGAATCCCACGCCTGGACCGTCGTTGACCGCCGCCATGATTCTAGCCTGCTTTTTACATCCAACACAAAACTGCAGTCGTGGTGCTTTTGATTGTACTCAGAACTTGGAAATTCTGCCTTCTGAATAGGAAGATGTAGGTAACACCAGACTGCAGATGAGCTGCATACAGAGCTGGACTGGGACAAAAATCGTCGTCCGGGCATTTTGACTAGAGACCGCCCGCCATTATAGGAAAAATCATAAAGCCTTTGAATGAAAACAAACACTGTTGTGACAGTGATGTACACTGTTCTGATGGTATATATATGTATCAATCTATCAATTGTTTGTTGTAAGACTCAGATAATTATTTTTTTTAAAGCGAGACATTTTAAATGAGAATAATAAAGAAAAGTATTTCCTTGTGCCCCTTTCCCTGTTAATGCCCTACCTGGCCCCCTGGCAACACTTTGCTAGACCCGCCCCTGCACAGTTACCAGCTGTCAGCTACGTAGAAAAGGATCCTGGTGTTATTTGTCTCTCAGAAACAGTTCATAACTTCCCTTCAACTCATTCATGTCACCTAAAAGGTAAACCTGTTTCTCCATCACCTGTTCAGCTCTGATGATTCAGTAAGGACATCTCCTGGTTTCATCTGCATGTTTCCTCTCACCAGATAACCAAACCGATATCATGACCAGCAGCTTTACAGCTGTGGCTCCAGCAAACATCAGCTGATACTAGAAATTAATATTAAATAAATTCTAACAACAGCTGATCAAGCTTAAACGTGCTGCTGTTGTTTAACGCGACATCCGCTGGTTTCCTCTTTCTGGCGCAAAGTGGGCGATAAATAAACAAGAGAGAAAAGCCGATCAGCTGATCATTGATCAGTTTCATGATTGAAGTAGAAACGGGAGAGAATGAGAGAAGAAGAGGCAGCTGTGCAGCTTCAGCTTTGTGTCTTTTTCATTGTAGCTGAAGTCCGGGACAAACTGTGTTCCTTTTCACCTCAGTACGAAACGCGTAATATTTTCTCTGAATACCAGACGATTCTGTTTTTACGGGACGGTTGGCAACTCTAATAATTAACCGTATGAACAAAATAAAGTTCAACATCAGTAACATAGCACCCACCCAGCTGTATAGAAACTCCGTCATGCTAGCTAGCACGCAGTACGAAAATGTCAGCATACCGAAAATAAACTCCACCTAAACTTGGTTTATATCTGACTCCGATAGACTGCAGGTCATAACTTCTTACCTGAAGTTCAGTTCACCTGACACGCGGACCGGCGGCCGCTTCGGGTCTCTCCTCTTGCCTCCCTTTTCCTTCATCCACCTGCTGGCCTCCACCACTTGCTAATGTTATTGAATCTGTGGAAGCTCGCGATAAGACCACAACGAAGTAACGAGTAACGAGCCTATCTAAATCCCAGTAACGAGTAACGCGTTCCTGGTTTTGGCATAATAACTAGTTACCGTGCTCGTTACCACAATAATAACGTAGTTACTGTAACGCGTTACTTAATAACGCGTTAGTCCCAACACTGCTTGTTACAGATTCTCCAGTCTTAGAACTGAAAAATCATTTCTCTTCATGAAGGGATGAACGCTATTCTTAAAGCCCTCCATATGGGAAGCAGCATGTGCTCTGAAACACAATCTTTTCTATGGATTGGGCTACTCAATATCAATTTCCTGGTGTTCAAGCAAAGAATGGCGTGAGGACCTGTCAGTTAGCCACAGCGCAGAACGACATACATTCACACAACCAATAGAAATGCATGATGACAATGAACAGGTGTATACAGTACACATGAAGATTATGTATTTTTTTTTAAAAAGAGGACAGTACAGGCAGAGCACAGCGGCCAGCCCAACACAAATTTGGGACTGTTTGCTCAAACTAACTGTCAGGACAGGCGATGCTGTTTCCTTAACAGTATGAAGTCTCCCATATATGTTCAGTTGGGCTGAGATCTGTGATGTGTATAAATCATATCATTTGAGCTTGTACCCCATCACCACACCATGCTAGAAAATACCCAAACTGGTTTTCCTGTTTTTGTTACCTGTTTGTAGGACATGAGTTTACATAAAGCTCCCTATGTATTTAAAGTGGTGATGTGCAGAGGTTCCTCATTTATATTGCAGGTTCACATCTTCTCACTGTTGTTGTGAGAAAAGATTCTTGTAGGTCTTTGGCCTTAGTAATGTCCTACTTCCACTGCACAGCTGTGAAGTCCTGACATCACAGCCTTTACAGTGATGTGTGTGATGTGAATGCTGAAGTATTCTTTATTCAGTATTCATATCAGTGTTGCCCTGTCATAGCAAAGTGTGGTTGAGGTCACAGAGATTTCAGTCACTCAGGCACATATATATTACAGTACACATTTTTACATTTAGATAAGGGTATGCAGAGTGTTCAATCACAGCTTTTATTCATTTACAAAATATCCACAAGGTTGGAAAGTAAATGCTGTTAAAATCAAGGCTCTAGTTTTCTTTTTGCAGCTTTCACTCGAGCTGTTTTCCTCACAGATCTCCATTTCTCTTCTCATTCTCCTTTTCCTGCCCTCAGAACCTGAATTCAGTCCTCCATACCACACCAGTGCTGCTGCTGCTCCATCCATCCTCCTGGCATTTTGTTCACGTTTTGTCATAAAATCACCATAAAATCTTTACACAGAAGAGACACGCTTGTTTTGGATAGATTTGCACCAATATTATTTAAGTGTAGCTGATGTATGGAAACAGTCACCTTTACTAAAATAATCAAGAGTCTACTAGTTCCATAATGAAACATCTTGAGATCAGAGTATTATATTTAATCTGTAAACTATATTCAGTGGAGCTCAATATTGTCTGTACAGATTCCAGTGTTGTCCATTTAATAGTGAATTTCAGCGTGTACAGGAGTAGCACTGTCATGTCCTGAGCCATTACACGTATACACTACGTCAGCTGCAGTTCCTGATAACCCAATAAGCTTTGTTTTTGTAATGGCAGCAGTCGCTGAGGTTCTTTGAGCATGTGATGCTTTCTGTATATTACCTCACATACTGTCAATTTATCTAACAGGAAGTATTAAAAACAGCTGCATCTGTGACTCTGTTTCTAAAGTTTTAAATGCCACTCTGCCAGACCTTTATCAGTCCACCACCCATTTTTTACAGTAATCTGTCAGATGACCACAGGTGAAAAAGAAGCCAGAATTTGCCCTGCTTGTGTCGCTTTTCTTGTGCCCACATAGCAAAATTGGTATGGCTCGTGGCTGCACACAACTTACCCATGGCACACATATCGCAAAGAATGACGGCCCTTTGGTGGCCCAGATCTGGTTTACCAGAGGTGGCCCACACATGGGCCAGCACAAGGCCGGTTGCAGACACACTGCTGGCCCACAACAGTTTCAACTCGGGCCCCAGATGTCAACCTAATGTGTACCTTAATCAAGCTATGTAATAACGACATGTGCTGGAACATAATAGTGCAAAAGTAACATGACGAAACTCTGTTCAGACAGTGAATGGACTGATTCTTATATAGCGCTTTGCTACTCTCCCGGATTACTCAAAGTGCTCTATACAACACGCCGCATTCACCCAATTTCAATTCAATTCAATTCAATTTTATTTATATAGCGCCAAATCACAACAGAAGTCACCTCAAGGTGCTTTATATTGTACAGTAGATCGCACAATAATAAATACAGAGAAAAACCCAACAATCATATGACCCCCTATGAGCAAGCACTTTGGCGACAGTGGGAAGGAAAAACTCCCTTTTAACAGGAAGAAACCTCCGGCAGAACCAGGCTCAGGGAGGGGCGGGGCCATCTGCTGTGATTGGTTGGGGTGAGAGAAGGAAAACAGGATAATAGAATAGAATAGAATAGAATTCAACTTTATTGTCATTGCACATGTCACAGGTACAGGGCAACGAAATGCAGTTTGCATCCATCCAGAAAGTGCTTTAGTCGTGATATAGATATATTACAATATAAATTAGCAATAATAGAGATGTGTAAGTATATTACAGAAATGGGTCTATTATGGTATGTTATAATGTACACAGTGTGAAGTATGTTATGAATATTCTATAAGTATGTACAGGCTGTAGTGAGTACAAGCTATGTACAGGCTATGAACAGGATATAAATATGAAATAAAAACTATACAGAAATCTGAGATATACAGTTATACAGAATGTGAACTATGTAAGTTATAAACAGTTGTGGGATTAAAAATTATCGTATGTACAGAATGATTATCTACACAGAACTATACAGTAGTGGTAAAGTGCTAGTGGTTGTGGGTGTGTGTATGTTCAGTCCATGAGTTTAACGTGGGTCAGATGTCAGGAGGCAGAGTTCAGGAGTCTGACAGCTGTGGGGAAGAAGCTGTTCCGGTACCTGGTGGTCTTAGTCCGGAGGCTCCTGTAGCGCCTCCCAGAGGCCAGGAGGGTGAAGAGTCCATGTGATGGGTGACTGGGGTCTTTGATGATTTTCCCAGCCCTTTTCAGACACCGCTTCCTGTAGATGTCCTTTATGGCAGGAAGTGGTGCTCCGGCGATGCGCTGGGCAGTTTTCACGACCCTCTGCAACGCCTTCCGTCCGAGGCAGAGCAGTTCCGTACCAGACTGTTATACAGTTGGTCAGGATGCTCTCGATGGTGCAGCGGTAGAAGTTCACCAGGATGTCTGAGGAAAGGTGGTTCTTCCTCAGAGTCCTCAAGAAGAAGAGGCGCTGGTGAGCCTTCTTGACCAGCTTGGAGCAGTTGGTCGTCCAGATGAGATCCTCGGAGATGTGGACTCCCAGGAACTTGAAGCTGTTCACACGCTCCACAGCCATCCCCTTAATGTGGATGGGTGGATGTGGGTCAGCATTCCTCCTGTAGTCCACGATGAGCTTCTTAGTCTTCTCGGTGTTGAGCAGCAGGTTGTTGGTGTCGCACCACTCAGCCAGACGATCCACCTCCTCCCTGTAGGCGGCCTCGTCGTTGTCACTGATGAGGCCAATCACCGTGGTGTCATCTGCAAACATAATGATGGTGTTGGAACCATCAGCAGGTCTGCAGTCGTGGGTGAAGAGGGAGTAGAGGAAAGGGCTCATCACACAGCCTTGTGGTACACCGGTGTTCATTGTGATTGTTGATGAGCAGTGGTTATCCAGTCGGACGTGTTGGGGGCGGTTGGTCAGGAAGTCCAGTAACCATTTGCAGATGAGGGAACTGATGCCCAGGTCTGTCAGTTTCCTGATGAGTTGTGAGGGGTGGATTGTGTTGAATGCTGAACTGAAGTCTATAAACAGCATTCTGGTGTAGGTGTTGTTGTTGTCCAGGTGTGAGAGGACAGAGTGCAGTGCGATGGAGACTGCATCCTCTGTGCTCCTGTTCTGGCGGTATGCGAATTGGTGGGGGTCCAGGGTGGGGGGGAGACAGGATTTGAAGTGTGCTAAGACCAGCTGCTCTAAGCACTTAGTGATGATGGGGGTGAGTGCTACTGGGCGGTAGTCATTGAAGTCATGCTGTGGAAGAGAGACAGAGATTAATAACAGATATGATTCAATGCAGAGAGGTCTGTTAACACATAGTGAGTGAGAAAGGTGACTGGAAAGGAAAAACTCAATGCATCATGGGAATCCCCGGCAGCCTACGTCTATTGCAGCATAACTAAGGGAGGATTCAGGGTCACCTGGTCCAGCCCTAACTATATGCTTTAGCAAAAAGGAAAGTTTTAAGCCTAATCTTGAAAGTAGAGATAGTGTCTGTCTCCTGAATCCAAACTGGAAGCTGGTTCCACAGAAGAGGGGCCTGAAAACTGAAGGCTCTGCCTCCCATTCTACTTTTAAATACTCTAGGAACAACAAGTAAGCCTGCAGTGCAAGAGCGAAGTGCTCTAATAGGGTGATATGGTACTACAAGGTCATTAAGATAAGATGGGGCCTGATTATTTAAGACCTTGTATGTGAGGAGCAGGATTTTGAATTCAATTCTGGATTTAACAGGAAGCCAATGAAGGAAGCCAAAACAGGAGAAATCTGCTCTCTCTTTCTAGTCCCTGTCAGGACTCTTGCTGCAGCATTTTGGATTAACTGAAGACTTTTCAGGGAGTTTTAGGACATCCTGATAATAATGAATTACAGTAGTCCAGCCTGGAAGTAATGAATGCATGAACTAGTTTTTCAGCATCACTCTGAGACAGGATATTTCTAATTTTAGAGATGTTGCGCAAATGGAAGAAAGCAGTCTTACATATTTGTTTAATATGTGCATTGAAGGACATGTCCTGGTCAAATATGACTCAAGGTTCCTCACAGCATTACTGGAGGCCAAGGTAATGCCATCCAGAGTAAGAATCTGCTTAGATACCATATTTCTAAGATTTTCAGGGCCGAGTACAATAACCTCAGTTTTATCTGAATTAAGAAGCAGAAAGTTAGCGGCCATCCAGGTCTTTATGTCTTTAAGACATTCCTGCAGTTTAACTAATTGGTGTGTGTTACCTGGCTTCATGGATAGATAGAGCTGCGTGTCATCTGCATAGCAGTGAAAATTTATGCTATGTCTTCTAATGATGCTGCCTAAGGGAAGCATGTATAATGTAAACAGAATTGGTCCTAGCACTGAACCCTGTGGAACTCCATAATTGACCTTAGTGTGTGAAGAGGACTCTCCATTTACATGAACAAATTGGAGTCTATTAGATAGATATGATACAAACCACTGCAGTGCAGTACCTGTAATACCTACAGCATGTTCTAATCGCTCTAATAGGATATTATGGTCAACAGTATCAAACGCAGCACTGAGGTCTAGCAGGACAAGCACAGAGATGAGTCCACTGTCAGAGGCCATAAGAAGATCATTTGTAACCTTCACTAAAGCTGTTTCTGTGCTGTGATGAGCTCTGAAACCTGACTGAAACTCTTCAAATAAGCCATTCCTCTGCAGATGATCTGTTAGCTGTTTGACAACTACTCTTTCAAGGATTTTTGATATGAAAGGAAGGTTGGAGATTGGCCTATAATTAGCTAAGACAGCTGGGTCTAGGGATGCTTTTTAAGTAAAGGTTTAACTACAGCCAGCTTGAAGGCCTGTGGTACATAGCCGATTATTAGAGATAGGTTGATCATATTTAAGATTGAAGCATTAATTAATGGCAGGACTTCTTTGAGCAGTTTTGTAGGAATGGGGTCTAAAAGACACGTTGATGGTTTGGAGGAATTAATTAATCCCTCTAAACTGAGTGCTTCCTAACTACAGCCACACACATTCTCACTCTTGCCATGCAGACTGGAAGAACCAGGGATAGAACCACTAACCTTCCGATCAGTAGGTAACCTGCTCTTCCTCCTGAGCTACAGCCACCCATTAGAAAAGACGAGTAAACCATCACTAGGTATTGCTGCCAAAGGAATCTCTGAAGAAACTACGTGTTCGGTTTGTTGGCTTTGTGTGATTATGCAGCTGTGTAAAAGATCCATCCTGATCTGAACATCATTTACTGCATCCTTTAAAATCATTGAATCACAGTCTGATGCTGATCTCAGTAACAAACGGGCTGCTTCCCTCCCTGTAGGAAGGTTTGCAGATGTGTCTAAAAGAGAGTGATGCACTGTCATCAGTCAGTCATCAAAGGAGACTGTTTTCTAAGTTTGATATGTAGAATTCTCTCATACTGGAATATTTATTTAGCATAGAATTTTTTTTTACTTGAAAGTGTTTTTTTTGCTGAAATTAGGATTATTTCATATTAAATACTGATGTGCATTGGCTGAATAGCACTAAGTGGGAAAGAGACTTGCGTGTTAAAGCTTTTGTATTTGTATTGTTGGATTACCTGTGTCTGAAGAATACTGCAAAGAGAAAGAATAAAGTCATGCTCACATTTACAAATACATCACCGTTTCATTGTAAAAGCTGTATTTATGTTATGTTATATTTAAGTTCATAATATTCCTAATTATTCAATAATTCCTCATATTTGTTCTATGAACACTACATTGAATAAAATATATTCTGTCAAGCTTCAGATATGAGAGTACAGATCGTACCCTGGGTGCATGATGGAAGCATTGGTCTGTGCTGGGGCAGGAATAACACTCACACTGGATATGTACTGTGCCCAGCTGAATTGTTGGCTTAAAAAGGCATGGTACGATAAGGCATGGTACAAACTGCCTTATGTGAGCACGCCTTTATTCTTTCTTTTAGCACTTTCTGTTGTCAGAAGGGAGTTTCACGATATTCTGGACATATCTGTGGTACCTTCAGTCTCCACATCCACACAGCAGGAGAGATACAGTTGGAAAAAAATGCTTAAATTTTCGATGGTCACAGATGGACGTGTGTGTGTGTGTGTGTGAGTGTGTGTGTGTGTGTGTGTGTGTGTGAGAGAGAGAGAGAGAGAGAGAGAGTAGAAGAGGGAGAGTTAAAAGTTTCTGCTCTAATGCACCTTGTTATCCATTCATACTGCACTAAACACAGCCTGAGGCGATTCTATCTCTCCCTCTCTATCACTCTCTCTGTCTTGCTCCCTTTTATGTCTGTTTCTATGTTAAAAGAATGAAGATTTAAATAACTCTGACTGTGTGCAAGATTGAATAGGTATGTCTCCCCGCCCCCCTCTCCCCAAACCCAACCCCAACATCACCATCACCACATTTCTTGTCACAAAATCAATTTTTAGTTTAGCAAGAATAAACCTGTCTCCTCTCATCTCAGAGGCTGGCTAAATAATTGAGTAGATGTACGCACACACATACACCTAAAAAACAAGTACTTTTTGTGAAAAGGAACATTGCTGAGCATTTTATCATTTTGCTTTCTTACATCAATGTGTGTCTGTGATTTTGATACATTTTAGAGAATTATTAGAGATATCGCTCCGAGATGTTGTATCTACTCTGTGTTTTTGTTACTGTCAACATACCATAAAAATCAAATACAATAACATATTCATTATTGGACTCCACTTCTATTTACATGACTCTCTGGCTTTTATCACATGGGCCAGCAAAAGGCCAGTTGCAGACGCACTGCAAGCCCTGTGCTGGCCCATGTGTGGGCCACCTCTGGCAAACCTGATCTGGGCCACCAAAGGGCCATGATTCTTTGCGATATGTGTGCCATGTGTAAGTTGTGTGCAGCCACGGGCCAGTTGCAGACTGCTTTGCTACTCCCCCGGATTATTGAAGTGCTCTATACAACATGCCACATTCAGACACTTTCTCTAAACTGAGTGCTTCCTACTACATTCATACTCTTGACACGCAGACTGGAGGAGCCAGGGATCGAACCACTAACCTTCCGATCAGTAGGTGACCTGCTCTTCCTCCTGAGCTACAGCCACCCAGTGATAAACATCAGTAAACCGTCACTAGGTTTTGGATGAAGTGTACACTCACAAACCTGTCAAACCTGCATTTGAAACGTTGGCTACCATAGCAGTATAGTATTGCAACATGGCATTTGAATCTTCTAACTAAAATAGGAAAATAGGAACATAAACAGTGCCATCATTGCCAGATGTGGCCCACATCTGGTTGACATACACTCTGCCATGACACCAGTCAGTCAGAAGTGCCAGCTTGATGCCAGATCCAGGCCAGACCTGTTTTCTATGAGCCTGGGCCACATAAACCAAACCATAATCGGACCAGATGTGGCATACCATCACATAAACAGTGCCATCTACGCCAGGCCTGGCCCATATCTGGATGACATACCACTTACCATGCCAGAAGTCAGCCAGCAGTGCCAGCTTGACACCAGGATCCAGGCCAGACCTGTCTGCTATGTGGGGAGTAGTCCTTAGCATGCAAAGCATCTTTGAGGTTGTGCTGTAGACCTGCTTAGGACCAGATATTATTTTATGTCCTGAAACATAAAACCTTAGACACTGAAGACTGTTTTTTTAACTTTCTTTTTCACATTACTGTATACGACACATATATACAGTGGCTTGCAAAAGTATTCGGCCCCCTTGAACTTTCCCACATTTTGTCACATTACAGCCACAAACATGAATCAATGTTATTGGAACTCCAGGTGAAAGACCAATACAAAGTGGTGTACACGTGAGAAGTGGAACGAAAATCATACATGATTCCAAACATTTTTTACAAATAAATAACTGCAAAGTGGGGTGTGCGTAATTATTCAGCCCCCTGAGTCAATACTTTGTAGAACCACCTTTTGCTGCGATTCCAGCTGCCAGTCTTTTAGGGTATGTCTCTACCAGCTTTGCACATCTACAGACTGAAATCTTTGCCCATTCTTCTTTGCAAAACAGCTCCAGCTCAGTCAGATTAGATGGACAGCGTTTGTGAACAGCAGTTTTCAGATCTTGCCACAGATTCTGGATTGGATTTAGATCTGGACTTTGACTGGGCCAGTCTAACACATGGATATGTTTTGTTTTAAACCATTCCATTGTTGCCCTGGCTTTATGTTTAGGGTCGTTGTCCTGCTGGAAGGTGAACCTCCGCCCCAGTCTCAAGTCTTTTGCAGACTCCAAGAGGTTTTCTTCCAAGATTGTCCTGTATTTGGCTCCATCCATCTTCCCATCAACTCTGACCAGCTTCCCTGTCCCTGCTGAAGAGAAGCACCCCCAGAGCATGATGCTGCCACCACCATATGTGACAGTGGGGATGGTGTGTTCAGAGTGATGTGCAGTGTTAGTTTTCCGCCACACATAGCGTTTTGCATTTTGGCCAAAAGTTCCATTTTGGTCTCATCTGACCAGAGCACCTTCTTCCACATGTTTGCTGTGTCCCCACATGGCTTGTGGCAAACTGCAAACGGGACTTCTTATGGTTTTCTGTTAACAATGGCTTTCTTCTTGCCACTCTTCCATAAAGGCCAACTTTGTGCAGTGCACGACTAATAGTTGTCCTATGGACAGATTCCCCACCTGAGCTGTAGATCTCTGCAGCTCGTCCAGAGTCACCATGGGCCTCTTGGCTGCATTTCTGATCAGCGCTCTCCTTGTTCGGCCTGTGAGTTTAGGTGGGACGGCCTTGTCTTGGTAGGTTTACAGTTGTGCCATACTCCTTCCATTTCTGAATGATGGCTTGAACAGTGCTCCGTGGGATGTTCAAGGCTTGGGAAATCTTTTGGAGCCTAAGCCTGCTTTAAATTTCTCAATAACTTTATCCCTGACCTGTCTGGTGTGTTCTTTGGACTTCATGGTGTTGTTGCTCCCAATATTCTCTTAGACAACCTCTGAGGCCGTCACAGGGCAGCTGTATTTGTACTGACATTAGATTACACACAGGTGCACTCTATTTAGTCATTAGCACTCATCAGGCAATGTCTATGGGCAACTGACTGCACTCAGACCAAAGGGGGCTGAATAATTACGCACACCCCACTTTGCAGTTATTTATTTGTAAAAAATGTTTGGAATCATGTATGATTTTCGTTCCACTTCTCACGTGTACACCACTTTGTATTGGTCTTTCACCTGGAATTCCAATAACATTGATTCATGTTTGTGGCTGTAATGTGACAAAATGTGGAAAAGTTCAAGGGGGCCGAATACTTTTGCAAGCCACTGTATGTACCACATAGCATTTTACACAGCTGAAATAGGTCGAACTTCTGATTCTCTGTAACATTTCAGGTACTTTTCATTGACCATCAGTCAAACACAGGCCCTAAATCTGCTCCACTGCCATGAATCACAAATTTATGTCTATCATCCCTTTAGCCTACTGTCTACTTTGTAGAGTAGGGTTCTAGATAATCAACCACTGAATATCCAAATCATCAATGGACTATATGTTCTTGATCACTCGCTAAATAATTTTTGATTACAAATAACTTGTGCTTTTATTTTCTTTTTCTTTTTGGGGGGGGCAGTGGATACACAGGGCAAAATGAATTCACACCAGCGAGACTGAGGTACAAAGGAAAAAACAGGGCTTCCGAGTCACAGCAAACTAAGAGGAGGTGAATGAAACCATCCATTCAGTCAACACGGGAAATTTGAGGTCCTCTAGTAAATGAGGCAATATAGTGGATGAGCCTGGAGTGTTGCTTAAGACCTAGAGCAAATACAATGACTGTAGTATTATATGCTTCACAGAAATGTGGCTGATCTCAAACTTGACAGTCTGATAGTTTGTGGCTTCAGAACTTTTTAGGTAACCCTGAGGTATTTCAATGACTCCTACAGCAGAAAAAGTGGAGACCAAACATGAGTAGAACAACACAGGGTATGTGTGGAGTCCTATTAATTAATGCTTAAATATTATCTTAAACATAATCTACCTCTATTAATGGTGTATGTACCACACACCTTCAATCTGGTCTTATGTCTATGTCTCTATGTCTTAAAAACATAAAGACCTGGATAACCTCTCATTTCCAGCTTCTAAATGCAGATAAAACTGAGGTTCTTGTAATTCACCCTAAAAATGTAGAAAGATGGTGTCTAACCAAATGCTTACTCTGGATGGCATTATATTACCCTCCAGTAACACTGTTTCAAGTCTCAGAGTAATGTCTTTGATATTTAACAAATATGTAGGACTGCTTTCTTCCATTTACGTGTAATATCTCCAGAATTAAAACATCTAGACTTCAGTATTGTAATTAATTATTATCAGGTTGCTCTACATCCAGAATCAATTTTTAAATGCTTCTTCTGACATAAAAGGTCATGAATAATCAGGCCCCATCCCATCTTAAAGACCTCATCTTACCATATGACCCAATATAACCAACAGACAGGCTCCAGTTTATGAGACTGGGCAGTTCTCAACATACAGAAGTACTGTGCTGGGGATGCCTGTACTCCTAAGCCTTCCAGTCCAGTGAAACAGTGAAACATGCCACCTGCAGAAGTTCTGTTCCCACCACAGTGGTGTGGTCTTTTAGAGGTGGGCAGGAGCTGGGGAATAAGGAACTGGTAAGATTTTTGTAGAGTAATCCAGCAGAACTGGACTGGAGGGCCAACAGTTATGCTGTACACAAGAAGGGAATGGGAAGATTCTATCTTCTGAGGAAGCTCAGATCCTTCATCATATGCAGCAAGATGTTGGAGATCTAATGCCAGTGTCCATCTATTGACTGCCTGCCCATCCACCCGTCCACCTGCCCGCCTAACCCAACACAGTGTATACAAGAAGCAGGCTCTATTTCCTTAAAGAGGATGAGATCTACCAGTGTGTGTGTGCAGTAAAATACTGAAGATTTTCTATGAGCCAGCTGTGAAAACTGGAGGAGCAGCATCACTTAGGAAAGCTGGCTCTGTGTTGGAAGCATGTCACTATTACCTGTTACTGTGGATAAACTCGACCACAGCATGTACAGAAGAGGCAGCAGAGCACCTTCACACTGTTTAAAGCTTTGCTGCAAACAAGAAACCTTGATACATCATCTACAACAGAGCTGTCTAGAGCATTATTTGCTACACATTGTTGTTGTTGTTGTTAATGATAATAACAATAATAATGGTGTCATTATCATTTTAACTGCTGTAACAAAAGAATTCCTGAAATATGACAAATAATATTAATAATAAATCAAATATTTTGCAGCACATTGTACTTCCTTAATGATTCATAGTTAGTCACAGGGAGCTGATTTTTTTGTGGCTGTCAGCCTTTTACTTCTCCCACAATTTGCAATGACAAACTGTGAAAGCACCCATCTGTGTCATAAAGTAATCTCAGTGAGTAGCACCAGGTTAAACATGGAGTACTCTGTCTCGTCACAGTAATCAGGATAAATTCTCAAATCCAAAGGGGCAATGATTCAGTTAAGGACTGTCTACGTTTATGAGTGATCAAATGGGAAGAGGGCAGAATGAGACAGTTTGACTGTGTAATTCTATAATGTGCAGTTAGTGCACATCTTGGTGCAGGTCTGCGTTTTATCCAGACTCTTTGGGTCTATTTGTGTCATTTAGTGCTGCTGCGAACTGATATGTCAGAAAATCAATTAATTACTTTGAAGTGGCAGTTAACTGCATCCGCACAATACACCCTATGAATTATAGATGAAGTGTGTGTGCAAATAATCTGTGTGTGTGTGTGTGTGTGTGCGCGCGCAATACCAACTGCTTCTCTGTTAACTAGAGACAATTGCTAGCTCTTCTGTCCCTAATAACTCGATGAGAGTGCTTTGATACGAATCCACTGAGTTGTGAAGCGTCTGAAGCAACTGAAATGAATAACAGGACAATAATACAAAGAAGTCAAATAACATGAAAGTAACAAAAGTTAATGAAAATCCAATAAAGCATTTAACGTGATGTCTGTGTGATCTCTCTGTATCATTTTGTGGAGAAATTCAGTGATGCTCGTAAAGATTGGATTTTATCGCATGTTAGAGAAACCAAAGGATTTACCCTCAACACAGCAACTGGTTTCTCAATCCATTGATCCCCCGCTGAAGGCGTGTGTGTGTGTGTGTGTGTGTGTGTGTGTGTGTGTGTGTGTGTGTGTGTTGATCAAGCCATGGCACTGTCATTAGGCCTCAGGCCTGAGTTCAGGCGACAACAGGGACTGACAGCCACTGGCATGGGTGGGGGAGGGGACCATGAGGTCATTTTATCTGAGTGCTTTTTCACCTCACTCTAATCATAGAACACACAACTTAGTTACATAAACTGCACACAATATCAAATAACATGTATTTATTATTACAAGCTATTGTAATTAAACACTTACAGTTCAAGTATAAGAAACACAAACAATCAAACATTAGCTGACACAGAACTTTTGGTCATTTAAATGAAATCACAAAACAAATTATTGTATTTGGTTCCTCATTCAGCCAAAATGTTTTTGGTGAAAAACAACAGAGAAAGAAAGACAGTTTCTCAGCTTTCAACATGTTCTGCCTGTTAAATTGTTGAATTTGGAATGTGGAGTATCACTGCAGTTCCCCTTTATGTTAATATCAAAATATCACTGTAAACCCAAACGCTCAAAGTAAAAATGAATAAAGTCCTCTCAGTTTTTTAAAAGCAGTCCTACAAACTCAAACATATTCAATAAACCCATCCAACATTTTCTTCAACTTATTTTTGATCAATTTCAGCTAGTTTGCATATTATGTTCCTGCTACTTGAAAATGTGATTATTTCTTTTATTAATGTAATTTTAATCATTAATTTCAACTACTTGGTGGTCATCTTTGGAAGGTTTTATTGCTTGGGTGGATTTGACCCCAAACATAAAGAAATCTTTTGTTTTAAGTCTTTTGTCAGCTGTTCACAGGTTCTTGCACTTCCATTATGTTTAAGTTTTACATTTTTGGGTTGCTTTTATTTATTGTAAACTTCAGGGGAAAAAATCTGTATGAACTGCACGTCTTAAAAAGAGTCAACTGACTTTTTAATTTAGGGTTTTAATTTTTTTAATGCATTTCTTTCTGAGGTCATTAAATAATGTGAGGTAATCTACTGTCCAACAGTGTCTTCAGTCTGTCTCCCAAGTCTGATGTAATTAACCAAAACTCAGTGACCCAAACCCTCCCAGCTGTTCCATCCTGTAAGAAAAGGATTTACAAAGTTTCATGGATTTGGAAGGTAGCAGTAGAGTTTTATACATACCATGCTCTGACTGAGGGATTTCTGAAAAACTAAAAGATGTCCTGCAGTGATAGCACAGCTCCATCTGGGAGCTGCGACAGACATCTAATTTTTTAAACTATAGACAATGTGTTATTCTTATTTGGTGCAATGGACAGACGCACATTATAACAAAGTCTAACCTTTCAAAGTGAAGAGGAATCAGTGAATGAAGGAGAGCTGATGAAAAACATCTGCAGTTATTCCCAGGTAAAGAGAAGTGAATTTTTATTTAGTGATATGATATGTAAAGAAATGGCTGAACATTTTGGGTGGAATGTGTTGCTGCACATCTGCTCACTTAAAGCAATGCAGAAATCTACAGCCAGGATGACGGCCGGTCAGAACATCCCTCACACTTGTGTTTTGAAACAAATCCCACAGCAGTAGTCACGCTGCACCCTTGTTGTTTTTTCATTGTAGGTTTACTCAGAGTTTCAACATTTGAAGGAGGATTCAGATGATGCACGACACTTTCTACACCAAACTTGCCAGCCTGCCAACCAAAACAGTCTAATCAGCAAAAGTTTTGGGTGAAACATAAAAATTTCACAGTGCAAAGAGATCGTTTGATGTGAACCTCAAAATGTGATTTTTGACCAGTAGTTCACTTTGTTTTCCTCTTTCTCTTCTTCCTCTTTTCAGTGCTTTTGTAGATCCTTGCACACTGTATCCTCTGTCCCTCCTCCTGCTGGTGTCTAAACCATCTCAGCCTTTCCTCTGTTTGTCATCTGGGTTTGGTGACCATAGAAAAGATTACTGTTTAGAATACAGATGATCTGTTTTGATCTCTCCGTTTGTTCTCAAAACAATTATAAAAATACAAAGTAACTAAAATAATACATAGCTTTCAAGCATTAAATAATAAACTGGAGATTTGTAAAACTCATCTGATGAGCCGAATCTGAGATGGTGCAGCAGCCTGTCGAGTCCATCATCATTCAAAGTGACTGTGTGGACGTCTGAAACTGCATCCAACTGCTGAGGAACTTCTTAGTAATGTTTGGAGTGATGCATGCACCATACCTACAGTACTACACTGCATTCATTCAGAGTACAGCTGGAGTCTGTTTCAGAGCATGCTATCTTGCTTTGTTTTTTCAATGTATTTGAGTTTTGTGTTACATGTTTTGGAGATTTCTGAATTTCAGATGACTGACTTCTGTTTAATTCAAAAGGATCACAGACGTGAACTGTTTGCTAAACTCAAACATGTGACTCTGTTATGTCAAGTTATTCCATGGGATTAAAAACATTTACTACATTTACTCAAACCATTATTTGGTCAGATAATATCTATGCACCATTCTTCCTGTCAGTATTCATTATCCACTAAATACATCAATGCGATGATAAGCAGTGATGTATTTGCATCCAAGGAAAACCATCATAGGGATCAAGGTAACTGTCTGTTGGTTTTCACTGCTGCATTATGTCAAAGCATCAAAGCAAACACACAGACAAAGCAGAGCTGAAGCAGGCCTCGACCACAGCGGCTCACCAAAACCCAGCAACACAAACTGTGTTACCTTTGAGAGTCACAGATAGTTTTTGGTCCAGCAGTCACATACACGCTATGAGTTTGCAGAGCCACTAAGCGGAGACAGATAGATGTCACCAGCTAGAAATCCTCTGTGAGAGTCACTGTGGGAAGTTAAGTGAGCAGCGATGTTGGTGTGAGGTCTGGTAGCATGCACCATCTCTGCCACATATAATACTCTTTTACATCTATTTTGAAATGTAAATCTGCACATACCATGTAAGCATGTAGGTGGACTAGCATTTATATAGGAGGTGTCACTGTCTAGTGTCACTGAACACACAGAGTACCAGCAACATTTACCTTTGGGCCATGTATAAAAATGTCCATTCTCTTAAATATTCATGTAATACTTTTGTTAATCCCCTTGAGGTGCATTATCTCACTTGCCCATTGGCCATTGAACTCAAACTCACATCAAAATCACATTTATGTGTCTATAACAACTGGGACATGTACCAGCATATCAGGGATGCCAAACCTGCCCAGGATGAGTTTGTTAGGTTTCAGGTTCCTGAGCTAACCTGAGCTCATTTTTTTAAACAAGCCACAGAGCTGTCACTGGTCGCTATGGTGACAGTGTCCAGCAGCAGCCTGTATCACTTTGAATATTTTTATATCTTTTATTCAGTGTAAAATCTCACTTTTGGGTAACGGCACAAACACTAAGAAATGACAGAGAACATGTCATTATTACAAAGCTGTAGCTTCTGTTTTGCCCACATTTATTGATGATTTCACAAAACTAAGCAGTGTACTGTACTCTCATCAGTTATTTAGGCTCTTATAATAATTAAGAGAGAGCACAGAGAGGTGGTACAGGTACAGGAAGGACGACGGAGCAAGCAGTGAAGTTAGCTGAAAAACAAACGTTATTGTTTATAAAGTAATTGTTCCTGTATTTCAAGGATCCTCTGTGCTTTCTAGTAGCACGCTTAAAAAATGCCAGTGCACATTCTAAACAGAAAATATTGATATGAATGGTAACATTTCACAGGATGGCTGCCACACTGATGTGACGGACTACAAGTCTACTCCCCACTCATGAAATTGGGGTACACAGTGCTCTGTGCTGAGACTGCATAATAAAGGGAGGGCTGTACTTTATTACAAAACAGCTCTATTACCAATTTGCTTTGTGTGCAGGTCTATGGAATGAATAATGCTACTTTTGGTGGACTCGGATGGTCCTTGTGTCAAATATCAGTGATGTAATATTTAGTTAGCATGGTTTCAAATTGAACTATCTGCAAGTTCAACACCTAAATGAAGCTCATCATAGTGATTGTTTGACCTCAATGTTCAAGCAGATCTTAGCAGAACCAAAGAGAAATAAAGAGCAAAGAGCAGATCGAGAGATGGAGAAAAAAAGAGAAAATTATTTGAGCAGCTAAATAAAATTAGCAGCTTTAAAGAGCCTGAGGGCAAAATGGAGTTGTGTCCCTCGTGGCTACGCTTTGAAGAAGGGGAGAATGAATTAAGCTTGACTTGCTCCTCTCCCTCCTCCTCTTCTTTGCACTCACTTTTAACTCCCTCACTTTTCTTCTGGTTTGCACTAATATGTAGGGTGACATGGAGGAAGAGGGAGGGGGTTGAGGAGATGAATGAGGGATATAAAAGCAAATCATGAAGGTAAGGACAGGCTGGAGCACTTCATTGCTGAACAGCTTTTTGGATTCTCTTACACGTGTTGTTCTTAAGTTTCACAAATACTTGATTTGTTCCCTTTCTATTGAAGTTCTCTTTTTCCTCCCTCTCATCCTTCTCCGTGCAGTTTTTCCCTCATACGTTCTGAGTATCTGAAATTGGGCCCCAGCTGTTGGTGCTTCTACACACAGGACTGGAGCATGAACCCCGGGGCTTTCTCCAGCTCTGGGCCTCTGTCTTGGGCTATGTATCTGATGAGGAAAGGCCGGACAGGAAGCGGACCCTTTGGTAAAGCTGATCCTTCTTCATATTTGACGTCACCTTGATCACTATCATATTTGCTCTGTTCATGATTATGTTGTTTTTGTTCTTAACTATTTGTTCTGTTGCTGCTCCTTATTGGGAGGTTTTGCATGACCTAAATCCTCACAGTACAAACAGTTGAACTGAGCTGTGCTGCCTATCATCAGATGGCTCTTACCTGTTCCATTTTCTTGTCTAATTCTGTTTCTTGGATTTCTACAAACATTTGTAGATGGAGTTTCAGGGCTTTTTGAAATTCTGCTGGGTGCTTCAGTTGGTTCTGGCTGAAGGCTACCAAAGTTTGCATTGTCTCAGATCTGCAATTCAGCCGTGCCTGTTTATTAATATAAATCATTTAACTTTAAAAGAGAAATAGACAAAAAAAACCATCAAACGCGTGAAAAGCACAGCTGAGTCTGGCTGCAAATATCAATGTTATCAGTGTCAATCACTGCCCTGGACAGGACATATCTCTTTAGTAAACTTGTCCTTCTGCTATTTCAGAGAAGCACTTTCTGGTTTTCACAATGAAATTTT
Organism: Oreochromis aureus; assembly: GCF_013358895.1. Classification (NCBI taxonomy): domain Eukaryota; kingdom Metazoa; phylum Chordata; class Actinopteri; order Cichliformes; family Cichlidae; genus Oreochromis; species Oreochromis aureus. The sequence continues at coordinate 311,890 of NC_052963.1, read as the reverse complement.
TATGTCTAATAAATAATTAGAAAAGAAAAACAGTTACATGCAAACGACTGATCCACACTGTATTTCTATGAAAGATATCAAGCAATGTTAGTATCAATAACGTTGATAGGACACTGTGGCTGAGTATTGATTATGGATCAGAGGGCAGTAAGCAGCTCACATTACAAGATAGTCGGCGGTAAATGCTGGCTGCGTGAAATCCAACTCCTCTGCCACTGTCATCACTCTTTCTTTCTTTCTTTATCTGTTGTTTTATTTGACTTCTCATGTCTACAGAGGACTTTCACTGAAATAATGTTTAGCAGGCTGCTCTTTGTTTTTCTTTCATAGTGATGAGCAGCACCAGAACTGTATTTCTTTCTTCAGAGATATACTGTTTCAAACAATCCTTCAGTATTTGGAATATTTAGCAGTTTACTAATAAGAATAGGAAATGTCACGTTTAAAAAAATTATATTTTAAAACAACTTTAACTTGTACTGGTAGGAAAATAATGGTAAAAAGCTGTGAAGTGAGGCTTTAATAAGTTTAACGTTTTGATTTCTGTTAACTCCTGATAACCTGCACAGTGTGGACAAATAGGCATGATGTGAAAAATGGATATTTCCAAGAGCAAAACACACCGTGTCCATCTGGGGCTGGGGCATTTACATTTTTTATCATCCCCCGTTGGCTGCAAAGACAGACGGGTGTCTGCATGGACAGCATGTGTTTCTCAGTCAACACAAAGCTGTATTTAATATAGTTTTATAGGGAAAGGAATCGTCGCTACTGTGTGTACAGCATAGGTTTACTCCTGTTTCTGGAAAAACTCCAAGCTGCTGATTCCTGATTTTTGATTTCATTTTTTAGTTTTTATTTTCATTTGAAAACCAGTTTCCTCCAAAGGAATATTAATGGAAGAGGAAAACAGATATTTGAATTTGGCTTCAAAGCAAGCGCGTAGATTAGGTTTTGGCATTGGTGGGGACGGATGATTCAACCACCGAACCCTGCCCTGTTTCTGTTTTTTCTCTTTGTCTTTGCTTCTTGATAAAAAAGGGAGAAATATACTTGCCCACATATACTATTCTACATGCTTTTAAACCATTTAAAATTACAATTTATAGTTTTATATGTGAATTATATAATGTTAAATTACTATTAAACAAATGACTGACTAAGTATTTTAGACTTTAGTTTACTTCAGCCATATTCCATATAAATCAGGTATCATCCAAAAATAAAAACAGCTTCAAACACAGTCATGACAATAAAATATGACTTTAAGGACTTAACAACATTACTTCAGTTATAGTGCACCAACATCTCTGACACATTAGCACTAAGGGAACACTGAACGACCTGCTGGTTTTTGTCCATAAAACTACTCATCTAAGATTAGCACAAAGTAAAAGATCTCTCAGCAACATTATGCAACATTTTAGGCACTATTGCCCCGATCAACTCAGTGAGCTGTTTATTCTAAACATGAACTACTGTTACAGCAACAGACATGGACACAACAACTCAATGTCCACTATGTGAAGGAGCCAAACACATGCCTTCTCCTCTCATCTCTACACTGAGATGAACTGCTGGCATATTTGTTTTACATCTATACTGTCCAGTCTCTCCTGGTGGACATGGCAACACGTTATTCATGGTTACATACAATTTTAGACTGATGTGGGCCAAAGCCTCGCACATACTTGCCAACCTGGAGACCTCAGAATTAGGGAGACATTCAAAAGGGCCGTTTGGGGGGAGTGGTATACATATACATATATATATATATATATATATATATATATATATATATATATATATATATATATATATATATATATATATATATATATATATATATATATATATATATATATATATATATATATATATATATATATATATATGTATATATATATATATATATATATATACGTATATATATGTATGTATATATATATATATATATATATATATATATATATATATATATATATATATATATATATATATATATTTATGTATGTATGTACAAAAAACTTGAATTTTACAGTGTTTTATTTATCGGATAACATAAGTTAAATGTCACCGTTATTATTGTCCAGCCGGAAACAGGCCGGGGGTGTCCAAATTCAGAGGCTGTGTCCACCTGAGGACCCGGCCTTCGCGATCTAAGTGGGCCGGGTCCTCCAAAAGCCGGGTAGACCGGAAATGAGCGACTGTGAAATTGGACGGTCTAGCCTTCAGAATTACGTCACAAGCTCTCTCGGTGGAGTGAAACTCTGCCATCTAAAATATTACCGGACGCTGACATAAATTCTCAACCATCTCACACTTCTGTTTAATCAGTTTTCTGTTTGACGTTTATTCAGCTGTGTGAAAATCCCGGAGGAACCCTCCTGAGGGATCTCCAAAGGTTGAATCTGTTCATCTGGACGTAGCGTTTTGTGGGAGAAACGTTTCGTCACTCATCCAAGTGACTTCTTCAGTCTCAGCTGACTGCAGGTTTCCCCAAACCTTATAAACAGTACATTTGCATAATGACTGAAACCAGCCCACTGAAGGAACAATGGGCTGGGAGGTCAGTTCCTTAATCATAATTATGCAAATTCCCATGACCATTGATCAACAATCACTGACCAAAACCCACTGATCAAAGAACACTGATCAATAACCATGAGTCCCATTCACAGAGAGTTGGGGAATGGCTGCAATCACAGCATTGTAAGATGGTGACAGATGTACCCTTAGGCCCCCTCCTCCATTCAGAGATGGTCTTTCCCTTTTCATGTAAATGGCCTCCTTGACTCCGCGCTCAAACCAGCGTTCCTCCCTGTCCAGGATGTGTACATCCTCATCATTGAAAGAGTGTCCACTGGCCTGTAGGTGTAAATAAACTGCAGAGTCCTGGCCTGACGAGGTTGCTCTTCTGTGTTGTGCCATCCGCTTTGCCAGAGGTTGTTTGGTTTCCCCGATGTATAAATCCTGGCAATCCTCCTGGCACTTAACAGTGTACACTATGTTACTCTGTTTGTGTCGGGGGACCCGATCCTTGGGGTGGACCAGTTTTTGGCGCAGCGTGTTTTGGGGTATTTGCATAATTATGATTAAGGAACTGACCTCACAGCCCATTGTTCCTTCAGTGGGCTGGTTTCAGTCATTATGCAAATGTCCTGTTTATAAGGTTTGGGGAAACCTGCAGTCAGCTGAGACTGAAGAAGTCACCTGGATGAGTGACGAAACGTTTCTCCCACAAAACGCTACGTCCAGATGAACAGATTCAACCTTTGGAGATTTACTTTCCTGGATGATTGAGAATGCATCAAGACCCACCTGAGGGATCAATAAAGTTTTATTTAATCTAATCTAATCTAATAACTTTAATCTCAGCCAAACAGATTTACTCACAAAGTTTACACAGCTACATTCTCGCCTGATATGTTAAAAGTTTATTTTGCGACCCAGAAAGAGTAATAAGAATAATATTAAAACTAAGTAGCTGCAGTAGTAGTAGCCATTGGTGGAAACTGGAATTGGCTGGGCCAATCTAGGATATGCTTTTTCAATTTTGTTGTCTGGGTGGAAATTCGGGAGAAATTCGGGAGAATGGTGGCTCCGGGAGATTTCCGGGAGGGGCACTGAAATTCAGGATTCTCCCGGAAAAATCGGGAGGGTTGGCATGTATGGCGTAGCATAGCCTGTAACGTTATTATGACGGACACATTTTATGAGTGAGCTTGACTTTAAGTGACTTACAGGTTCCTTTGAAAAATACTTTCTTATATCCAGGTTCTTCCTTTGTGCTGCCATCCTCCTCTCCTCCTTGCAGGCTTGCCGCTGCTAAAACTAAACAGAGCTCCCTGAAAGGCACAGCCAATCACATTGGCCATATTTGTCACATGAGGCAGGACTCCAGTAGAGAACGTAATTTAACTCTTTCTGCACCGCTGGGTGAATGAGACGCTGACAGATCGGGTTTTTTTTCTTTCTATCGGGTTTGTTTTTCTTTACTCGAAGAGATCAAATTATTATTTATTTATTTTTATTTATTTATTAACCTTTATTTAACCAGGAAGATCCCATTGAGATTAAAAACCTCTTTTTCAAGGGAGACCTGGCCAAGATAGGCAGCAGCAGGTGTCTCACAGTTACAGAGATTACTCAAACATAGGCATCAACAACACACATGCAACAATAAGTGAAAGAAAACAAATAAAAAGCTTATTGGTGGGGACAATTCAATAATCGCTGGATATTGGTGGGGACATGGCCCTTCCGTCCATGCCAAATCGACGCCCTTGCTTCAAAGCAAACAACTGCAAAATGATTTCAGAGATACGTTCACTTCGGTTTGTCATACAGATATACACAGACACAGAGGAACATTAACGTCACGCACACATAAATGAGCTGAAGACGGTGACATATCTGAAAGCTGAATGAGTTGGATCATTTTCTCATTTTTGGATTAAAAAAGCAAGAAAAACATGATCTCATACACTAAAAAACTTTTGCCTATCATTTTAGTCTTTAAGATTATAACATAATGTAAAACTGAAACACATGAACTCCCACGTGGTTACTGTGTGACTCTTTAAGTGCTGTTGGAGTTTTAACGGCAATTTAAACTCGGTTCTTCATCATTGAGACTTTTTTTTTAGTTGAGCAGATAAGTCAGTTACTTTTTTCATCTGTCAGCTCTTTCCCTGCTGCTGCTTTCTTCCAGAAATGCTTAATAGCTCCATAATAATAATCTTCATGGTCATCTTCATTTATATAGACTTTACATACAGTACATGCAGAAGACAGAGTGCCGAAATGAACTCAGTATTTAAACCATTTTTTTGTGCATTAAAGTTTTTGCGTGTGCATGAAGACAACGTGCATGTGCAAATGTTGTTCAAATATGAAATTAATATAATAGCAATATAATAAAAAGAGCTTTTCCTTCATTTAAAATTATTTTTGGTGCTTAATTTGTTTTGTGAAATATTTTCCAGTAAAAACTTGAGCGGGATTCAAACTATCCCTGGTCAGTATAGGCAGCAGTAACACCGTGTTCACAGTTATGATGATAACATCTCCGTCTGAGCACCTGCAGATCTCAATAATGCAATTTAGTATAGTTAGAGGTTGAGTGTATTATAAAAGCCAGGAGTTCAGAGGTATCATTTATATCAAGTACTAATACAGATGTTTGAATGTGTATTCGAGCTCTTACTATTAGAAACAGATGAAATCACATGAAAGTGGAAGTCATCAATGTGAGTCCGGCTCGTTCGGCCTGTGCCGTCTTCATTTAGGATCAGTAACGTGCTTTAGATCACCTGCTGCCCTCTATCGTCTGTATGTGCTACTGACAGCTTGCATATATAAAGCACACAGATTCTCACGCCTCGGTCTGCTATGGTGAAAAGAATAAGAAAACAAAGATTTGGAGGCATGTGACTCTGACTTTGATCCGCAGTGAATGCATTCATCTGTCGTTAGTTTGTTATGTGTGGATAACGCACATAACCACACACTGTCACGCAGGAAGAAGCGCCGCTGTCTCCTTGTTTCTCTGCTAAACCCGCCTTCTTTCGGACGCACAGGATGCTGATTGGTCTTATGTTTTCGGCGACAGCCTCTAGAACGCGTCCTGATTGGCTGAGAGCAGGTCTTTGCACAGACGAGATGCAAATCCAGAGCGGTCCCGGTAAAAGGCTGACGCCAAGATCGGAGATGGCCATTCATCTGCAGGGGAAAGGACATAGAAGTAGTTATGATGAAAGCGCTTACTTACAGAAGCAAAATTTAAAATACAGTCAGATTCTCTCCTTTTTTCCCTCCAACGTCTGCCCATTTCCTTCCACTTTCAGTATGAGCGGAAGTTTGTTCTGCTGAGCTTTGAAGACAGAACCCATCTCAAGTCTGACTTCTACTCTGTGTGGAGAACGCATTAAACACATCTGAACGCGTCGGAGACATGTTTGCACGGATTTAAATGTGTCGCGTTTGGTCGGGATAGTTTGACAGATAAGTACTGGACGACGCGCACACAGGAATCCGCTTCTTGGCCGCAAACAGGAGGAAAGCAGGAGGCTTATAGTGAAAGTCAGCGAGAGGAGACTGTGGACGCACAGATGGTGTTTCCGTGGGACGCCAAATACGGTACGACGTATTATTCTGGTTATTGATCACGATAAAGTGTGAAGACATGCGCAGAGAACATATTTGTTCTAGTCAGCTGTCACATTAGTTTGACTGACTGAGCTGTTGGAGAAATGGTGTTCGTCTCTGACGGTGCGGTGGTAGTCCGTGGTTTGTCGGTGCGTGTGTGTTTGTGTGTGAGCAGTGATGGTGATGTCCATATACTGGAATGTGTGTCATTGTACAACAACGTAGTCATTTACAGGCCTGTAGAAAACATTTGTAGCTTTATACATAATCTAGCATAATACAGCGTTCGTGTACCGGTTTACTCTGTGACATCCAAATCAGCTCAAACGATCATTGTCGGGTTATTGGTTTGATCCAGTCCACGAGTCAAAGTTTCTTAGATTTAAATATACAACCCCACCTTTTCTCAGTGACTGCGTTTGTGAATGGAAACACAGTTATTGTGTGAACAGGTGAATGTGGTTTGTAGTGTTTTGTAAAAGGGGAAAAAGTGGAGTCTGAGTTTTGCACTGCTGCCAGAATTCTTCAGAGATTGATGCAAAATGTTAACCATGTGTTAAAGTGTTCATTCTGAACTAACAAATGTGTGCTATAATACGAATGAGTGTTACCTGAGCTCACTAGGATCCAAAACTTTGGATTTGACTGAGCAGGTCATCAGGTTGGTGGTTCAATTCCCGGCTGCTCCAGTCTGCATGCCCTCCTTGGGCAAGATGTGAACCCCAGGGTGCTCTCTGTGCTCTCAGTGTGAATGTGTGTGAATGTTAGGCCAAAGGTGCTTGTATAAAAGGACGTGAATGAGGACTGTTGTATAAAATACTTTGAAGGCTCCAGATTAGAAATTAAAAAATCAGATATAAGAATCAGTCCATTTAACATTTAGACACATGCTCTATAACACAAATGTAACTATCAGCAAAATAAACGGTCACACCTGTTCACCTGGTTACCTTCTCCTGTGGTTGCAAACAAGCGTACGACGTAAACATCTCTCTCCCTCACTCTGTGTGTGTGTTTTATAGATCCCAGTTCACACACACCTGTACAGGTGTGTGTGTGTGTCTTTAACCTGAATAAAAAGCAAGCATAGTCATAATTTGTCAAACACTATCTATAGAAATCTTTCTAGTCATTACCTACTAATCTACTTACTGATTGATCATAAGTTGTGACAGAATAGTGAAAAAAGTCCTTATTGGTGCAGGCTGGGGGGAAAGAAAATATCTGTGAGCAAACAGAATCGCTACGTTTTCTTTTTCTGCTGAAATAATTTCTTAAACAATGAATGAAGCGTGAAAATATATTCTCATACTGTTCTGATGATTACGTGATTCAAAGACTATTTTTTCCTGGGTTCTGTCATAGACCCTGCCCCCGGTCGCCGCTATACTCCCCCCTCTACCACCCTCGCCTCGGGGGGGAAGATGGCCGAGGCCCTGCCTCTCGGAGCCCAGGAGGCCGGTGGTGGAGCTGCTCTGGTGGGAAAACTGCGAATTGCAGACCACGGGATGGTGGAGGTAGGGCAGCATGGGACTGGTTGCTTATTTCTGTTTTAGACTAAAATAACTGTGCTGCTGTTTTTTCAGGTGATGCCAGATCATCCAGGAGAGCTGGTGAAGACAGACAGTCCCAATTTTCTGTGCTCTGTGTTGCCTACTCACTGGAGGTGTAACAAGACCCTGCCCATCGCTTTTAAGGTGTGTGTGTTGTCATTTCAGCACGGCCCGTGCTGTACATCGTAATGGACTGCGTGTACTTAGAGTTCACATACATACCAGGTTTTACTGTTACGTATACAGTTAGCTCCACCTCTAACCAAGTGATCACGAACCTTTCACCTACTGAAAGTTTCCTGATAATAACATGTAGCAATACCTTTATATATTATTACATCATCATGAGTTCATCTCTCTGTTACTTTGATTACTTTTACTGTCCTTGTCCAACGTGCTGTTCAGTATATTCACCGTCCACTGACAAACAGAGAAAAGCAGCAATTCTTTACATCTGGGAACAAATCTTTGACATTTTGCCTTTAAACGTTAATTGATGTAAATGGTCCGGATGATTTACGACTTAAGTGTTTAATGTACAAAATCTAACATTTTGTACATTTTCCAACATCACTCACAAAGGTCCATTTTTACAGACCTTTATACTGTCTTACCAGTGGGTCATATGATCCATCCACCCTCAGTGATTTAACACAAGTTTGTTTGTTTTTGCTGCGTTTCCCTCATGTGGATGGTTTTCCTGCACTTTGAGACAAAATGCATTTGTGGAAAAGCAGCTTTTAGCTGCAGAAAACACAGTGGATTGATTTACTGAGTTTTATGCATTAGTGTTTGCGCATACATGTGTGTGTAAGAGAGAGTTTGGTGCATTATGCATCATTATGGAGTGTCATGAGCGGATGTCACTGCCTCTTACTGATAATGGATGACTGTTGAGATGAACACACACATTTTATGCACACAGCGAAAGACCCGCATCCATATTGTATGTAGCTGATAACACACACACACACTCTGCAGGTATTGTTCTGTATACATACACACACACACACATATTTGCTGGGCTGCTTTTTTGCCCCGCTGCTGCTCCACAGTCTGCCCGACAGTGAGTTTAGTGTTTGTTCTTGAATTATTTCCAAACCCAGTGAAATGCTATTGCAGCCAGTGCGATTCCATCAACTCATCTCATTACTGTGACCGACACTGTTACTCAGTCTCACACCACTTTAAGTGATTACCAATAGGTGGAAGGTATAATTGAGGACTTTTAATACCAGTGTGGCAGTCAGCGCTGGTTGGAGCGCTCTGGGTTACAGACAGAAACGCCCCATAGTACTATATCTGCCCTGCTTATTTGCACAATGATGCTTTGGTGTGATTAGCCGTAATATGGAAATCAGCCTGCCTGGCTCTATATTTGTGTAGGTGTGGAAAAGGAGAGTGTGCTCTCTAGTGCGCTGAGCTCTCGTGGAGGGTAAAGCCTAACAGTATGCACAAAAGGTTTATTCAACAACTTTTAGTTAATCATTTGCATCTTTTACTGTCCATGAAGTTCAGTGTAAAACTGCCTCTTTGCCTCTCAGTCAAACCAAGCGTATGGTCAGTTAGAAATTGTGCTAGCCTCTCAGCAATTCAGTCTTTATATATGAACATTAGCTGCTCAGTTACTAATAGATGACTTTTTTTGTTGTACTCTACTTTGGATCATCCCACAATCATCCCATCTGCATAATCAGGAGTTTTGCACTCCTGCTTTGCATGGACTGACATTTGGTGCAAAGTAGCATCAGGCGTGTAAAAACCTCTGTGGGACGTGTGCACTGAAAAATGGCACCGAACAGGTTGGAGACAAAGATGTTCTGAAAACCTCAAACTTGGATTAAACCCTCACGCAGGCACATTCATGCTTTTCTCTTGTTTGTGCCAACATGTCACTAGGTGGTTGCCCTGGGCGACATTCCAGATGGCACCTTGGTTACAGTGATGGCAGGAAATGATGAGAATTACTCAGCAGAGCTTCGCAATGCGACAGCTGCAATCAAGAACCAAGTGGCCAGATTCAACGACCTCCGCTTTGTGGGCCGCAGCGGAAGAGGTACGCACAGGCACGCAAATACATCTATGGAAATGTGAATGCAGATTTACTGTATAGTGTAAAAGTTGTACAGTGTGAAATTAGCAAGCACCAGTTTTATAGTATGAGTGACATTAGTCAGAAGAGTTTCACCTTCAAATCTTCCACAGGTTGAAAATTAATAGACATGTTTTGTACAAGCATACAGCACAGCATTAAATTAGGGGAAGTACATGTGAATAAAAACAGCATTCACACAACTTCCTCCTAATATCCCATCCAGTGTCTGCCTCTTTCTTTCTCCCTCACTTTTTAACGGACACACAAGCACAGTTACTCTAAATCAGGCACAGGCAAATGTCCCTACTTATCTATTTAAAACACCAGTCTTGTGTACACAAACCCTGCTAACCTACAGACACACACAATATTGATAAATCCTCCCCCAGCCAAAAGAAATTGGTATAACTGTCAATATTTTATCAGCTGTGCAGACCTTAAGTTGAAAAAATGAGCATATTAATATTTCAAGTGCAGCAGAATTCAAATGAAGAAGAGTGAGGAGTCTAAATTTGTTTTCATGCAAATTTAACAGCACAGAATACAATGGGGCCATTTTCTCTCATAGCAGTATTTTAAGATAGTATTTTTGTAATGTTGACTTACAGCTAGAAGACTGTAGTTGCATCTGTGTGTCCATCTGTAAAAGAGTGTCTGACCCAAACTGCTGTGACACGCACTGCTTTGTTCTCTGTGCATCTATTTCTTATTAGTGCGTGTCATGATAAGGTGACAGGAACAACACGCAGGAAGGACGCAAATCATTTACACACACATGTGTAAGACGTACAGATGTGATGGAGACAATACAAACCTGCCCAAATGTCACTCCTTTCATTTCCACTAAATGGGCGAAAGTTAAATTGGAAATTGGCAAAACATTTGTTACAGACTTGGTAACAAAACTGCTGGTTCGTGGATCCGTTTTCAGAATGCAATTATTGGAATCTGTCTGGAAAACTAAAGCAGTCAATATGGAAATAATCTGGTGAAAAATCTGGACCTGGCTTCTTCATTTTTGAATAAATGTAGTGGAGACAGTTACATACAATATGCCTTGTGCAGTAAATACATATTTTATTTCTTACCGTTTTCTATATGTGTAAAATCACATCTCACCGTGTTTCTGTTTGCTTTTGATAAACCTTTACGCTTATGGATTCAAGTCAGGATCATTTTTCATGCATATGTCATCATCTCATGCTCACTCGATCAAAGCCTTCTGATTTAGTTTATTCACGAGTGCTTCGTTTGCTCTGAACAGACATGTTCTGACTTTAGAACATTTGCCTCACTAACCTGTATTTCTGTGTTTATGCTTTCTGATGACTTTTCAGTCCCCTCGTAGGGACCAAAATCCACGTCCCCACGAGGTTCAAGGCATTTTTCACGCTGAAAATGTGGTTTTAGTGTCATGGTTACAATTGGGTTATGGTTATGGTTAGGCATCCATTTTTGATGGTTAGGGTAACCGGCTCAGGAAAGCATTATGCCAATGAGATGTCCCCATGAGGATAGCAAACCAGACGTGTGTGCGTGTGTGTGTGTGTGTGTGTGTGTGTGTGTGTGTGTGTGTAGCCATATATTGTGAAATACAGAAATTATCGTCTTGAAAGAGGAACTGAGAAAAAGACTGAAAATTGTTTACATGCACATGCACACACACACACACACACACACACACACACACACACACACACATACTCTGTGTATTTATACTTTGATTGTTAGCTAAACTGGATGACATGATGTGCACATTCATGAATCACATCTCGTCCTATTTTCCCAGGGTGAGATGTGCAAGAGTGACTGTAGAGAAAACATTTGTCGAGACGCACACAGGCTCTTTGTGATCTGTTAATGTAGTGTGTGTGTGTGTGTGTGTGCACGTGCATGTAAGTCTTTTTGTAAACAAGGGAACAGAAATGCGGTTGTACATTTTTCATTCATGGTGTGCTTTTCCTTTGCTTATATAGAACAGTACAAAGAGAGAAAACGCTGTGTGTAGACCAGGATCACGATCTCTGTATGTTGGCTACACAAAGACAGCAGAGACACACTGGTTTCAGTTGCCATCTAGTGGCCATTAATACAGCTGAGAATGTCATCTGTTAATCGTTAGTGTTTCCTATAGAAGGGCTCTAGACAACTTAAACTGTTATTCAGTTCTGAGCTTTATATATCGCTACATATATGTTATATAATATATGACTACGTTTCATGTATCATAATTTAACATAATGAGAGGAGACAGAAAGGGAGGGGAAATGAGAGTAACATCCGGCACACACAACAGCAGTGGGGCTCTGTCATGTGTAGTGTTTACATCTAGCACAGTGTTAAGCAGTGTTGGGAAGGTTACTTTTAAAATGTATTCCACTACAGAATACTGAATACATGCCCCAAAATGTATTCTGTAACGTATTCCGTTACGTTACTCAATGAGAGTAACGTATTCTGAATACTTTGGATTACTTAATATATTATCATGCTGTTTACAACTACATGAATGTCCTATTGCTGTGATTTATTACTGTTACTGAAGGTCCGCGGCTCCGAACCGTAGTAAAGGGACCTCTGGCTAATACAGTGGGTTCCGTGTCGGGCTGGTAGCCGAAAACTAGCTTTACTTTGTTGTCTGGGTCAACTTTGCTAGCGAGAGACAGAGAGAGGCGTTGAAAGGCTGCTCCAACGGAACTTATTTTTTCCGGAGGAAAACACGAACACAGTGTACAGTTGAGTCTTAATAGCTTACTTACAGCTGGGCTCGTCAGGCACTCTTCTTGGCTGCAGTGGTTATTATTATATTTACATGCTTCCAGCTCCCGTTTTTGCTCCGTGACAGCTCGGACTTTTCCTTTCTCTCCCTCCCTCGCTCACAGACACATAACGAGTATGGCAGTCCATTCTCCCTGCAGCACGGACTACACTGCCCATGAGGCTACATTCTTTAGGGCCATGCCTGTAGCATTCTGCCTTTTAGCTTAGCACAACAACAACAACAAAAAAGCGCTCTCTCACCCAGGAAACACGCAGAGAGAGAGCGTCACCCTGTAACCATGGCAACCGTAACGCTGCTGCCTGGAACAACATTATGTAGCTGTCAAACAAACCCAAATAATCCTGACCCGCGATAATATGAAACAGGGAAGTACCGCCGTGTAATCCATATATTTCAACAAAGTAACTGTATTCTGAGTACCACCTTTTTAAACGGTAACTGTAACGGAATACAGTTACTCATATTTTGTATTCTTAATACGTAACGGCGGTACATGTATTCCGTTACTCCCCAACACTGGTGTTAAGTGACTGCTACTTCACACAGACACAGAGATAGTCCTATTAATGTGTGGTACATACACTCATATCTCTTAGATATGACTGCAGTTAAACACTGGTTTGTGATTGGCTGGCAGGTGTCTATTAGAAATGGGACACAGTAGTTTTCTAAATGAGTAATCAGGCTACTTCCAAAGCCAAACTTTCAGTCACTCAAAAAAGTATTTGTCATTTAAATGATCAAACCTTTACAAAAACTTGTTTTTCATAACATTTAAGGTAAAGCAGAGAATTTTGTTTATAAATGAAAAACAGTTTTTTAGTTTTTCTCTCATTTTTAAAAATATCTACTTGAAAAGATTGACTGCAGATATGTGCGAATAGCTTCATAATACCTTGTAATATTCATGACTACCTACATTTCAATTGTTAACTTTGTCTATGACTACAAGTTTGCATGAAAAACATCTTCATCTACACCATCCTTTTTTCTTTGCTTCACAATCTTAGGAATCAAGTCACATCCAGCAAAGGACAAAGTAATAGTATTTTCTTCTCATACATATTGTTTGCTTTTCAGAAACTCTTTTACTTTCAGTACTTTTTGTATAACACACTCAGTAAAATAAAGTTTACACATCGATCGTTAGCAATAAAAACCAAGGCAGTCATACTGAATTTAACTTAAATAAAGACAGATACATATCATCGTAATAGCACAAGGGAGCTATAAAAGTTTCGATGTGGTCAAAGGTCTTGAAGTTCCAATTTTCATTTGGTAGATGGCCTTAATGACTACAGACCTCACGCTCTCACCTCTGCCTTTCCTGTCCCATCTACAGTCAATGATACACCCCCTCTCTCTTGGACTCCCTGTATTTCGCCTACAGAGCCAACAGATCAGTAGGTGATGTAGTTAGCGTGGCACTAGACTTCATCATCCAGCATCTGAACTCTGCAGGAACTTATGCCAAAAGTATCATGGTTTTGTGGACCATAGTTCTGCTTTTAATACAATCATGCTGCAGGATAAGCTCCCCCAGCTGAGTGTGCATGCTTCCACCTGCAGGTAGGTGGACTTCCTGTCTGCCATGTGAGACTGGACAGCCATCAGGCCCTGATATGATTCATATGTAGAAGAAGCTAACTTCCCTTCATGACCGCTTTGCAGCACAAGTGAACCAGCTGCTAATGGATGAAACACCCCCAGAGGATCCCTAGATGGGACTGGTCCCATCAAACTACTGACCAATAACCAGCCTCAGCACAATATGGAAACTCCCGTAAGGCATCACAGGTGCTAAGAAGAACAGGCACATGGTTCAGTACACGAGCAGGGCATCGAAAAAGGAATTGGCAGAAAAGCCAGAGGGTCAAAACACCTGCTGGTCGATGGAGCTGCCACTCAGGATTGTAACATGGTACAACCTGTACATGACGTGGATTGACTTCAACAAAGCCTATAACACACATGGATTCTAGAAAGCTTAGAACTGTACAAGATCAATAGGACCCTAAGAGCCTTCATTAGAAATTTAATGAGCATGTATGGAACAAGACTAGAGGCCAACATCAAGCTGATTGCACAAGTCACCATCAAGTGTGGGAGATCCCACACACACTGAGAGGCCTGAATCCTCTCAGTGAGATCATTAATAAGCTTGGGTACAGATACCGAGTACGGAATGGAGCAATCATTAGCCACCCCCTCTACATGGATGACATCACGCTGTATGCCAGGACTGAACAAGACATTGGTTCACTGATCTACAACACTAGGATCTACAACAATGACATAGGAATGCCATTTGGACTGGAGAAATGTAGTCAGATGGTAAAGAAGAAAGGAAGAGTGGTTAGAACCAAGATGAGTGTACTACGAGAAGGAAACATTGCAGACATTGAAGATATGTTCAAGAACCTGAGAATCCCACAGGCAAATGAAAACCATGAAGAAGCTGCTAGGAAAGCTGCAACCACCAAATACCTTCAGAGAGTGAGGCCAATCCTGATGAATCAGCTGAATGGGAGGAACTACACCCTGCTGGTGATCAGATACCTTGCTTGGATAATAAGCTGGCCAAAGGAGGAGATAGAAGCCACTGAGATTAAGACCAGGAAGCTCCTGACCATGCATGGAGGGTTTAACCCCAAGTCCAGCACCCTGAGACTGTACGCTAAGTGGAAAGGAGGCCGGGGACTGGTGAGTGTCAGAACCACAGTCCAGAATGAAACAAACATCCATGTAGCAAGGACCCGACACACACACATAAGAGGAACTTTCATTGCTATCATTGAAGGACAGGCCCCTGCATGGTATGTATCACCGGCAGATAGAGCTGGGCGATATAAGATTTTTTCATATCACGATATGTTTTTTTCATTTCAGGCGATAACGATATATATCAGGATATAAGCCAAATAACTATATTTGTAAGATTTAAATGTGCCGTTGCTCACAAGTAAAATGTGAAATAATCAGCAGCTTGTTTTGATTTAAATATTTATTTCCCATAATAAGTTCAACAGGGTAGATGTACTTAAGGAACATGAGACTTCAGTTTCAGATAAATAAAGGCAAATATTGCAAACTACACAAAAGGCAGCCGCTAAAGCGTTTAAGTTTCAAAATAGAACAAACAAACAGACTAAATTGTCAATTCCACTTAGAAACAAAATATTAATTCTAAAAATAAATCTTAGGTTGTTTTACAGAAAAACAGACAAAATTGACTAACTTTTGTCAATATCAAATAAACTGAGAACTAAAAGGAAATTCTCAATCTCTCCTTGTTGTATAGCTTAGCTTTTCAGACAGTTTTAACAGTGACTTTAGTCTGACAAAAGCCGAATGACGAATCAGCGCTTTCAGTCAGAGATTGAGCATGCACCGCTTTATTGTATTTCCAGACTTGCTTTCGGCACAATTTACAGTGCGCGCTACTCTGTTTTTTGTCAGACTTGAAATAGCCGAAATACCTTCAAACTACGGAACTTCTGTGGCCCTTCTGTTCGACAAGCTCTCCGGCATTGGAACCATCATCTGTTTTTTCTTCGGTAACCTGCAAAGAAGAATGGGCAAGGATTTCAGTCTGTAGATGTGCAAAGCTGGTAGAGACAGACCCTAAAAGACTGGCAGCTGTAACTGCAGCAAAAGGTGGTTCTACAAAGTATTGACTCAGGGGGCTGAATAATTACGCACACCCCACTTTGCAGTTATTTATTTGTAAAAAATGTTTGGAATCATGTATGATTTTCGTTCCACTTCTCACGTGTACACCACTTTGTATTGGTCTTTCACCTGGAATTCCAATAAAATTGATTCATGTTTGTGGCTGTAATGTGACAAAATGTGGAAAAGTTCAAGGGGCCGAATACTTTTGCAAGCCACTGTAGATATATTGGCCGGTAATTGAATGGGACTGGCGCAGGACCCAATCAGGCCTTTGTTAGAGGACCCGAGCCTGAATCCTTTCCCACCCTGAGACCCAGCCTTCTCACACACACACACACACACACACACACACACACACACACACACACACATACATATATATATATATATATATATATATATACATATATATATAGGATTTGCCCTGTGATTTTTGTCCATTGTATTTACCTTTCTCTCGTCATCTCTCTCTTTTCACCTTCCTTTTTCTCCCTTTTTTGTGTTTTCATAGGGAAAAGTTTCACACTGACCATCACAGTGTTCACCAACCCTCCACAAGTGGCCACATACCAAAGAGCCATTAAAATCACAGTGGATGGTCCCAGAGAGCCGCGGCGTGAGTACTACTGACATACAGATGTTCACATTTTCCTCCTAAGCAAACACTAACCTGGTGTTAAATACATTTCGTTTGTAGATCAAATCACATTACAAAAATACATATGCTTGTGGTCAGAAGTTTATGTACAGTCACGATGGGCATGAATGTCACGGTAATTTGGGGGTTTTAGTGAGGTTTAAATTCCTCTTTTTTTCAGAGTGGAATGATTGTATAGCGTAAATCTTTATTTTCATTTCATTTTCTATTCTATTTATAAAGCATCAAATCACTACAGCTGCCTCAAGGTGACTAAAAATGAGGAATTAGGTGAACAAGTTTGAATTCATTTTGGATTTTCTAGAATATACACAGGCTGGTTAAATTGTTTCCTTTCCTGGCAAGGATCCGGTTAAATGTTGTCCACAAATTTCAACAGGGCTGAGATTGTAGCTTTGGGAAGGGCATTGCAGAATCTTAATGTTAGCCTGCTTTATCCATTACAAAACCAGTTTAATGTATCTTTGTTATCTTTGAGATTATTATCCCGTTGTTTAAATATATTTTTGTTTAAAGGTTTTAACCAGCTAGCTGTTGACTGAAGTTAAAGAATTTGGAGGTCATCCTCCTCCTTCATCACTAGGAGAAAAACAGCCCCAGGGCTTAACACTACCATCTGCATGCTTGACAGTTGGTACAGTGTTATTAGGCCTGAATGCCTCAGATTTACTCCTAGAAAAAATACCTTTGGACACTTTGGCCAAATAGCTCAGTTTTTCTCTTGTAGTAAAACTTTACTCCAGAAAACATTTGGCTTCAGCCACACTTGAAGGTCTTGATTTTGGAGTAGGGGTTGACAGTCGATGGTGACACTGGTGTTCGTAGTTCATGCCAGGATTGATCCTTGGTGAATGCCGCATTGTTGTTTAGAAATGGTTCCAAAAGACCTTCGCAACTTGTGTTAATCTGTAGTTCTCCTTAGATCTCCACTGAGTTTGTAGTTCCCCAGTCCCATGCTTCTGAGTATTGGTCAATCCAACGAGCGCTGTCGAACAAACTCTTTTTATGCCACACAAGTTCTAATCGCTAACATGAAGTTAATAGAGCCTGGCCTTTAAAACATGAACTGTCAGAATCACTTTTGACCCTGTGAGTAGAGAAAATCCCAAATAAAGTCAAACTTGGTAACCCACCTCTCATTTTTTTAAATCACTAAAAATGTATGCTGTGCAATCATTCCAGCTTTGAAAAAACAAACAATTAAAAGAATTATTAAAAGCCCAGAATTACCATGACATTCATGTCCATGATGAGTGTATGCCAACTTTTCACCAAAACTGTATATTATTTTTATCCTACAGGATTTCAGATTTCACTGGTTTCCACTGGTCAGAACTGTCATGATTCACAGTTGTCACACAAATTTAAATAATTTCAATATAACCAAGGTAAACTAACTCTAAGTAAAGCATTTTGGCATTGTTTATTGAGCTCACAGAACAAGGTATGGTATTAATAAATGGACCTAAAAACTAAAAAGCAAACTACTGGTCTTCAGTGCCATTGTAAAGGGTTTCATTTTAACAACACATTGGACTCACCAATAATAAACAACATTTTTTTATTTAGTTTATTACAAATGGTCAGCCTACCAAATGTAAAACCTTGTGCTTTTTACTGTATTTGGTGCTAGGTTGGCCATGCATTTATATCATGCAATTTTAATTGTCCCGACTCAACAACTCCTTCTTCCCCACAGCTGACCTACCTCAACTGCAATTTGCACATCAGGACACTTTGCACACTAAGTTCATTTTGCACATTAAGCTCCTTTGTACATCCATTTACATTTACATCTGCATACCTCACTTGTCTTCATTTACTTATTTTTGTACTTATTTATTTATCTTTCACTATTTTTATCATTATTTTCATCTTTATTTATCTTAATATCTTGTCTTATTGTTATCCTTGTTTATTTATCTTGTTCCTTCAACCCTACCCACTTGGCATTTGTGTATGGACAGCAAAGGAAGAATTTCATTGCACAGAGAAATGCTATTTCTTCTGTACACATGACAATAAACACTTTCAATCTTGAATCTTTGTGCTGACATATAATATTATAATAATATTATAAAGAATTTCTTGGATAATATATTTCATTTAATGTCATTATTTCATCACTTTTATTTTATTTTGTGAACTGCATACTCAGTGAAGACTCAGCTCTGCAGACAAACTTTCAATTGAGTGTATTCATAAGGGGAACCTGATGCAACACTTACTTCCTCTCCCACTGAGTATGATGAAACATGGGGATTTCTTTAGGCTTATGAATGGGAGAAGAAAGAAGGTAGACGTGTTTCTTCTAATAAATGCTAATCAGTGTCATTAAAATAACATAAGTCCACTTCACTTCCATGTAACATGAACAAAGTGATACTGGTCAGAACAAGAGGAGAAGTAACAAAACGACAGGAGCACTTGTTAAATCTGCTTAGCTGTGAATACCCATCACTCGTCTATAACTCACCCATGCACACACAGTATAAATACACAAATGCACACTTCCCCTGTTGTGAGGAAGTGCCTGTAACTGGAGCTCAGTGTCAGAGCTTTAAAGTGCAGCCACACACACACACACACACAGTGTAATCACATCACAAGCATGGAGGGCTTTGCTGACAACTTAATAAAATTTCAGGAATTTTGAGCTCAGGAGTGATACTTGAAATTTTAACGATTTCCTCTCAACTTTCTGCCTCAGGTCATCGTCAGAAGATGGACGAAGTCAAACCAGGCTCCCTGGCTTTCTCTGAGAGGCTAACAGAGCTGGAACAGCTGAGAAGGAGCTCCATGAGGGTGACACCTCCTCATCACCATCATCAATCGTCAGCCAACAGTCGCCAACCTCCAACTCTCAACTCTGCCACTTTCTCCAGCCCCCCACACACTCAGATAACTCCTGGTAAGGATGTTTATGTCCTTCAAATCAGTCACTCATGTTCCTACCTGTCCACAACTGTACAACTGCTACATATATCACCATTTTCATTAATTGATGCCCCTTTAATGTGGATCCATATCCACAACAATCATCCAGCTTTCCTGATGTAGGTGTAAAGGATATAGTAGCTGTTTTTCAACCAGATCTAGGTTCATTGTACTATGTGTCAGTGTTAAATAGCAAGTTTGAAGGTGAGATGAAGTTGTTATCACCATGGCCAGCCAGTCAGAATGCAAAGAAATGACCATCAACGATTGTGAAGTGGGTCTGGGTTTATTTCACATTAGATCAAAGGAAAGACACACATGAACTTCTAAACTCTTCAAAAGAAAACTAGGTTGGACATGGATGTAGGGACCCACTCGCCAATCCAAGTGGGTCACTACATCCAGGTCTTCACACTGTATATACTGGTTTGAAAAAGGGTTTGCCCTCTTCCCGATTTACTTTTTTATATATGTTTGTCACACTTAAATGTTTCAGATCATTAAACAAATTTAAATAGTAGACAAAAAAAAGGAAACACAAAATGCAGTTTCTAAATGAAGGTGTTTATGATTAAGGGGGAAAAAATCCAAACTCTAATCTCTTAATCGTTTGTGTTGAGAATATGGTTAAAACACGGTCACAGAAATAATTATTTGATTCCCTGCTGAATTTCTAAGTGTGCTCACAAAGAAATGACCAATATCTAATTTTAATCAAGACAGATAGAATATCACCCCAAAATTCAGAAAAACCACACTACATAAACGTTATAAATTGATTTGCATGTCACTGAGTGACATAAGTACACAAATGAATGAACACTTCGGATCTTAAAGGGAAAAAAAACCATCATGCTGGATAGCTATACTGATATGGACTGGGTATGGTGTTAGGAACCAAAGGATGCCACATTGTTTGATGGAAATGAAAATTATCAACCTACAGGGGGCTGAATTCAAAGACACTCCAAAAGTCAAAGTCAAAATTTTTGCCGAAACTTCATTGCAGCAGTTCAAAATGGTAGTCAATAGGTTGTATGGCTGCCATGTGTCACGGGCACATTCCTGTTGAGACAACAGATGATCTCCTAGGGGATCTCCTCCCACATCTGGACAAGGGCTTCACAGTCTGGACAGCCTGACGTCCAACCTGGTGGTGTTGGATGGAGCAAATCATAATGTCCCAGAGGATTGAACATTAGATTTAGGTCAGGTGAGCATGGGGGCAAGTCAGTGGTGTCTCCTTCTGAAGCTCCATGCAAGATCTTGCTCATTCGATCAGTTCCTAATATTTAAATTTACAGTAATGGATTACACAGCAGTGGGAATACATTTCATTACAGCAGACTGTCTTTTGGAAAGTGCTGTAACTAAATTTAAGGACATAATTCCTCCACTTTTACACTTTTCAATACCATGTGCCAAAACAGTACAAAGCAACTATCTAAAGTCTACTGCGACAGAAGTCGATTATCTTGATGTTACATTCATACTGCAAAGGGACGTGCAAGAGGGACAATGCGAACAGTAACAGAACCAAAAACAGATCTAAACAAAGCAGATAAACAGTCCAGAGAGCTGGCCAGGCCAAGAGGTTAGTCTGAAACAGTTTAAGAGGCTGGTTTGGCCGTAAGGCAAGGTCTACAGGCAGAGGACAATGCAGGCAAAACCATTGAGGAGGTCTGCCTGGAGGCCAACGATTGAGAAAGGAATTGAGAGGGCTGCATGGGTGACAGCGTTTGAGGAGATGTGGCCAATCCAGTTATATGGCAGGAGGCTATTTTTTACTCCCTCAATGATTTATTGGAAGCCAACTGTGGTGTCAGAAACCTTTGAGCAACAGGACTGGAGGCTGATAATGGTGGCAAAGACTGGATGCCAGTGACTGCAGCAGAGCCTCTCTGGTGGCCTGGATGGCAGCCAGCATCGAAGCAGGCTCTCAGATGATTAAGCTGTAAGGTGATTAGAGTGACAGACTCCCTTAGGCTGGGTTGGAGGTCCACATAGGCAGAGGAGTTGACAGACCCCACCAGGTGGCTGGACCGGACACACTGGGGATCGGTGAAGGTAGAGTCAATGGAACACCTCTGGAGGTTTGGCAGGGGACCAGCATTGGCAAAGGCGACAGGCACTTGGTCCAGATGACGCTCATTAATGCATCAACGCATTAACGAGCTAACCGTGCTAACGCGTTGACGCCATGCAGCCCTCGCACAGGGCGATCCACGTTTACTAACGGGGATTTGTGGCGTTAATGCGGTTATGGCGTTAACGTCGTATTCGTCGAGATTAACACTGACAGCACTAACATATATTTTTATATATACATATATATATATATATATATATATATGTATATGTTAGAGATGGACTGATCCGATGTTACGTATCGGTATCGGTCCGATACTGACCTAAATTACTGGATCGGATATCGGCGAAAAATAAAAAATGTAATCCGATCCATTAAATATCAAAAAAGCACCTCACAAAACTTGCGACACGGCGTAACTCGGCTCATAACCGTAGCACGTCGGAGCAGTGTGCTCACGTGATAGAGCAGCT
This sequence comes from Oreochromis aureus, assembly GCF_013358895.1. Lineage (NCBI taxonomy): Eukaryota > Metazoa > Chordata > Actinopteri > Cichliformes > Cichlidae > Oreochromis > Oreochromis aureus. The sequence goes on along the minus strand of NC_052963.1, from coordinate 289,478 downwards.
GTGTGTATTTGTAGCCTCACTACCAAACCAGCATTTCATCTCCGAGGAAGTTATCCCAGAGAGAAGTAAAGCAAGTGTGTAAGTTCATCTCTGAATGTTTGTAAAGCGTTCCCACGTTAAGCTTAACAACCGATATATGGAGCGACTGCCTCTCTCCCTCTCCTGCTGCTACTTCAATCGTGAAACTGCTTAATGATCAGCTGATCGGCTTTTCTGTCGTGAGTCCGTCTCTCTTCTTTGTTTTTGGCCCACTTTGCACCAGAAAGAGGAAACCAGCGGCTGAACAACAGCAGCACGTTTAAGCTTGATAAGCTGTTGTTAGAATGTATTTAATATTACTTTCTACACCAGGATCCTTTTCACGTAGCTGACGGCTGGTAACTGTGCAGGGGCGGATCTAGCAAAGTTTAGCCAGGGGCCGATAGGGCATGAACAGGAAAAGGGGCACAAAGACATACTTTTCTTTCTTATTCTCATTTAAAATATCTAGCTTTTAATAAATAATTATCTGAATCTTACACCCAAAGTTTTAATCTGATGTAAAATGTATAGAAGTCCATTACTGTATATAGTAACTCTTAAGTCTATATACCCTAGTAAGCTATAGTACTTTTTCCTTTGGGAAGATACCATCTGTGCAGTCTGCAATTCTGTTGAAGAAAGATGTTGAATCTATTTAATTATTCTTGAAAAATAATTTGTTTCTGTGCATTTTTTTCACCCTGCATCAAATTTAAGTTGATTACATCGATTAAGCATCATGAGGTGGAGGGTGGGGGTTTCTATTTTTTTTTTTTTTTTTTTTTTTTTTGCTGGGAGTTTGCAACCCTATTAGTTAGGTTGTTTAATATTTCTGCTAAGTACTCTTTAAAATACCAGAATAGGGAGGATGGAGCAGGTTTAAGTTTATTAGATTGATCAGTGTTGCTGAACTATGAAATATTTTGGGTGCAGTGTATTTTTTACATACAGGTATAACAGAATAGCTTTAGTGTTGTTGTTTATTTAAACTTGAGTATGAACTTATACAAAATGCAGCAAGATATTAAAAACAGTTTTATTGATTAAAAAACACACTATATCGTGTGTGTATATATGTATATATATGTATAGAATAGAATAGAATAGAATAGCTTTTTATTGTCACTGTTACAAGAACAGTGAAAGGCAGTTTGGCATCTCTCCATGTGTGTGGAGTACACAATAGCGCAAGTATTTACACAATAACAGACAAATTTACATTTACACAAGAAAGATATGTACAAGTTATACATACACCTGCAAACATACATGTACATACATACATATATGTATATATACATATTTGCATCCGTACATGCATACACACACATATTTCCACATACACGCTTACATCTATATACATACACATACATGCCATCTAACTAGCAGGTGCATTGAGAGGTGCAGTGTGATCAGTGATATTGCACATTGAGTGTGTGGCGGGGGGGGGGGGTGCTGTTGGAACTATACTAAACAATGTTATAATAAATACAGTTTAAAGAGGTAAGGGTGTTGGTTGCATTGAAGTATAAACAGAAATACGATTTATAAATAAGGTGTAATGTCCATGAGTGTTGGCAGTGCAGTTATCCTCCAATCAGGGTGGAGGTAGGGCATGTTTGACAGCCTGTGGGTAAAAACTTCTGTTGAGTCTGTTTGTCTTCGACCTGATGGACCTGTAGCGTTTACCAGAGGGAAGGGGGGGAAAAGTCAGTGTCTAGGGTGCGAGGGGTCTTTGATGATGATGCTGGCTTCCTGCTGAAGTCTGCCAGTATAGATGTCTCTGAGGGGGGTTAGTGAAGTGCCGATTGCCTGCTCTGCTGCCCTCACCACCCGCTGCAGTTTCCTCTTGTCCTCCGCGGTGCAGCAGTTGAACCAGAGTGTGCAGCAGTAAGTCAGAAGGCTCTCGATGGTGGAGCAGTAGAAATTTACTACCAGTCTCTGGGGTAATTGGGCCTGACGTAGTTTCCTGAGGAAGTACAGCCTTTGTTGTGCTTTCCCTACCTGGTGGGAGATGTTTGTGGACCAGGTAAGGTCGGCCGAGATGTGGACTCCGAGGAACTTAAAGCTTTCTACCCTTTCTACCTCCTCCCCATCAATGTAGAGGGTAGAGTGCTCAGATCGCTTTGTTCTTCTGAAGTCGATCACCATCTCCTTGGTCTTGGCTGTGTTCAGATGCAGGTTGTTGTCGTCACACCATTGCTTCAGATGCTGAACCTCCTCTCTGTAGGCTGAATCATCGTTGTTGTCGATCAGTCCTATGACAGTGGTGTCATCAGCAAATTGGTGTTACTGGTGTGGATTGGTGAACAGTCATGGGTGAAAAGTGAGTATAAGAGGGGACTGAGGACACACCCCTGTGGGACACCCACATTCAGAATGAGGGTGGAGGAGGTGTGCTCTCCCATTCTTACGTTCTGGGGTCTGTTGCTCAGGAAGTCCAGTATCCAGCTGCACAGTGAGCTGCTGAGTCCTAAGTTGCTTAGTTTATTAACCAGTTTGTGGGGTTGAACTGTATTGAAGGCAGAGCTGAAGTCCACAAACAGCATTCTCACATAGGTGTTACTACAGTCCAGGTGTGTGAGGGCTGTGTGAAGAGCTGTTATTATGGCATCCTCTGTCGACCTGTTTGCCCTGTATGCAAACTGGTGTGGATCGAGGTCTGCAGGGATGGCAGCTTTAATGTGTGACATGATGAGCTGTTCGAAACATTTGGCAATTATGGGTGTTAAAGCAACTGGACGGTAGTCATTCAAGCAGCTCACTGTGTTCTTCTTGGGCACTGGAACGATGGTGGCTGACTTAAGGCAGGATGGTACTACAGACTGTAGCAGTGAGAGGTTGAAGATGGTGGTGAAAACCTCTGCTAGTTGGTCTGCACATGCTTTAAGCACTCTACCGACTACACCGTCAGGACCAGCTGCTTTCCTCGCATTGACTCTGCGCAGTGTGGCTCTGACCTGGTGAGAGATGAGATGATGAGATGAGATAGCCTTTATTTGTCAGTTGCAAGTCTTTTGCCCACAACCGAGATGACAGACCTTGCCGACCGTACATACCATACAAACATCACATTGGGGAGACAGGTCAGGCCAGGTAGCGAGGAAAAAAACATCGAAATATGTAACACAAAAGGATAATACAGGAATGCACAGATATCAACACACCGTAACACAATAAACACAGACAAGCAACATGGGAAAGAGTTCCAGTGTGTACATCTGATCTGGGACCGCTGCAATCTTCGACTGTGCCTCCAACTGACCTGATGTCCACATCAGAGGGGAGGTAAGCGTTGGAGGTGACGTTGGGTAGGGAGGGTGATGCGTCAGTGAGTGCTTATCAGTATCAGTATATGTATGTGTGTGCGTGTCCATAGTTCAGCTGAGACAGTGTCCTTCGCCCTGCCAGGCTAAGTAAACAGTCTTCCAGCCAACCCAGGTGGCCTTGTATGCAATGGGAAGGAACAGACTCAACACAGTTGTTATCAGGGTGTTGTTGTTCAGCTCCAGCCTTGAGCCCACAGCTGGCGCCGAAGGGGTAGCTGCATTATGATGGTGATTTTTCTTTTTGCAAACAGCTCATGAGAATTTCAAGCTGTTTTTAACACTCCGACACTGGTCTCTCAATCTCCCGTTGGATAGCTGCGAGTTTCTCCATGATGTTATTAGCCGTCGATTCCGTGATCTTGTCACTCTTTTGCTCACAGAGCAGATTCTGAGACCTCACGACCGCAGCCAACTGATCCGTGATGTATTCCAGCTTCCGCCCATAGGTGTTGTTCTGAGCGGATTCTTCCCTGATGTATCCCAATATCCACTCAGAGATGTTATTCTGAGTATTCAGTGCAGCCGCTAGCGCCTCCAAGCTCTTAACCATGCTGCCTTCCGTGAGCCCTTTCTGAGAAGTCGCACCTCGTCCCATCGATTGAATCCCAGCGGGCAGCCTTGTGGGGGTTTGAACAGCCGGTTCCGCTTTCTTAATTCTCCGATAAGCCAGGGCCAGGCCAGCTCCGATCAGCAAGAACCCTGTTATCATGGTTCCGAATAGGTAGATATCTTCAGGGTCCTCGATCGACAGTCCCGCCAGGCACACGATCCTCCATTTCTGCCACCCGTCCATCGTGTATCCGGCAGGGAAAGTCCCTCCAGGGCACTCGGGCTCTCCCGAGCTGAGGCTTCTCGTTGAGAAAAGGGTGTCAATAGCATTCAGAGACCAGTTGATCAAATCCATAATTCTCTTTTAGGTTTTAGACACAGACTGTGAGAGAGTGTTCCAGGGAAAAGTAATACAAAAAAAACACGAGACTAGACAAGGACATAAAAACTAAGCAGGGAAGATAAGGGAGAGGAGAAAAAGTGCGTCCGCCTCCTCCGAGAGCCAAAGCAAGAAAAAAAAAATCCCTCTCTGTAACGGCAGGATGGGTGATGGTCCCTCTGTTTTCTTGGTCAAAGCGGGCGAAGAAATGGTTTAGGGTGTCAGGTAAGGTGATGTCTGGGGAGTTGGTTTGTGTGCAACTGTCTTTGTAGCCAGTGAGTGTCTTGATCCCCTGCCACATGTTTCGGGAGTTCTTTGTGTTAAAGTGTTCCTCGATGCGCTGTTTGTATTTGCGCTTGGCTTCTTTTATGCCTTTAACCAGAGATTGGCGTGCCTCTTTGTAGACTTGTTGGTCTCCTGATTTAAAGGCGCTGTCACATGCTCTTAGTAGGGCTTTCACCTTACTGTTGAGCCATGGCTGGTTCGACCCACAACAGCAATCTCATCATCAAGTTTGCTGATGACACCATGGTAGTCGGACTCATCTCAGAGGGAGACGAGGCAGACTACAGAGAGGAAGTCCTGAAGCTGGCAGCATGGTGTTCAGAAAACAACCTGGCACTGAACACTAAGAAAACCAAAGAGCTCATTGTTGACTTCAGGAGACACAGCACTGACTTAGCCCCCTTTACATCAACGGGAGTGTGGAGAGGGTCCACACCTTCCGGTTCCTTGGTGTCCTCATCTCTGCTGACATCTCCTGGACAGACAACATCTCAGCGGTCGTCAAGAAGGCCCAACAGCGGCTGCACTTCCTGAGAGTCCTCAGGAAGTACAAGCTGAACTCCAACCTGCTGCTGACCTTCTACCGCTCGTCCATTGAGAGCCTGCTAACCTACTGCATCACAGTATGGTACGGCAGCTGCACCAAGGCGGATAGAGTGAGGCTTCAGAGTGTGGTCAAGACAGCACAAAAGATCATCGGCTGCCCTCTCCCCTCCCTGTTGGACATTTATTCCTCCCGCTGCCTCAGCAGAGCAGCGAACATCATCAAGGACAGCTCCCACCCTGGCTTCAACATGTTCAGCCTGCTTCCCTCAGGGAAGCGCTACAGGTGCATCTGCACAAAAACCCACAGACTCAAAAACAGTTTCTTCCCCAAAGGCCATAACCACCCTGAACTCACACATACACCGATAACACAGCCCCCCCCCCCCCAATTTTTTTTCTTCCCACTTCCTCTATGGACCACCGGTGTGCAATACCAATTCTATGTGCAATAACCCAACTGTATATACACAACACTATTTATTACATACATATTACTTTTTTTAAAACCGGCTTGTATATTTGTACATTTTATATATATATATATATCTTTTTCCCTCTGTTAATACTGTCCATATGTATATAGCGCTGCAGAACTGTACCCCCCCAGCATGTTTGCACTGAGTAGGAGATGCTCTGTATCTCATTGTACAACTGTATAGTGACAATAAAGGCATTCTATTCTATTCTATTCTATTCTATTCTATTCTATGGCTTCTGGTTCGGGAACACTTTAACAGTCTTTGTTGTTGTTACGCTCTCAGTACAGAAGCTGATGTATGAGAGTACGGCAGATATGTGGCCCTCCAAGTCTGATCCTTCTGCAAATACACTCCAATTCGTGTTATCAAAACAGTCTTGTAGGGCCGTGGTGGCTTCCGTGGTCCACACTCTTACTGATTTTTCAGATGGTTTTTGTCTTTGAATTAGAGGTTTATAAGCAGGGATCAGGGACAGAGAGAGATGATCAGAGAGTCCGAGATGAGGCACAGGGGTGGCCTTGTAAGCATCTGGGATGTTGGTGTAGACCTGGTCTAGTGTGTTGTTTTCCCTCGTCGGAAAGCTCACGTTTTTAAAGAATCCAGGCAGGACAGATTTCAGGTTTGCATAGTTAAAATCTCCTGCCACGATCACAGCGCAGTCCGGGTGCGTTGTTAGCTGTTTATTAATGGAGCGCTGGAGTAGCTCCATGGCTGATATATGTTCAAATTAATTCAATTTTATTTATACAGCAACAACAACAGTCACCTCAACGTGCTTTATATTGTAAGGTAGACCCTACAATAATACATACAGAGAAAAACCCAGCAATCATATGACCCCCTATGAGCAAGCACGTTGGCGACAGTGGGAAGGAAAAACCCCTTTTAAAAGGAAGAAACCTCCGGCAGAACCAGGCTCAGGGAGGGGTGAGGCCATCTGCTGCGACCGGTTGGAGTGAGATATATTACTTTATACATTACTTTAAGAACTGAAGGTCAGTCAGTCCGGAAAACTGCTAAAACTTTGAATATGTCCCCAAGCCCAGTCGCAAAAACCATCAAACGAAACTGGATCAAATGAGGACCGCCCCAAGAAAGGAAGAGGAAGAGTCACCTCTGCTGCTGAGGATACATTCATGCGAGTCACCAGCCTCAGAAGTCTCACAAGTTCAGTAAAAAGGACTAGATGTTACAGTCCCATCCATCCATCCATTCGCTTCCGCTTATCCTTTCCAGGGTCGCGGGGGGCGCTGGAGCCTATCCCAGCTGTCATAGGGCGAGAGGCCGGGTACACCCTGGACAGGTCGCCAGTCTGTCGCAGGGCCAACACACAGGGACAGACAACCATTCACACCTAGTGACAATTTGGATTATCCAATTAACCTATCCCCTCAAACTACATGTCTTTGGACGGTGGGAGGAAGCCGGAGTACCCGGAGGGAACCCACGCAAACACGGGGAGAACATGCAAACTCCACACAGAAAGACCCCGGCCTGATGGTGGAATTGAACTCAAGACCTTCTTGCTGTGCGGCAACAGTGCTAACCACCGTGCCACCGTGCTGCCTGCATGTTACAGTCCCTGATAATGCATTGCTTTAGATGGAGAGACTCTTGAGGGATGGCTGTTATGAGAAAAGGCAGCCCAGAAACTTTACCAGCAGCACACATCGTTATGCCTCAACTTTCAGTCTTTTACCCAAGCTAATCTGCCATTTTCCTTCCTTGGTTAGGTTTAGGGATTAGAGATCTGATCTAGATTATCATTTTAAATTTGGGACACATCGTCAGTAGTGGACCTTGGATTCATCGGGTGTTTCGACCATTATCACTAGACACCCTCATCCAAGGAGGCCCTGCCAGGGTTGATCAGGCCCTGGAGTGTGTCACTGGTTTATGTTAAATTGTTATTAAGTGTGCCTATGCCAAGAGGCACACTTATTACTATTCCTCGGATTTATTATTCTTATTATTATTATTAAGTGTCCCTATGCCAAGAGGCACACTTATTACTATTTGTCGGATTTATTATTATTATTCCTCCGTTTCCGCCTGAAATTTTGCAGTGTAACTCGCCCCGCAGTTTTGAGACAAGCTTCATATATGTTACCTCATTTTGTGCGGCTGGATCTGGAATGGTGTGCTATGACTTTTGGTGTTTATGACTTTTATACTTTTTTAAATATTAATATTTTAGTGAAAATTTTCCCGTGCTTATCTGCCGGACAGTTTTGACACAAGGGTTACATATGTTAGATCATTTTGTGCGGCTGGAGCTGGACTAGTATGGTATGACTTTTGGTGTTTATGACTTTTATAGTTTTTGAAATATTTTGATTTTAGTGCAAATTTGAGCCAATTTCTAGGCTCCTGGGAAAGATTCTACTTTTGGCCCCATAGAAACAGACTTCATTTGTGGTGTGTTGGCTCTCTCTAGTGGTATACCCGGAGTAGTACAGCCAAAAAGATGTATGCTTTGGGGGAAAACTCCATATCCCACAATTCATAGCACGCCTCTACAGAGTAAACAATGGCGGCCACCACTTCGTTTTATATGTCTTTTATTAGTGTTTCTAGGTCACAAAATAAACTTTTAAGATATTTTCAGGCGAGAATGTAGGTGTGTAAACTTCAAATATCTGCTCGTTTTATCAAGACATCCCATATTAGCAACAGTGCTCTGACAACGTTGGTCCAGCCTGACAGCTAGCCGGCTACCTAGCTAGCTGCCGCACTTGGCTGAAAATGGACAGCGAGGGGACTCTCTCTCTCGTTTCACCTCCCCGGTCTCTCGCAAATGCTCGCACAGACTCGGCGTTACAGCTGGATGTGGAAAAAATAACTGAGTTGTTTGGTGGTGCTATAACGCAGAGCTACAACAGAGGGCAGCTATCCACCGGTGTATGACAGAAAGAATATGCGGAGCTCAATCGTGGATCAGGGAAACCGAAGGCAGGAGCGTGAGGTGAACTGAATTTCAGGTAAGAAGTTATAAACTGCACTCTATTTGGCTCAGATATAAACCGAGTTTAGGTGTAGGTTATTTTTGTTGTGCTGACTTTTTACAATCGTACTGCGTGCTAGCTAGCACCATGGGAGTTTGTATACAGCTGTGTGCGCGCTAAGTTACTGACGTTGGACTTTATTTTATTCATAAGGGTTAGTTCGTAGAATTGCCATACAAACGGAATCGTCCCACATTCAGAGAAAATATTATGATTTGTTCTGTGGTTATGAAGCCTCCCCTGTCATTCTCTCGCCTGTTGAAACTTCAGTCATGAAACTGATCAATGATCGGCTTTTCTCTCTTGTTTGTTTATCGCGCTAAACAACAGCAGCACGTTTAAGCTTGATCAGCTGTTGTTAGAATTCATTTGATTTTAATTTCTAGTATCAGCTGATGTTTGCTGGAGCCACAGCTGAAAAAAGGGCTGGTCCAAACCAGGAGATGTCCTTACTGAATCATCAGAGCTGAACAGGTGATGGAGAAACAGATTTACCCTTTAGGTGACATGAATGAGTTGAAGGGAAGTTATGAACTGTTTCTGAGAGACAAATAAACACCAAGCTCCTTTTTTGTGTAGCTGACAGCTGGTAATTGTGCAGGGGCGGATCTAGCAAAGCTTTTGCCAGGGGGCCAGGTAGGGCATTAACAGAGAAAGGTGGACACAAAGATATACTTTTCTTTTTTACTCTCATATAAAATATTTAGCTTTTATTAAATAGTTATCTGAATATTACAACCAAAGTTTGTATAATAATACACAAGATTGGCTGTAGACCATTGTTCATCATTCAGAACACTGTGTAAAAATAACAAAAAACAAAAAGTGAATGCAAAAGTGCATAAATATTTATTTTACGTGTTTGATGTGTGTGGCGGGGCGTGGTCTGCAGTGCCACTGCAGGGGAGGTGGACCCACCTGAGCGGCATCTGCAATCACGCCTCTCAGGCGTAGTCTGTGGTCTCTTGGCTGTTTTTTGGGTGTGTGTCGGGCTGTGAGTTGGAAAGCTACAGCCGGCTGTGTGGGTAAACCAACCATGTGTGAAAAGTGGTCCATAACGTAATGCTTCAAAGCGTGTTCATGCAAACATTGTCGGGTCTGCCGTGGTACAATGGGACTTCTGCAAATCGGCGCTGTACGAAGTAACTTCATCTTTACCCCAAACTGTAAGCTGTCATCTGTGAGGCGCGAGCGGTGTTTGTTTTTACCATAGTTCATGGTGGAGAATGGCTGCTCTGCTGAGTTTTGCTCTTTGTAGCCGTATGAATGGCAAACTACACTGATTAGCAGCGGCATAGGCACACTTAAAATTTCTTCTGAAATTTTCGCTTTCTAGTTTCTCTTCTTCTTTCTTCTGTTTAGTTTCCTACAGTTTATTTTCTATCTATTCACTGCAACTGAGAAGTACTTACCTCTTTAACATTTATGGAGCCTCACTTCTTCAAAGGGATAGAAAAGGTGATAGAGAGAAGTAAGACAAAAGGGACAAGATAGGAGAGCCGTAAGGGGAGCGCCCGAACTGGCTTCCCACACCTCTCCTGCCTCCCAGAAAAGGAAGAGCAGAGGGGAGAAGAGCAGAATATTTTCTTTTCTCTCGCGGTTACCTGACTGCCTTAGCTGCCCAAGTGATGTCAGCCCTTTTTAGCCATAGCCAGTGACTGGTCCTCTCAGCAGTGTTAGCTAGTTCTCTTATAGCCTGCCGTTGCGCCTGTCCTCTGATCCCGATCTCTCTAAGCAGTTTTGCTGTTGTACTGGCAACAAAGCCCCTGCACCCCACTTCCACCGGGCACAGCTTGATCTTCCAGCCTCTGTCCTCTGCCTCAGCTGCCAACTTGGCATACCGCAGCTTCTTACGCTCAAATGCTTCCTCATTTGCTTCCTCCCATTGTACCATCAGCTCAATGATGTACAGAAGTTTTCGGGAGTTAGACCAGAGGACGAGGTCTGGTCGCAGAGTAGTTGTTACGATCTCTGTGGGAAAAATTAGCCTCTGATCCAAGTCCACTTGCATCTGAGAGTTTCCTCTTTTCCACACTCTCCCAATTCATCCAGCGACCCTGCTCAGCCAGTGCCACGGCTCTGGCATGTCTGGCTGTTTCCTCCTGTCGACGCACCTCCTCCACCACCATTTTTCGACGTTCAGTTACGGATGCCTGTTGCCACCGAGGTGTTACTGCGCCAAGACCAAATCCTCCTCTACTCTGTTGGACGTGACCCACAACGTCACGATGCTGAAGAGCGGATTTCGCCTGTAACACAGATGTGGTTGGGGTCCACTTCCTCCCCGTTGATAGGGTGGGAGCAGTGCCTCTCACTATGGGGTCCCGGGAGTCCGTGAGTGACATCTCAAGCCTCACTTTTGCACATTTAAAAGTAACAAAAAGGCCCTTAACAAAGTTGTATGGGTTGCTGTAGAAAAGGGTCCTTGTCCGTTCTTTCTTCTTACGTTTTCGTCTGAGGTGTTCTGCTCTTCACAGCTTAGTAAGTTGTTGCTTTATTTCCTCGTGCAGGGCAGTGAGTCCCTCCCTTTCTGTCTTATAGGCCTTCCTCCACTGTTTCCTCAGTTGTCTTCTCTCTTTCACTATTATATCAATTTCCCGCTGTCTCCTGGACTTTAACTGGTTTAAATGGCCTTTCTGCTGTCTCTGAGTCTTGTTCTTTACCCCAAATCGCTCGGCCCCATAGCTGTAGATGATGGTTCCCAGGTTCTCCAGCTTCCTTTCAACTGGACCCTTTTGTTGATCTAGTATAAGAGCCAGTTCCGAGTCAATGGTTTTCCACTCTCTTTTCTCACTGGATCTGGGCCACAGAATCTGATCTTTCCTACCTTCCATCTTCCTTTCCCTTGCTGGTAGTGGTTGGCTAGACTCAGTGTTGGAAGATTCTGTTGGCTGTTTCTGGATGAGCTCTGTACTGGAACGTAGTGTTGATTGTGGCTGGCTTACATCTATACACAAGTGTGTTGCTAGCTGTTGGTGGCTAAACTCCAAGCTAGGGGCTAATATTAACAGCAGCTCAGATTAGAGCCCAGATAAATGCCACACAGAGTTCCAGTAGCAGACACATCTCTACATGTTCAGAGGAGACTGTGTGAATCAGGCCTTTATGGTCAAATAGCTGCTAAGAAAACCACGACTAAGGAAAAGCAACAAGCAGAAGAGATTTGTTTGGGCCAAGAAACACAAGGAGTGGACATTAGACCAGTGGAAATCTGTGCTTTGGGCTGATTAGTCAAAATTTGTCTACAGGAAATCATACTATCCAGGGAGGACACGAACAAAGAACAAAGGGAGACTCAGACACAATATTGGAGGGTTGCTAGGGAAGTGGGGACAGCTGGGAACACATCAGGGACAAATCAGGAGTAACAAGACAGGGGAAGCAAAACTGAATACGCCACGCACAGGACAAGTAAATAAAACAGGAAGTAGCACTGAGACCAAGACTAAGAAACACAAGCTTGACACAGGGACAGAAGACAAATCATGGAGACAAGACCAAGGGACGAGAATGGGAACTCGAAGAGAAACTAACTGCTAACCAACTAAAGGCACAGATGACAGGAATAATCCAAAACCCATAGCCAGAAAGACGGATTTTGAACAGAACCAAGAATAATCAAATAAAAACAAGACAACCACCAAAAATGCCAAAGCTCACAATCCTCGTACAATAACCCAGGAAAGGAAGGAAAAGAACAGCTTGTCCATTTAACTACGCTTCTAGTACTAACAGGCATTTGTGTGTCATTTATCTTCTTGTGTTAATGAGATCTGTTATCTTCTCCATGGATGCTCTATGTTGTACCAAAAGAAAGTATTTGTTTCTCCTCGTCTTCAGTTGAGATGACACAGAATGTCAGTTTCTACTTATGTGTGCATTTACAAATATATGTGTGTGTGTGAGGACACAACTGGCATCTTAAGGAGGAAATGAGAGTCAGCTGGCAGGAAGTGCTACTGTGAGAAAACAAATATTTAAAAGGACATGTATGTAACTGTCACAAACTAAAAAGAAAAAGCTTGCATGCTATAGCTCCCATATATAGCTTAAATGCCCCTTCCAGCTGAAACAGTTCAGAAGTGAATCGACTGAACTGTTTTTGTGCTGTTTAAAAATATGTTAGAAGGAATAAAACTCAAAGTAAAATTCCAGATAACTAAGCAGCCAAACATCATAACATTGCTCAAACGAACCTGTTTTAAGGAACCTTAAGTTCAAATACACAAAAAAATACATTTGTTGGATTCCTTAGCCATCTCATATTAGAACATTCTTACTACCTTTAAAATGACTGTACTGTAGCATGGAGGTAATGTGACTGTGGTGGATGATTGCTTTCTATGATCAGTTTGATATTTCTTTCATGTATTTTGAAGCTGTGACGATGAGCAGAGATGTAGAGTAGCAGAAGGTATGTGTACACTGAGTGAGAGAAACAGAGAGGTGATCTCTAAGTTTTTTTTGCTGCTGTCCTGAACCCTGTTAAAATGGAAAAAATCAAGATTCAGCAGTTAACTTACTTTTTCCTCACCCTTTCTTCTCTGAACAACCTGTTGCTCTCACTAACGCCACCAAGCATTCATTTCTCATTTGTCTTCCTTTCTTTCACATCTATAATTTCTCCATGCTGTGAATAAACGAACCTGCACGTAGCTCTATCTCTGTTACATTTGAAATGCCAGCTTATTACACATTTGTGATGTTGGCTCTCTCTGCGCTATTGTATCACTTCCAGTTCCTGTTAAATGCACAGTGGTATTTTGTGTAGCCAATTCAATTAAAACCTTCAGATAATGACTTATCACATAGTTTCCTCTTCACGTGCCTTATCCAAAGCACACGCCACTGAATCAGCTGATAATTATATTTCTAGTATTCATTCATTTTGTCTTTAGATATTTGCTAGCTTAGCTCCTAGCCAAGTCACTAGCAGCATGGCTTCTTTACTTGTCCCTCCCACATTTTCCTGCTCAGCATGTCAGATATATAGCTACTCTTCAGCATCCTTTACAAATATTTGTGAGAAATGTAGCCTATTTGCAGCTCTGGACCTGGAAACCTGGAAAATCCTTAATATAGTGTACGCTGTTAAGTGCCAGGAAGATTGCCAGGATTTATACATCAGGGAAACCAAACAACCTCTAGCGAAGCGGATGGCACAACACAGAAGAGCAACCTCATCAGGCCAGGACTCTGCAGTCTATTTACACCTACAGGCCAGTGGACACTCTTTCAACGATGAGGATGTACACATCCTGGACAGGGAGGAACGCTGGTTTGAGGGCGGAGTCAAGGAGGCCATTTACGTGAAAAGGGAAAGACCATCTCTGAATCGAGGAGGGGGCCTAAGGGTACATCTGTCACCATCTTACAATGCTGTAACTCTCTGTGAATGATACTCATGGACATTGATCAGTAGTCTTTGATCAATGATCAATGGTCTTCCTTACAGATGGCCTTATAATAGGATCAGTGCCTTTATCGTTACAAAACCTCTGAAGAGATCAGATAGTACCATTAAAAACAAAGGACTGATGCTGAACTGACTTTTCTGCAGGTCTTTTGGACCTCAAACAGCTTCTCAAGACTTGATCATTTTGTTAAGACTTGACAAAGTGAGTTAGGGTCCAGGGATCACTGTGTAGCAAGATTATCAGATGAAAAATCTTTGGGAATGTGTGAAGGTGAAGGCTAGAACAAACTGACCATTTAAGAAACCTGGATCTTGTTATTCCTTTTAGACTGAATGTTGTATTACTCTCTGTAGTATTACACTCCATCATTGAATTATGTATTATTGCAGCAGAGGAAAACTGGAGACAATGGTTAAAGGTCCACAAAATACAGAGTTAGAATTAACACATGTTGTGTAAAAAAACTTTATGTATCTTTACATAGTTTGTCTGCATAGCTGCAATTTTCAACTCTTCCATTGCCCACAAATATTACCTGTTGGGCTGATTAAGACCCAGTTTGCCCCTTATAGCACCAGGAATGCTCAGATGTATCCTCACTGTGTGAAAGGTTAGGATTTACTAATACTGATACAGCTGAATCCATAACTGCGCACATGCCTGGAAGATGGTCCTTAAACTCATAGGACTACCATCAATGCCAGTCTGAAAACCCATGCCAACCCAACCAATTCCATTTGTGAGTGACTGGGAGAAAATCCAGAGAACAAGCCTCTATACTTAAGCTCTGGGCCACTGGGTACAGAATACCACTTGAAGTTGGAGGTGGAAATACACTGTCCTGCCACTTGATTACATACTAACCAGGAGCCACCCATGAGCCAGTAGCCTTGGTAAAAGCCTTGAAATGAACAAAGCAAGTAAATGTCAAAACAGGGCGCTGGTTGAGCTCAGTTGGATAAGCAGGCGGGCAAATGCTGCATGGCTGAGAGCAGCCAGCCCGGGTTCGAGTCCGACCCGTGGCCCGTTGCCACGTCTCCCCCATCTGCTTTCTTGTCAGTCTTCACTCCATCTGTCTAATGAAGAAGGGAGAAAACATTTTTAAAAATGTCAAAACAATAATGAAGAAAATTTTTGAGTTTGTGTGAAAAAGAGAAAGGGGTCAAAATCCTGTTATCAGGTGATATAGAGAAAATATCTTTTAATTTACTGCAGTTTGGGGGACATTTTGAAGTTTAACAATTTCATTTATTATGAAAATTATATTCTGCATTGAAGAAAAGTTGATTTTTGTTTGTATGCAGCATCAGTCCATAATTCCTCCAAAAAAAAACAAAAATCAGGAGCCAAAATTAATTATCTAGAAAGAGTTCTGTATTGTTTCATGCAAGCTGATGCAATGCATAATTTAGTTTATTAAGCTCATACATGATCATTTCTTGAAGTGTCATGTAATTTTATTTATTCATTTGATATTTAGTTTATGCTCAAAGAGTTACTGACACGAAGCTCTTCCCTTAATTTAATCTCAATATTGCAGGACAGTTATTTTTTTAGAATCAGTCGTACCACACAGTTTTTCTTATCATAGAACAGAACAGTTGGTTATTAGGATGAATGTAACTCCTATTTCTCTGTGTAATAGTTAACAAATTAAAATTAAACACATTTACTTGTTTATCACTTTTGCAGTTATGATAAAAAATAAAGGACACTTTATTTAAATTCTAACATTTTATATCTCAGGACATGTCAAAAAATAATGTGGTCTGTAGTAGGTCTTAACATTAGGTCAATACAAACTCAGATAAACTATAAAATGTGACATATTGCACTGTTATTATTTATTTACTAAAGAAACTAAGCCAAAATGCAGAAGCAGTGTATAAAAAACCAAGCACACTATTACTACTTCCATGAAGATGTTAAGTAGCAGCCAGAAACTGCTAATCAAATGGTCTTGATTAAATGATCATTAGCAAGTGTGCCCACCCCTATAAAGGCAGACATTTTTGGTAGTTTGCTCGGTGGGGCATTCCTTTGTGTTTTAATGCAACACCAAGGTAGAAAGACATCAATGTTAGAGGCTCATCAGTTCCGGGTTTCTTTCAATGTTTTTCTTTTGATTAGAAAAAACTGAAGAGGTATGGCTTGTTTGGTAGCATTGTCAGTCAAAAGCCTCGTATCCCTAAAACATTTAGCTTTGCAAAATGGCATCTGAGCAAGCCACAAGACTTCTGGGACAATGTCATTTGGACATACAAGTCTAATGTGGACATGTTTGGCCAAATTGGCTTGTTTGGTGAAAGGAAAAAACACAGTATTTCAGCACAAACATATCATACCAGTCCTCAATCCTGAGGTAAGAATTTCGACTTAATTGCAGCCCCAACAACAGAGTAAGGAAGACATAATTAACATGGTAAGAAAACAGAAGCTGGGCCATGATTAGGAAGGGAGAGATTGGGGTAAAATGAATGGCTACTTTGAACATGAACCATTTCTTCAAAGTGTGGCTTTGAAGTTTTTAATAGTCACATTCAACATCCATCCAGTCTCGTCTGCTTATCCTTGTCAGGGTCAGGCTGGAGCCTATCCGAGCTGTCATAGGGCGAGAGGCAGCGTACACCCTGAACAGGTCGCCAGCCTGTCGCAGAGCTAACACAGACAACGATTCATACTCACATTCACACCTATGGACAGTTTAGCATTACCAGCTAACCTTACCCCAACTGCTAATCTTTGGACTGTGGGGGGAAGCTGGAGTACCTGGAGATAACCCACGCGAACACGGGGAGAACATGCAAACTCCAAACAGAAAAACCTGGGGGTGGAATCAAACTCAGGACCTTCTCACTAAATAGCAACAGTGCTAATCACACCACCCACATGCAACATAACATAACATAAACTGGGAGTGTCAATAGCACAGGAAAGTTTTCAGTGGGAGAAACGTTTCGTCACTCATCCAGATGACTTCTTCAGTCTCAGCAGACTGCAGGTTTCCAACCTTATATACAGCACATTTGCACAGTAACTGAAACTAGCACTGTTGAAGGAATAAACTCTTCTTGAAACATTTTACTGCTCCAAAGGTATCAGTGATTATTTATTACATGTATTTTTGCTCATAGTCCCTTTCTCCTGTCTGCTTGTCTCTGTTTCAGATTCCAGACAAATGCAGTCATCACCATCTTGGTCTTACGATCAATCGTATCCTTATCTTGGCCAGATAACTACACCCACTGTTCCCACGGCTAATTCTCTATCACCTGGTCGCTCTTCTCTCAGTGACCTGTCCTCTCGACTAACAGGTAACAAACCTATGCCTGGTGACACACGTAGGGAACACTGTGATTAAGTTGTAACAATCGACTTTTGTCTTCTTTCAGGCTCTGAGCTCACTGCCTTTGGTGACCCAAGGATGACCTTAGAACGGCCTTTCAGTTCCCTGCCCTCCTTGCCTGACTCACGTTTTTCTGATCCCCGGGTGCACTATCCTCCCACTGCAGCTGCCTTTACCTACACCCCATCCCACAATCCAGTCTCCAATGGTGCACTCGGTATCACAATGGCAACAGCCATGGCCACCACCCCTGCAGGGAGGTACCACACCTACCTGCCTCCACCCTATCCTGCAAATGCTCCCCAAGCTCAGAATGGGCCCTTCCAGTCCACCTCCTCACCATATCTCTATTACTCCACTGCCGCTGGCTCCTACCAGTTCTCCATGATGACAAGCGGAGCAGGCAGCAGTGATTCACGCTCACCACCAAGGATCTTGCCACCATGCACCAATGCCTCCACAGGCTCTTCCCTCCTGCACCCCTCTTTACCCAGTCAGAACGAAGGAGTGGGTGCAGAGGTGGAGTCCAGTCACAGTAGTTCACCAACAAACATGGCTCCTGCTGAAGCTGTCTGGAGACCTTACTAAACGAGCAATGGCAGAAGCGAAGGGTGCACCCACCCACTTTGTCATGTGATGCGCACACTGGCAAGGGTGGAACAAATAAAATGAAACGGTAACATCCGGTGGGTCTGCCTACTAATTAGCAAGCAATATTGAGTTTCAAGTTGAGCTGCATGTTAAGACCAGTTTATGTTAGGACTGGCTAATGTGGGTACCGAACATCATACAACTAGGAGCCAGACGAGTACAGCCAGTATGAAATACTGTCACATCAGGGGCTATCAAGATAGGATTAATCTCTGTAGAGGACAAAACAACAAACTGCAGACACTGTGCTCGAGCAGGACTGAACTGATCTCAGCCAAGCATCCTTTGTTCAGTACCAGGACTTATTCCTAATAATGTGGTTGATGATGTGAATACAATATTTGCTCCTGACAAATGTTGTGATGAACTGTTTGTGTTTACTGTAGCAAATTCTGTCTTTTTATACATCAGCACTCTTTCTCCCTTTTTTCTTTCTCAACTAAAGTTCAAGAAATATCATTTTAGACATGAAATAGTTCAAAGTTTTCCACTGGCATTCTCTTAGCTTTTTAATTCCATTATTTCCATTTCCAAAGTTCACTGTATTCCATTAGCAGTGTTCATCCAAGATAGTCTTCTCTGTTCTCCAAATCCACCACCATTTAACTTTGAACCAACAAACTATCGCACCATAGATTGCACCATTGTAAAAGCAGTGAATTTGTTCTCATGACACCTTTTTAGCTAGTATTTCATTTTTGTTCCTGCCTGTGTGCATATGTGTGTTTGGGTGAGAGTTCATGTATTTGTGTGTCTGTGTGTCATATTTTCCAGTGATCCACTACTGATTTGTACCATATATAGCAATGACTGTATATGACACCCTAAGATTGTTTTCATCACCCCTTCCTCTTTCTCACTGTCTCTCTCAAATAGACATACAGACTCAGAGAGACACACATACACACTTACATCATAGTTTGCTATAGTGTTGTGTATATTTCAATTAGACTGATGTAAATATAAAGAAAATACAACTGTTTCCTGGTCCTTTAATATGTTTTCATTGTTACTTGTCTCTTCATGAATAATCTGCCCTAAGACAAAACACACACACACAACACACACCCGATCTTTTGCTGTTTCTGAACCTTTTCCTGAAGTGCAACACCAACACACTTAAAAGTCAAGTGAGATACATGACACCTGCTTGTTTGTTTCCCCCCGATTAACACCCCCCACACAACTGACCAGATAAGTATCCCAGAAATGTAATACTGTACTCTGATCCAGGTGCTCCATTTTTTTATGAGCTCTGTATGACTGATGACAGATTAACAAGGAGCTGGATTCTCATAAAGTCTCAGTGATCATCATGACAGGGAAACAGGAGCTACAGTGGGAAAAAAAACCTGAGACTATTTGTTTTGCTGTTTATATTTATGATTTTCCTTCAATAGTCTGAACAAACTCATTAAAAATTTGAGCTTGTATTTTGAAATTTTCATTTGTAAAATTTTTCACACAAATTTGAAATTACAGTTACAGTTTAAATCTCCAAACCTGTATTCAAATTTTATTCATTTTTATTTATCATTTTAATATTTACAAACAGCTCTGTGAGCTCTCAAATCAGTGAATACAAGTGCTCAACTGCACACTCTCAAGTCACATATTAACATATTCTACACTTTGACTTTTGCAACACTTGTTGCACTTGTAGCTGAAAGGGGGAAGCGGTGGTTGGGGTTGTGGGGGGTGGAAGTCAGCCAATCAGAAAGCAAAAGACTGAGAGGTCTCATTCGCAGCTGCCCTCACCTTTACTTCTACTTTCCATTCACAGTTTAAAGAAAGATTTTCCACAACTTAAAGCACATTTAATAGAAAAACTTTATTTGCAAAAGACAGGATATAAAAAGACCAAGAAAGAAACCTGTCACTGGAAGTCAAACCATCTTCCACCATCACTGGACCTGTTGAAGTGAAATTTATAGATTTACTTTTTTCCTTGTATTGACTGCATAACATACGTGATATTGTCTGAGTGGTCCTGTCTGATCTTCACTGTACTAACCATGGTTCTTGCTGCTCCTCTGAATCTCCAGTGTCACCCACCATGCTCATGACCCAACCTAAACGCCACTGACACGTTCATCATGCGTCATGACCAAGCACCTAGCTACTTACTCCCTGCATTTCACCTGTTCAGCCTGCGCTCTCCTGCTGCCCTTCATTCATCTCCAGAGGCCAGTTTTAATATATAAATGAATGTAAATCTATCCCTTTGCTTTATTTGGGTCCATGTGTTGTCAAATACAATGATAATTTAAGTGCATTAGTGTTTTAGAGATTCTAACTAACCCTCCATCTAAAATTAAACATCTGAGTTCAGAGGGAACAGCCACAGATACTAACTACAAACACAGGAGACTCCTGAATCTAAATAACTACAGATCCTCTTAAACATTTATTTATATCACAATTTTCAGAAATACCTTAAATGTGTTCCAATATTCCTTAAGAGCGTATATCAAATCTTCAGGCTCTGACATCCATCTGAAGCACTGTGCTGGTTTCTGCATTAATGCCTTGTGACTGAACAAAAAAAGAATCACTCTTAGACACACATTTGTCTACTTTTAATACAATATAATGAATAACACATTGAACAAAAACAGTAAACCCTTAGGGTTAATCAAACTTTACATTAGAAGTTGACTTTTTTTAAGTAACTAGTTAACATCTGTTGCTCTTAAAGCCTGTTGAGTTCAGGGATTTAATCAAATCAAATCAAATCACTTTTATTGTCACGTCACATGTGCAGGTACACTGGTACAGTACATGCGTGTGAAATTCTTGTGTGCGAGCTTCTCAAGCAACAGAGTTGTGCAAAAATACAACAACGTAAAACAAGCAAAAATATAAGAATGGCTAAATCTGAAAGTAATAAATATATGTACAATATAAGAGTATATGCATTACTGGATGTGTATACTAAATATGTTTTTCTACGTGTGTGTGTGTGTGTGTGTGTGTGTGTGTGTGTGTGTGTATACATATTTTACAAATGAAATAGAGTAAACAATAAAATAAGATATATAAAATATACAGAGGTTGGTAGTCGGACATGTGCAAAACAGTGGCATTAATGTACAGTATGGAGTGCATAATGTTGAAGTTCCAGTAGTGAGGGTGAGGTGTCTATGACGTGTTCAGCAGTCTGATGGCCTGGTGGAAAAAGCTGTCTCTCAGTCTGCTGGTTCGGGACCGGATGCTGCAGAACCTCCTTCCTGATGGAAGTAGTCTGAACAGTTTGTGGCTGGGGTGACTGGAGTCCTTGATGATCCTCCCGGCTTTCCTCAGGCACCGCTTCCTGTAGATGTCTTGGAGGGAGGGAAGCTCACCTCCAATTATCCGTTCAGCACACCGCACTACTCTCTGGAGAGCTTTGCGGTTGTAAGCGGTGCTGTTGCCGTACCAGGTGGTGATGCATCCAGTGAGGATGCTCTCAATGGCACAGCGATAGAAGGTCCTGAGGATGCGGGGGCTCATGCCAAATCTTTTCAGTCTCCTGAGAAAGAAGAGGTGCTGCTGCGCCTTCTTCACTGTTTTGTTTGTGTGTACTGACCATGTGAGATCCTCAGCCAGATGTACACCAAGGAAGCGGAAGCTGCTCACTCTCTCCACAGCGGCGCCATTGATGGTGATGGGGGTGTGTACTTCCCTGCACCTCCGGAAGTCCACTATCAACTCCTTTGTCTTTGCGATGTTGAGGGTGAGATGGTTGTCTTGACACCAGTGGGTCAGGGCGCTGACCTCCTCCCTGTAGGCCGTCTCATCACCGTTGGTGATAAGACCCACTACTGTAGTGTCATCCGCAAACTTCACAATGATGTTGGAGTTTCTAGTGGCCGTGCAGTCGTAGGTGTAGAGTGAGTACAGGAGAGGGCTCAGTACACACCCCTGTGGAGCACCAGTGTTCAGTGTGATGGGGGATGAGGTGATGCTCCCCAGTCTGACCACTTGGCGTCTGTCAGACAGGAAGTTAAGGATCCAGCTGTAGAGGGAGCTGCTCAGTCCTAGATCCTGCATTTTCCTGTCCAGCTTCGAGGGAACGATGGTATTGAATGCTGAGCTGTAATCTACAAACAGCATTCTCAGATACGTGTCTCTCTTCTCCAGGTGTGACAGGGCAGCATGGAGTGTCAGGGCTATGGCGTCATCAGTGGACCTGTTGTGGCGGTATGCGAACTGTAGGGGGTCCAGTGAGTCGGGTAGTGAAGAGCAAACGAAGTCCCTGACCAGCTTCTCGAAGCATTTGCTGACGATGGGGGTCAGGGCTACAGGTCGCCAGTCGTTCAATGAGGAGATGGTGGAGGATTTGGGTACAGGGACGATGGTGGCCATTTTGAAGCAGGCTGGGACTACAGACAGAGAGAGGGAAAGGTTGAAGATGTGTGTAAACACTCCAGCCAGCTGAGCCGCGCATGACTTGAGGACGCAGCCGGGAATCCCGTCCGGACCAGTAGCTTTGCGTGCGTTCACCTTCCTGAAGCACTTCCGCACATCCTCCTCAGACACAGTGTGCGCGCTGACGTCATCCGCGGTGCGCACACTGTCCGGTCTCATGGTGTTCGCTGTGTCGAATCTAGCGTAGAATACGTTTAGATCCTCACACAGTATTTATTATACAAGTGTGAGTATGAACTTGGTATAGTTTCCTTTTGGCATGATAACCATGGGTGAATCAAAATGAAAGTACTGAGGAAAACTCTGGTCTGTGTACTCTGGTGATGCCTGAGTGAAAGTGTGATAGTCCTGTGGTTTATAGTGAAGACTCAGGGGTGAACTAACAGCCCTGTTTTACTGCCAACAGTGGGACAAACTAACACTGCTGGAATGGCATCTTATTTTCATGTACTGGACATTTAAAATATGTTGTATTAAAAGTCTCTTTAGATATAAAATATGCTGTGAAAGAGGATCCTCTGCACTCCCATGGAAATCTTACATATTCATACTCTTTTAAGCTTTAACAAATATTTTTAAATAGATCTTTTTTTATATATTAATATATTTAGTATGTGATCTCCTCTTTGGAGACCTTTACTTTTACTTACTTAGACTTAGGTCCTCTTGCACCGTTCAACGCATTGGGCGGCAAGCGTCCACCAACATATTCGATCGGCTGTGGCTGCTTCGGCCTCATCCCATGCAATGTCTATGGTGCGTAAGTCATCGATGAAGGTCCTCCGCCATGTTGTACGGGGGTGGCCTGGTTTGCATCTTCCATGGGGTGGGTTCCATGTGATGGCAATCTTGGGCAGTCGATGTGGGGATTGACGTAGAACATGACCTCCAAAGCGCACACTCAGTCACAATGTCCTGCAGGGGACGTGTGGCAGTTCGATGGTGTACTTCTTCGTTGGTGACATGGTCCCGGTAGGAGACCCCCAGGATACGTCGTAGCCATTGCTGCTGGGCCACATGGAGTCTTTTTGTGATTCTGGCTGATGTTTTCCACGTCTCACAAGTGTAGACTGCGGTAGGTATAACGATGGAGTTGACCAGGCGAATCTTTGTCGCCAGAACGATCTTTGGGGTCAACCAGATCGGCTGGAGCCGCTGAAAGACCGCACCTGCTTTTACAATTCGACACACAACATCATGCTCAGCATCTCCATCACTTGCCAGGATGCTGTCCAATTGATTCACCTCCTCCAGTGGTTGCAGTCCTACCGTAATGGAGTCCTGTGTCGTCACGTAACCTATCCTCATGACCTTGGTCTTGTTTCCACTGATCCATAAGCTTGCTTTGGGTGCCTCTTGCGCCAAGCATGATGTCATAGTAGTCATGTTTTTCCGGACGTCAGCCACCAAAGCAATGTCGTCTGCAAAGTCGAGGTCCTTCAGGTGTGTTGGTGGATGCCAAGGTATCCCAAAGCCATCTTGGTCCATGGCACTCCGCATAACAAAGTCAATGGCAAGAAGGATGAGGAAGGGAGAGAGGATACACCCTTGCCTCACACCGGTCTCAATGGTGAAGAAATTCGTGAAGCCACCCTCTGTGCGGACGCAGCAACTGGAGTGAAGGTAGAGAATTTGGAGTTTGGAGACCAGAACTCTGTATTTCTGCACAAAATCCTCAGTATGGAAGTCCTTCACAATCAAAAAGACGTTTCACCAGTAAAATATTGTTGACTTGTTTCTGTATGTGATATTGACAGTTCCATATAAAATATTTGCGAGGACAGTAGTTAGTCAGTAGTAGGAAGGACCAACCTGTTTATGAAAGGTCAGGGCACATTCATAAAACATTAACACCACCTACTTTTTTAAATAGGAAGTTTAGGATAAAAATCCACGTATTATCTTTCAGAAACATTTTGATCCAATAATTTTGATAATCTGATTAAATGAAGGGAAAAAATGTTGTGGAGCTTATTTCTTCGCTTAACACCACTTTGACATAAAGAGGAAGTCTTTAGCCAGCTAGGAGCTACATTTCATTTGAACATATAAAATCACCAGGTCTATGTTATCATCCATCAAGCTTTTGTCCTCCACTGGGATCAAAACTCCCAAATATTTAACAATATTTTTAACTAGGATATTTCTGTATTAGCAATGTTTTTTAAAGCAAGAATTTCAAAATTATTTAAATTAAGGTTTAAGCCTGATTTGTGTCACTGTGTTTGGGAGAGTGGAAAAGCACTATCCATATCAGTCCATTTACCATTAATACAAGCACTTTTTTCTTATATTTACATGCTTTTTATCTAACAGTCACACACATTTGTACTCAAATGGATGCTTCAGAGAGCAGCTTGGGGTTATTTATGCAAACAGGGATCAAACCACTAAGGTGACCCACTCTACCTCCTGAGCTACAGTCACCCCAGTGACAGTGACTTGTGTACATTTAAAGATAATGCAACTAAATTTATCGTGGATTATTGAAAGGTTTAGATTTTGGCTTATCGCTAAGAAGAGATGGGACGGCCATGATGAAATTCCCCTCTTAATCTGAGTGATGGCAGTTTCACCGATGATAAGGTCTTTATTGCTTTGATTAAAAAAAAGTTATCAAATTTTAAAAAATTTAGGGTTAAAGATAAAATTGTGGAGAACTGTAGAGAATAAAGAATAAAATCAGGTGACTGCCAACAAGCCATTATTTGTAGTTAACTAGCTCCAAAAACAGGTGAATATTATTGAGATATGAATGCCACTCATGAATCCACAGTGGGATTCCTGAATTCTTTTATTTGGATCAGTGTTTCAACGCTTTGCTAATATGAAAATCGTCATTTTATAATCATTGTTGAGTGTAATTGGTCTCCAGTTATCAAAACATAAAGGATCTTTGTTGGTTTGGGGAATTAAAGGGAGATGTCCTTGCTTTAATGACGGGGACAGTTCTTCTTTTACAGATCGCTTCATTAAAGAGAGCAGCTATACATTTAATTGGTAAATTGACAGCAGAAATATCATTATTTTTTCTATTTTTGAGCTCTTTTTATGTGCTTATGCAATGGCTATCTTTCTCATTTAAAACCTTAGAAATTCCCAGTATTTTCCACATTCATCACTTGTTGAGGCCAAATTCCAGGACTTTCCTATAAGATCCTTTAAATCTGATATGAGCTGTTCGCTCTTCAGAAGTGAGCTAGTCTGAGCCTAACCCCTTCTATTGTGCCACTTACTGATATTTGGTGTCTGTGTCACAATTTTGTGGTCTTTCAAAATAGCAGGAAAAATTTCTGCCTCCTTTATATTCAGTTCAAGCTCTGCTTAAATCAACCAAAACGTGATTATAGACAGAGTACTAGAATCTTTGGATGTAAGCTGTTTCCACAGCGCTGCTCTGACCACTCTCTTTCTCACCAAAATGAAGCTTCTTCTCTTTCAGGAAGGAACTGTTGTTTGCTCTCTTTCAGATGTTTCTCACAGAGCAGAGGATGATGATTGCACATGGCTCGTCTGCCCAGCGTGTGCGTCACATCAATCATTGCCTTCTGTCTGAGCTCGGTAGCAGCTTTCTGACAGAATCAGGATACTTTTTGTCTCACGTCCTGTTGTCTTGTTCATTCTCATCGTACAGATGCAGACGCCATCATTTTTTGTAGCACTGTGCTTCAGATAATCTGTTACTGATATCACTTTGCTGTTTTTGAATATTTTCTCAAGAGCTTGTTTTTCTCTTTTGTTAATGCCATTAATTTCTTCATAAACAAACTAGTCATGTTTAAGCTTTTCTATCATATTGGGACCATGTTTTCTAGCTTGTTTGCCTTGTTTACCTCGATTGTGAGAACACTGATTATATTAGTCTGCAGCTCGTGAAGGGACAGGGCATTGGTGTTCCTCTTTTTGACCCCTGGCCTATTTTGAAATTCTAACGAGGAAGAAGGAAACGGGTTAAACTGGACGACAACAGTAAAATCTAAGAAAATAAGATGTATTTAATTTTATATGCCATGGGACAGATTTACTAAGTGAGGCAAATTATTGTGATGTCACAACTGCAGTGTGGAGCAATTTATAAACAATTGGTGCAGTAAAAGCACTTCAGTAAGAGCAGTGCAAAATACTAGCTCAAAAATCCAGTGTAAGCTCATGACTGGACCTGGAACTGGGGCTTGCTGAGCCTTGGCCCCTTTGGGACATGGTCATGGAGGGAGTGGTTCCCTCTTCCTAGCGCTTTCCGCTGGATGATGCTGCCCCAACCTGGGATGCAGGGAGGGGCAGCATCCAAGGGAGGGATCAACAGCACGTGGCTGGATGTTCTGGTGTGGTTGTTGAGCCGCTCCCTTGCTGGTATGGGATGGCTTGGACCTCTTCCTTGTTAGGGGGCTCTGGCTCAGGTGCTGGCCAATTCTTGGACGCCTGGAGCCCTGGGACCCTGTTCTCGGCTCGTGCCACTATCCTTTTATTATATTTTCCCTTATTTCTTCCCTCCTTCTCCCTTTTATTTCTCCTCTTGACTGTCCTGCCTTAGACGTTGTCATACTATACCACACATAATGTAATAACTGAAACAACACAAAAAGAAACGAATAAATAAACTGATAAAAGATACACGTGAACAAGAGGAGCCTATAGCGAATTTATACAGCTGATCTTGAAAAGGAGAACTATACTCACTCGAGAGGATGATACAACCATGTTGTTCTCTCTATCTGCAGCTGAGCACTGGCTGGCTTTTCCCCACAGAAGAGTGTCCAGCATGTAACAACAGATTATTTAAACCATATACTAACCTTTACACGCTACTGTATAGTGTCTGCAATGATAAATCACGTTTTCAAGTTTGTTTGTTTTTAAAAAAAAAAAAATCTACTTCATCTGAAAACAAAATGCAGGTATACAATGGAAGCCCAAATGTCCCAGTTTAACACTGGAACTTGAAAGCAGCTTACATTTGTAGATCTATGCGAAGCTGGCGACGTTAAATTTGTCCCCTCTATACCTCTAAGTCCCGCCGGTACTCGTCACTGTCATGATATATAGCCGCTGCAGTATTCTCCTGGATGATAGGCGTCGCCACTAAGACAATATCGCCACATAAGCGCTGACATAGGAAGAGAAGAAGTCAAAGCCGGAAGTCAAGACTTTGACTAGTGTTTTTCTGAAAAGTTCTTTCCACAAACCCTCAAGTTTCCAAACTGTTCCAACATCTCCTTCTGTATATGTCTCTGATTATTATTAAATTGTTAATTTAAATTATACAATTCAAATGCAGTAAAACCCGATACGACGTCACATCCTGACGTACCATAATGTCCAAAGTTCCCGATGAGTAAAGGCTCCAACAGACACAATAATTGCACTTAACTCTGTAGATTATTATGTATTTATTTTTAACGTGTGTCACAAAAACAAACGTGAACAAATGACGTCCGTTTAGCTCCGACCTCTTCACAGCCATTAACACGCGGGGACTCTTTACGTCAGCACGCTACGCGCCAAATTTGTACAGCGCGGAAAGCGCAAAACAAAAACAGCCGCGGGTCCTGCCTTTTCTAAAGGAAACAGCGTTAAAAGTGGATTGTTTGGGGCAAACTGCATCTCCACAGGATGTCGGAACACTTTGGATACTCACCCAGCTTCAAGCGGCCTGCGGAAATTTTGCGAATGAGGCGCAAAAGAGCCCGAAGCGAAGCCGGGGCCGGGTCCACAGACAGCCCCGAACAAAGCGGCTCCTCTCCGACGTGCGTACGGACTTTCTCCCCCGAACCGCTCTCCGGCGCCCAGAACCATTTCGGGGTTGGAATAAAACGCAGGAACCCGTTCGCAAAAATAGAAAACACTTACAGTCCTAAGAAGAAACGTCTAACTTTTAACGACGCCAGCTGTAACACCGAAAACTCCGATAGCTCCGGGATCGCAAACAATGAGAGAGATGAAGAATCATCGAAGAGAGAAGGCACGCTAGATCTGGATCTCAGCTTCAGGCTCGATGAGGCACAAGAACAGGAATACCGACAAGCTTCCAGCCAGGTTGGTCTCGGTCCTTTGCACTGCCCGTGTCGTCAGAAAGCTCCTGTTTTTATGTGGTAGAGATGTAAACATGAGGGGAGAAACTATAGGACCCCCTCTTAAACGCCTTACCTTTCTTGTCTGTGTCCTGCTGTAGAAATCTGGATCTCTGTCTGAGAGTGATGTGTTGTTGGAAGAAGAACCGGAGGATATTAAAAACCCACTGCTGAAGGTGGGAATTTATTCTGTGTGTTTTTTAAATGCTGAATGACATATCTGTGAGAATTGTCACTTTTTCCCAGGTTTTCTGTTGTGCAGTGTATAACCGTGTATTCAAAGGATTCCCCTCTGTCCTTCTAGAGCCCCCAAGCCACTGCTCCCACTGCCGTAGCAGCTCCTGTGTGCACCCAGTATCCAGCAGACTGGAGCCTAAAGACTCGTCTCCTCCTGACCTCTCCGGTCTCCCTTTCATGGGCAGAGCAGCTCAAGGCTCAGGAGGAAGCTCAGGGGCTCAGCCAGCACTGCAGGGCACAGTTCAGTCCCCTGCCACACAGTCCACAGGTAGGCTCATTGCATACATGTGGAAGATGGACAGGCGCACAATAGTCACTGTGCATTTATATGTTGCTATGGAGACGCTAGTGACACCAGTTACAGCCCTCCAAATAAATATTTTTTTCAGCACTTGTTGAGCCCTCAAAATTTCACGACTTTTCGATTTTAGACCCACTTCAGATGTTTAAATCTAAAATCTTGTTTTTTATTCAGCCAGATTTTTTTTTTCTGTAACCAAATTAAAAAATGATATCACAGAATAACAGAGATGATCAGTGTGACAGTTTCCATGCAGACCTGGATCAGTTTGATGATTCTGAGTCTCAGTCTAAAACAAAGATACGCTTCTTAATAATTATTATTTATAATAACAATGAAAATTGCAGGTCCCTACTGTCATTAGTAGGGATTTTGTATATATGAGCTTCTTTAGCCAGTAGGCGTGGATGATGTCAGGGCCAGATGCTGCCCAACGCTTCATGCTTGAGACTCTTTCATGGATGTCTGCCGCTGTGATGCTTACTGGATCCCGTTCAGGGAGGCTGCTGTGGTTCGCCCGTAGATCCACTAAACACTGAGCATTGCTGTCATGGGTTGTGTGCTTCTGCTGTATACTCTTCCGATATTGCTCCATCTCCAGCACCTCACATCTCAGATGATTTGATTTTCATGGCTTCGATGTCTCAGGTGTACCTCTTCAAGCTGCTAGCCAAGGCTGTGAGTCTTTGCTTGGCAGTTTCCAAGGCCTCAGGTGTGACCAGCTTGCTGTACTTCTTAGACATCCCTTTCTTCATCACACCTTTCTGCAGCTCCAATACTTCCCTCTATGCTGCCTTGATCTTGGCCTCTAGTTTCCTTCTCCATGGAGGGTACTGCTCCTTGTGGGTGCTCATCTTGTTCCCAAACATCTCACTGATCACTGCTGTTGTGGGGTAGATCAGTTGGTTGGTTTCATTGATGACCACAGTGGTGATTGTCTGTAATGTTGCATTCACATCGCACGGGGGCTGCACGGCCTAAAGTCCTTTCTTTTTCTCAAAAATCGACAGTATGCCTTATGTATGAATTCTGGTTGTGCTTACTGACTGCGAACCGATTTTATGTGATACACAGCGCTCAGCAATCTGTCAAAAAATGTTTTAGTGTGACTTTGCTAAGCTATGGAGCTGCACCGCTTGATGGATTGTCGGAGGATTACAGCTACCGTAGTCAGGAGCCTCGCGGAGTGATACGTACTGTGCTTCAACGTAATATTACCGTATTGTGTGTGTATAAGGACCATAAATGGCTCCTGTTCAGAGACATGGTTACAAAGAGGATTTCAAACTCCAGGCTGTCAGTCACGCAGTAGAAGTTGGGAACAGAGCAGCTGTGAAATCTGTCTTTGTTATTATGCTCAGCGTCTGTTAGTTTACATTTTGACTGCACAGTTGTGAGCTTTTTGTTATGCACAAAAACAACAGTTTTATTTTATTTCTGGAGTATTATTATTGAAGTAGTAATTTTTTCATGTACATCTATGCTGTATGTTAAAAAAGTGTCTGTGTGAGATCTGGGACACAGCTTTCACTTAGAACTCTCTTTTTGTTCTTACTTTATGGCTTTAAAAAAATATCGAGATATATATTTCGTCATCCAGCTAAAGAATATCGAGAAATGAATTTTGGGTCATATCACCCAGCTCTACTTCACATAGTCTTCATAATCAGACCTCTCAGGTCAGCTGCTCTTTCAAATCTCTAGTTGCAATAGCAGTTGCTTCTTCTGCATGTTGGAACACTGAGCTACTAGTTATTTCACCATTAGGTTTTCATACTTGTGCTTATCACACAAAATGCATGTGTGTATTTGTTATTAGTCAATACCAGATGACAATAAAAGGGAAACAATGGATGGGTTGGTCCTGTGCGTCAGCTTAAGAGCACCAGAGTGAACAAATCAGCTCCAGAAGTATAGAACTAAGTACACATGTGTAAAATCTGTAACATATTGTGTCGTTAAATAGTCTCGTCTGTTACTGTTACTGTACTGGAGCAACTGTAACCCACATGATTTCCTTAGGTATTAATAAAGTATGCTGATCCCGACAGCTCTTAGTTTGTCTTGGGTTCTTCAGTAGCTTGTTCCTCAGCCCGACCTGTCTCTGTGCCTGCTATAGGATCCCAGGTCCTGCTCAGAGCTACGTTGTGCCTTCCAGCAAAGCCTGGTCTACTGGCAGCATCCCTCCATACCCTGGCTGTCCCTGTTCCCTAGGATCAACGCTGAAAGGAGCTTCTTTGGCAAGAGCGCCCCCTGGGCTCATGATGCAACGCTACAGCAGAGTCTCATGACAGAATGGTGAGGCTGATAGGGTGACAAGGTTTAACTGCAATGATTTCATTTTTCTCTCTGTCCTGATTTTAAATGAATCAAGATGTGATTGAATCACAGACTTTCAGCTTTAACTCGACGGATTTTAATAAAAATATTGTTTGTTTAGGAATTACAGTCATTTTTATGACTGACAGGTGGTTTCACTGATATGTCCTATTGATAAATGAATCATTAAAAAAAAACCTGAACTTGATTCTAAGATTTGAGATCTTTACACTGGAGGTCTGAAGAGATGTAGGTGAAAGAGGTCATTGTTAGGCTGAGTAACCCCAATATATCTGTCAGAGAGAGAAGGAAGTTACGACCTCCTTAGACTGTCACAGTTAGCTAACACAAACTCAGTCTGTTAGCAGCAACCAGCTAACCATCGGACCCAGTGACATCACGTTCTGTACTAGCACTAAACATGTTTAAACACTTCTTTCCTAAATCCAGCTTCACAGATGGTGTTAAATCTCACACAGCAGGGTTGCACATTAAATGAACCTTTGTGCAGTGAAGTGTTTCATGGCCAAGTAAGAGCAGCCACACAATGAAAGAGCATTTTTAGGTGGAGCTCCGTGGTGATGATCTGCAAAAAGACTTCTGACATTGTT
Organism: Oreochromis aureus; assembly: GCF_013358895.1. NCBI lineage: Eukaryota > Metazoa > Chordata > Actinopteri > Cichliformes > Cichlidae > Oreochromis > Oreochromis aureus. Next base: position 257,525 of record NC_052963.1, on the reverse strand, counting down.
GTATCTCCTGGACCAGGTGATGTGTGCGTGTGCTTGTGTTCAGCTGTGAGTTTGCCTGTGAGTCTATAGAGGAGTGTCTGCTGGCTGCAATAACAAACAGGGAGCAGTCTGAAGTCTGCCCTGTGCCTCGGTGCAAACGTTTGTGTTGCTGAAAATGGACATTATGTAACAGTAGGGCTGCACGATTTTGCATAAAATGAGAATCACGATTTTTTTTGCTTAGAATTGAGATCACGATTCTCTCACGATTTTCTTTTCCAGTATAAATATTTATTGCACTTATTAACTGCACATCAACTTCGTAACAGTTGAGACTGAACATAAAAACAATAAATAAACATAAAAACAACAAATGTCTCACATTTTGTCGTTGCCGCAAAATGTTGTGCTGCTTGAAATTCCGTCTCCACCGTTGCTCGACACTGCGTGTATAGAGCAGGTAGTGCAACAATAGAAAAATAGTTGCGGGATGGCACTGTGTAGCGTTTGTCTAGGGCAGCGGTCCCCAACCCCCGGGCCTCGGACCGGTGCCGGTCCGTGAGTCGTTTGGTACCGGGCCGCGAGAGTTGAGGCTCAGGTGTGAAATGTATGGTTTTCAGGGTTTTTATCGGTTTTCAGCGTTATTTTATTATCGTTTTTTTTCGTTAACTCGGTTTTCCTGGATCTTTTCACGTGTGTTATGAATAAATCTTCTTTTTTACAGTACCGGCACTAGTTTTATTTTGTTGTGTTTATCCGCGACACCTTAAAGGCCGGTCTGTGAAAATATTGTCGGGCATAAACCGGTCCGTGGTGCGAAAAAGGTTGGGGACCGCTGGTCTAGGGTGTTGATCATTTTCCTAAATCCCTCGTTTTGCACAGTGTTGATGGGAGCCATATCTTTAGTCAGGTGATAAGTGATAGCCTCCGTAATTTCTTTGTGCCTGCGGGAGTTCGACGGGTATAGGGAAGCGCTGTATAAGGTTCCCGTTATTGATGTTTGGGTGGTTGATCAGGACGGATTTTCTCCTGTCACTTTCTCGTCATCTCTCACGTGCTCTCCGTTGTTGTTTCCCTGCCAGCTGGCTTCTGTATCACGTGGTATAAGGCTCCGCCCTTGTCATTTGTTGAGCAGGAAGAGTGAGCGCTTGTTTTCATGCAGATTACGTCCCAGATCAAAATGCGGTACAATCGTCGTCGTCTTTTTTTTTTTTTTTTTAAATCGTTGTCATTTGGAAATGAGATCGCACATAAGTATGAATTGAGATCGCGATTTTCTAACGATTAATCGTGCAGCCCTATGTAAATGTTAATAATAATTTGGCGTGCTGCCTTGTTGAGGTTTCTTTTTTGTAATTCGAAATACTCGATGCAGCCAGAGTGCGAATGAATGCTGTGTGTACTGTGAAACAGCTGAACACTGGCTGCTGTGTTCTGTATACTGTACATGTATTCAGTGGCATTATTCCCACACTCCTTCCTTTGTCCATGTTTGTTGTTCAGGTCCGTCAGTCTGTCATCTCTCTACAGTCTATTAAAGGCTAGACTGTGTCCATACTTCTACCTCTGTTCCTATCAGGTAGGTGTTAATATGCAGCCTGAACTGTGCTCAGCAACACCGTCCCTCAGCTCATCTGTTTCATTGTCAGTTCACAGTGTTGTTCCGGGCAGCGGGTCTTGGTGGATCCAGCAGCATCACTGCTTTCATTTCCCCCACAACCAGGGGCCTTAGAGAGGCAATGAAGGCTGAAGGTGAGAGCTGAAGTGTAGCTTTGGTCTCAAAATGATTTTCATTTGATACAATAACAGCTGTAAAAGGCTGATAAGGTATTGTTGTCAGCCTGCCGGGCAGGCAGCGTGGACACCCAACGTTTTCTTTCCACTCGTCTGAAATGTGACATGTAGTGGCAGTAAAATAGTCCACAAACCTGACCGCTGTATGAAAAAGCTTTGCCTGTAGTTTATTCTTTAAGACATGACTCGGCAAATAAAAAAAGTACAAGAAAAATTAGCTGTAGGAGTTAAACAATGTCAGACCTCTAGCCTGAGGTTGGGACTGAACAGAGGAGCAACATGACAGCATCATCATTCGCTGCTCCTCACTGATCAGTTTACCCTCGTAGGTATAGAGTTCAGCCTCCCTCTGCTGGAGGAAGAGAGGAGGTGCAGGGAGGCACAGAAGCCGACCGTTCACCAAGAGGAGGAGCAGAAGGAACAAGAGGTCACGTAAGTGCTGCTCTTTCATTGTGCTCAGTAGGGCTGGGAGCTGTCGGGGTTCTGATTCTGATCACTGTTTTTAAAATATGTGTAAAATATAAGTTTGGACTCACTCAGCAGTGTCCACACAGCTTCATGCCATTCTAGAATAGCTGACTTCTCATACAGCTAATAATAAATAATAATACTACTTTTTTAAAGTGAGAAATCTTTGGGCAGTTCACATCTGGCGGAGCTGCCATTGCTCTCCTGTTCTGTGTAGACATTCTGTCGTTCATTTGCACATACAGCCAAAATCACAGCATGTCTTTAACTCCACCAACTTCACCAGCTACAGGTAATATTACAAACAAGATTTGCACCTAATAATGATTGAAGGGTAAAAGCAACATTTTGTAAGAATGGGGGAAAGATTTTTAAAAAGATGATTGAAGAACACGATGTCTGAGTGGCCATGAGCCGATTTAATAGTCGACGCGTCGTTTGAAGCTTTGTAGGATCCCAAAAGACGCAGGAATAAGTAGTAGGATTTAAGAGTGTAATAACGGACTGAAACAGAAGATGGCAGCACTGCATGTACAAGGATGCCAGCTGCCGTTAAACCCCGAAGAAGAAGAAGAAGACGAAGAAGCAGTCTCCGCTTACTGTGTCCAAATTCAGGGGCCGCATCTTTTGGCCCCTGAATTTGGAGAGCAGATGCTGCTGGTGCAATAAGCTGCATGTTTTACATCCAATGGATGCATGATCTGATTAGTCGACTAATCGGATCATGCATCCATTGGACGTAAAACGTACAGCTTATTGCACCAGCAGCATCTGCTCTTATATAATTATCATTAGCTTACAGCTTTAAGTGTTTAAGGTGCTAACTAAAATTAAAGACAAGATGATAGTTTATTAAATTTTAATGACATTTGTAGTTTGTTTGGTGGAGTTTAATAAACTCAGCCGTCTGCTCCTTGCTGTCTAAAATATAACAGGACACCGGAGTATTTTCTCGAGCATCTCACACTTCTGATAATCAGTTGTCTGCTTGACGTTTATTCAGCTGTGTAAAAACTATAACTTTAATCTCAGCCAAACCGATTTACTCAGGAACAAATAAAATACTAAAAAAAAGTCAAACAATAACATTTTTAAATTATCTGAGTGACTTATATATCATGTTTAACCTGAGTAGCGAAAGACGGCGGTGGGTTTGAAAACGATTTGCCAGGAGTCCGGTGTTCTCACCGGCTCTAGTGAGCCGTCAACCCCGGCTCGCGATCGAGCTGGTGGGTAACAGACGTCTCCGAAAACGTCGGAGCGGTTTTGAAAATATGTGATGTCTTGATAAACTGAGCAGATATTGGAAGTTTACACAGCTACATTCTCACCTGAAAATATGTTAAAAGTTTATTTTGTGACCCAGAAAGAATAATAAGAGTAATATTAAAAGTAGAAGAAGATGAGCTGATATGGAAGAGTGGAACTCGAATCTGCATTCATGAGCAGACCTGGAGGCTCCCAACATGTGGAGGCCTTGGAAGGAAACAACATCTGATTCTATAACTGATTTTATTAAAAGAGCTCAAGAGCCCTGAGTGGAGTCAAACTCAGAATACAGCAGCAAAACCCAAAGCAAGACATTTGATCCCAGACACCAGCCCTGCTGCCAGAGTACAAGTGTACAGGCTGGTAGTGTACAGCAGGGCAAACAAGGCAGTGGAGGATTTAAGGAGACCAAGGGGATCTGCTGCGCAGGACACCTCGAGGCTGAAACTGAGAAGCGGTACGCCCAAGTCAGGACATATGAGAGCTAACAGAGCAACCCTGCAAAGCTTCCAATGGCTATGCTAAATTACCACTTTTCAACTGAAGGCAACAGTTTGAAAGAACTGCATCACAATAATGAAGCATTTTGGTAAGAGAATGTGCAGTTAGAGAAGTCAACACCAGGTAAAGCCATCGCTGGCATGTTTTTCACTTTTATGGAACCACATTTTCTTGGTTCCTGCGTGGACAGAGCTCTGGTTCTCAGCGGAGTCGTCTTCTCACAGAATTATTCACTGAAGCTGGTCCATGGTGGCGTTCTTACCCGGCCGTGGATCAATGTCCATACAGGCACAGTACCACACTATGGGTTCAAATACTGGATGGAGCAGCCAAGTACTGGCAACACTCAGTACTACAGATGTTTCTTCTAACATTCATAGTTTCCTGGCCTTTGCACTCGATGCTTGGACCGCTGACGGCGAGTGCACGAGGGAGTGTCTGGCCCCTCACTATGTCATTGAACCCAACTTTCAATGATATGGTGGGTTATGACTGTTTGTATGTGCATGATGACCAGGTACCCCTATGCCTAACATAAGCATAATTCAAACTATCCACTGAATAATGAAACATTTGGGTTAAAGATCGAATCTAAATGGACAAAATGCACAGAACTTCAGAAGTTGTTTTTTTTTCCTGTTGCATTAAGGGGGCTCTGCTGGGTTAGCTACATTATCCCTCACACACCAAAATAGCTAATGCTAAAATGAAGTTCTTCCAGTGTTGTTTTCTCTCTCATTCTTTCTGTTTGAAAATATCCATCAGTGTGCTTCATAGTTCTGCAACAGCTCATGTTTGGTCATCACGTAACTCAACTGTTAGAACAAAAAACAACCAAATGCAAAATCAAGTACATAGTATGATTACCTTTGTAAATGGTTTGCACAACCCAATCAAGAGGAGTAAAGAAAGGATTTAATTAGATTGCAGCAGAGGCTTCTGTAGTCCAAATACATGGCAGAGAGTAGGATATTCATGCGTCAGATACAGCTGATCTAATACGTTTTAAGAGACTCAGATGCCTGGATTATTCTTGTTAATTAGGTTAAATTAAATGTTAATTAAACGGGGAATGACTGGAATAACTTTATTTTTGGGCAATAAAAAGAAACCTGCACTCTACAGATGTAACACAAGCACTCTACAAAAGATAAGAAAAGTAAAAAGTCAAGTTTTTTTTATGAAAATGACGTAAGGGCCATAAAACTGTTAGCAAGGAGAAGCAGAGAGCACCACATATGAAAGTCTACCTTAACGATAGTAAGTTAAGCCATAAAGGCCTGTAGAAGGAACTAGATATAACCAGTCGTCATGCTTTAAATATACCATAAGGAAAAATGAGGCACTAATAACCTGGAAATTTTAAAAGTGTAATCAGTCGTGGTCTAAAAACAGCAACCAGTCAGACATAAGAGAAACCTTTTGTTGTGGTGTTTTTGTGCCATCGTGTGTAAATGTGGTCTTAATGCGTAGGTGCTCCAAGCTGAGAGATACAGTTGATGGAGAAGAGCATGATGGAGACGACAGAGATGAAGACAGCACTTTGTCTTGGCTGAAGGAGATGGGAGTCCAGGACAAAATCAAGAAGCCAGACCTCCACACCCTACAGCTGTATCCTTGTTAGCACAGTCACGTTAGTCTGTTTTACAGGTACTCTGTGTGTTTTTCTGTGACAGCTCCTTGACCTCTTCTCTAGTCATAAGGAGGGCCACGTCATGTCTCTGGACCATAAGCCTGAGTCTCTGATATGTGTGGAAGGACTTCACACTTTCACTCTCATCAACTTCTTCATCAACTGGAAGGGTGTGGTTGCTTCGTCCGGCTCCCAGGCGGGGTTACCGCCCACACTCTTGGCTCCCAGTGCTTTTAGAGGAGCTACAATGCACACTCTGAAGGTGTTTGGAGCACACATGGAGCTCTGTCTGTAACCATCTCATGTATCATTTATACTTCTGTGTTGAATTTGACACTGTGTGTGATTTATGCTTTTGTAGAGCCGTTGTGTGAACGTGAGAAGTCAAGTTGGCTCTTCCTACCAGAACCTCAGCAGTCTGGAGATCACAGGTACGCAGCTGGACGAGCAGACTTTTGTCTCGTATCATTTCTCAGCTCCCACTGTGTGTGTTAGTGTTCAGTATTGTTGTTCAGTATACTTGTACTTGCCACACTGCAGGACCTGTCCTCCCCTCGTCTCTCCATGCTATCCTAACTTTACTTCGGCCTGCACAGAAAGGAAACTTCTCAGCTGCGCTTTACACACATACTCCTACCGCGGTTATGAACATACACAGCACCAAGCAACAGGTAACACACACACACACACACACACACACACACACACACACACACACACACACGACATGAAGCTGCTGTTTGTTTGATTTAATTGTCATGAATGTCATGTATGTATGAGCTGTAGCCTGAATATGATCAAATCAACTTTAATGTCAACTTTACTTCTTAGCAAACAGCCTGCAGATGATGCCTAAACTATAACCAGGGTCATCTGCATGTAACATGTGTGAAGCTTCTGTCTTCCTCACACAGTCTGGCCAGCCACTTAGTTCACTATAATTTACTAAATGTACCCACTGAGGCGCTCAGGTTTCTGGCACGTGCATTGGTAATTTAAATAATGCAGATGTTGAACGAGCTAAGTTTGCATGGCTGGTTTTGCTGTTTGTCTGTTAACCTGTGTCAACATGCTGTCCACAGCACTTGGTGCCAGCTAACAACCTCAGATTTATTCTAAAATAGGAGTTGGAGAGAAAGTGTGAATTTGTGTAGTGGTATTTATTCTGTGAACACTTTGCAGGTTAGTGAGGCCTCGGTAGAACTGTCCTCTTGTGGTCTCCATCCTGCTTCCATCCAGCAGCTGCAGCAGCCTTCCACCCTGGGAAAGACAGCCCTGACACACATCACCATGAACAACTACAGCTACACATGGAAGAACTAAGAGAGTGCTGAGAGTTTACACAACACAAAGAAGTTTGCATTAATTTGAGTTAACAGCTGCAATCCTGAAACTCGGATCAGATTCCACTGTGACGCTGTGTGCATACTGGAAGAGATTCACAGCTACACGCTGACCAGAAAGTGAAGGGTATTCCACGACTACAGCGGGCAAAATAACCACTGGTGATGTGAAGTAGACGGGATTCAGAAAAAAAGTTTATTAATTTACAGGCGTCAGGTGAAAGCCTGAAGTGCTACCTGTGGGAATGAAGAATATTGTTGATTTACAGGGTAGTGGTAAACGCATTACAGGGTCATCTGGGCAACTGTGGCCTGGAATGTCAACAAGCGACCAACCACCAGCTTCAAAGCAACGTGTGATGAGCGAATCACTTCCGGCATGTACACAGCTTAAGTGTCTGTTTATGTTGAGGTTTCTTTTAAGCAAATTTTATTGCACTGCACCGGATGTGACTATTTATTAAACTCTATATTGCTTAATTACTTTTAATCTTTCTTCTCATACAAGATTTATCAACGACAAATGCTGGAATGTTTTCAGGTACTGGAATGCTGATGAAATAAATTGTTAAAGTTACTGAGCTCGAAAGATTTATTAACAGCCGTATCAAGAAAACATGGTGAGCAAGTTTCTTGCTTTGATGTTTTCAACATATTAGATGGGTGGATGAAGTCATTTATCAACTCCAGTTAAATAAAGTGAGAACATGAGGAAAGTAAGAGCGAGGCCGTCTGCCAGGACTGCTTGAACAAAAACCTTTTGAGCATTGACTGTCACTGACAGTCTCCATTAAACACAGTTCTTTCCTTAAATATATGCAGGGGTTCACATAAGTGGTCGACAGGTGCACATGTGCTGTCAAACTAAAAGACGCGCACCAGATAAGAAGTTGCAATGCGCGTTTGCGTACATAAGATTTTCTGGAGGAGGACAGACATTTGTTTAGAACTTTTAAAAATGTTGAAGAAGCAAGCTCCTTTAAATGGTAAATGAACTGATTCTTATATAGCGCTTTTCTACTCTCTCGGCGTACTCAAAGCGCTCTATACAACATGCCACTTTCACCCAATCACACCCATTCACACAAGCACTTCATCTATACTGAGTGCTATCTAACTACATTCACACTTCGATGGACGCATCGGAGAGCAACTTGAGGTTAGTATCTTGCCCAAGGATACTTGACATGCAGGCCGTTTCTCAATTCTCAAGTACGCGAGTACGTACTCGCGTTCTCGGTGAGTACGTACTCGCGATATGTACAATTGGAACACCTGCGTACGTGATGATGTCACAGGTCCGGAGTTTTTACTGCCGTCCCCTCTTAATTTAACTGTGAGTAACATGTTAAGTATGGAATCAGAACGATGCCACCGAAAAAAAATGGATTGAAACTGAAAAATAAAAATTGTAAGCGATTTTTTCGGTTTCAATATTTTTTTCGGTTTCGTTTCAAGGTGGCATCGTTCTGATTCCATATGCAGTGAGCAGTCACTCAGCTGTGTACATGAACTGAATGTGTAAGAGGCAGCTACCTCGGCTCATGCCAAGTGCTAATTGACGCTCAGCCAGGACCGTGTGACTGATTTGTGTTGCTATGACAATTGCATCACCAGATTCACCCAACAGTCTTTATTTACTGGCATTACTCCGGTGCTCTTCCTCTTCCTGTATGTTAGGTGTTAGTGACACGGAGGTGAAACAATCCACGAGCTTGTTCCTTTTTCTAATCTTTGAGGATTTTCTGGAGACTTTTTTCCTGTTGTTCTGGTGCATGAGTAGATTTGAGAGCTTGGAGAGAAGGTTCTTGAAGATGTTCTGCGTCTTATCCAAGGCGGTTCCCATAAAGTTATTCTGTTTATCTGGACGTGGCGTCTTCAGTGGGAGAAACGTTTCGTCACTCATCCAGGTGACTTCTTCAGTCTCAGCTGACTGCAGGTTTCCCCAACATTCAGGATGGGCAGCTGGCGTAAACTCTTGGCCAGACGAAACATGCAGGTCATTGTGCAGAGAGCAAACATCCTCTTTAAAACACATTTCATCATCACAACCAAAAGTCTCTGGCTACAGCTGGATACTTCCACGGTTTTCAGTGGACTGGTTATTTTTTGGTTGGATGCTGGACGGTGAGCACTGAGACAGGCATATATGTCAGCCCAAATTTGAGTAACTATGATACAACCAGTCTGACGCTGTGCTCCAGTCTGACCAGTGACGGCTGTATATGCTTACCTGAGCAGATGCCTCTCCCCGTCGGACTGCTCCTCAAATGGAGCAGCGTTGTGACACACCACCAGAGAAACATCAAAGTCATTGTGGTGGGGCGGACCGTCCAGATCCTTGTAAGAGCCCGAACTACAGGGAGTGCAGAATTATTAGGCAAATGAGTATTTTGTCCACATCATCCTCTTCATGCATGTTGTCTTACTCCAAGCTGTATAGGCTCGAAAGCCTACTACCAATTAAGCATATTAGGTGATGTGCATCTCTGTAATGAGAAGGGGTGTGGTCTAATGACATCATCACCCTATATCAGGTGTGCATAATTATTAGGCAACTTCCTTTCCTTTGGCAAAATGGGTCAAAAGAAGGACTTGACAGGCTCAGAAAAGTCAAAAATAGTGAGATATCTTGCAGAGGGATGCAGCAGTCTTAAAATTGCAAAGCTTCTGAAGCCTGATCATCGAACAATCAAGCGTTTCATTCAAAATAGTCAACAGGGTCGCAAGAAGCGTGTGGAAAACCAAGGCGCAAAATAACTGCCCATGAACTGAGAAAAGTCAAGCGTGCAGCTGCCAAGATGCCACTTGCCACCAGTTTGGCCATATTTCAGAGCTGCAACATCACTGGAGTGCCCAAAAGCACAAGGTGTGCAATACTCAGAGACATGGCCAAGGTAAGAAAGGCTGAAAAGACGACCACCACTGAACAAGACACACAAGCTGAAACGTCAAGACTGGGCCAAGAAATATCTCAAGACTGATTTTTCTAAGGTTTTATGGACTGATGAAATGAGAGTGAGTCTTGATGGGCCAGATGGATGGGCCCGTGGCTGGATTGGTAAAGGGCAGAGAGCTCCAGTCCGACTCAGACGCCAGCAAGGTGGAGGTGGAGTACTGGTTTGGGCTGGTATCATCAAAGATGAGCTTGTGGGGCCTTTTCGGGTTGAGGATGGAGTCAAGCTCAACTCCCAGTCCTACTGCCAGTTTCTGGAAGACACCTTCTTCAAGCAGTGGTACAGGAAGAAGTCTGCATCCTTCAAGAAAAACATGATTTTCATGCAGGACGATGCTCCATCACACGCGCGTCCAAGTACTCCACAGCGTGGCTGGCAAGAAAGGGTATAAAAGAAGAAAAACTAATGACATGGCCTCCTTGTTCACCTGATCTGAACCCCATTGAGAACCTGTGGTCCATCATCAAATGTGAGATTTACAAGGAGGGAAAACAGTACACCTCTCTGAACAGTGTCTGGGAGGCTGTGGTTGCTGCTGCACGCAATGTTGATGGTGAACAGATCAAAACACTGACAGGATCCATGGATGGCAGGCTTTTGAGTGTCCTTGCAAAGAAAGGTGGCTATATTGGTCGCTGATTTGTTTTTGTTTTGTTTTTGAATGTCAGAAATGTATATTTGTGAATGTGGAGATGTTATATTGGTTTCACTGGTAAAAATAAATCATTGAAATGGGTATATATTTGTTTTTGTTAAGTTGCCTAATAATTATGCACAGTAATAGTCACCTGCACACACAGATATCCCCTAAAATAGCTAAAACTAAAAACAAACTAAAACTACTTCCAAAACATTCAGCTTTGATATTAATGAGTTTTTGGGTTCATTGAGAACATGGTTGTTGTTCAATAATAAAATTATTCCTCAAAAATACAACTTGCCTAATAATTCTGCACTCCCTGTACATGAATACCAAGGTCAGGCTTCAGGGCGACGCCTCAGCGTTTTTATTGCTCCTAATAAAACAGGACATGGAGAACATGGCTGACTGCGTCATCTTTGTTTTAATTTTTTTTAAATTATAAAAGAAAAGAAAGAATAAAGATGTAATTTAATTTTATTTATACAGCATCAAATCACAACAGGTGCTTTAACTGTAAGGTAGACCCTACAGTAATACATACAGAGAAAAACCCAACAATCATTAAAGAGCTGTGGCTCCTGGTCAAGTGAGGGTCAGAAACTCTTGGCAGGCGTTAATGATCAGCCAATACACGGTGAGGAGGACAGGAGCTCTGAAAGGAATTGCAACACACCTGCTTACATGACATACACCTGGAGTTATTTTTATCTTTTATTACTTATATCCTTTAGAGCTAAGATTTAAGTTTGTATCATTTATCACTTATATCCTTTGAAGTAAGTTTTAAGTTTCATTTATGTTCAGTTTAAGTAAGTTTCCTTCATGGTTTGAGTAGCATCATTTGAGTGTGACATTTAGTCTAGAAGTCACACATAGTTCAGCTGTGTATGAGCGCAGGCCTTATGTCTGGCTAAGACGAGAGGTGTGAGGTGAGACGGGGTGCAGAAGAGGTCATGACACATACATGGCATACACAGCAGACACCCACACACTCACACACACACGTACACACCATAGTAGATTCATTTTAGTAGGTAAGAAGTTAAGATGTGTTTTTGCTGCAATTGCAAATTGTGCCGGCGTACTGTCAGATGGTTACAGGAAGTGCACCTGATGTTCTGGGAGATAAGAAGGCGTTCATGGTGCGACACCGGGATGGAGATGAGACGTAATGTTCTTAAAACTATGGTAAAAGTTAACGGGACATTTTGTGGTTTAGGTTGACGTAAGCTGTACTGTCTGTTTTGCAAAAGAGGGGGCTTTGTTGTCTTACCCATATAAAACCTTTGTCTAATTATTGTAAGCCCAGTTCGATCGCTGACTTTGCCCAGCGTCAGACTCCACGCGTGTAAACAATAAATCTTTGCTTTGATCACATCTTCTGGACCAGAGTTGTTATTTGCTTGTGAGCCCTCCGTACTCCTTTTCTCCAATTTTTGAACCTTAACATTTGGGGGCTCGTTCCGGTGGTTGGAGAAGGAGAAGATCAGTGGAGGCGCTGGACAGGGTCCGAGGTGGTCAGGCGGACAGACGGTAATCAGTGGTGGAAGTGAGGGGACATTCGCCGGCGAATTAAAAAGGTAAAACACTACCTGTTGAACTGAATTTCCAAAAGGTGTCAAATTGGATATGACAAAAAAATTAAAGTCTACTCACTGAAATTACTGGTGAATGTCTGTTTTGATTTTGGTGAAGTTTTCATGAGGTGTACCGGTTGAAGTAATGATAATGAAGTATAAGTGACAGTACTGAGTAATGAGAATGAAGGAATGAAAAGAGAAAACAGTTGGACTGTTAAGTAATTATAGTATGATAGGTAATTGGCATGTCTGTGAATATGCAGTTTTGATTGACTATAAAGCTGGGCTTGAACATTAATAAGATTACTTGTAATTTTATGTAGTGTTTTCAGAAGTTTTACTAAATTCTCTTAGGACGAGGAGTCTGGGACCCTTAAGAAGCGCATTTTCTCGGAGGTAACGCTCCCTCCTAGGTAAAGACGTTTATCTTTGACCTAGCGGTGTCTAGGGGTAGTACGGTCGACGGCCGGGAAGGACTGGGGAATCTTCAAAATCGCTAGGGGATCGATCGAGTCCCCTATTTGTGCTTTTTTGGCTACGATAAATTTGGTTAGGGCATTAGCAATCGGGCCACCGTCAGGGACGGAATACTGGCTAAAATTGGTCGCAAAAAAGTCAGGGACTTTATCGGTCGGACCGTTATGTGAAATTTGTCGAAACTTCGTAGGATTTAAGAGGCCTAAAATCTGTGCAGTTGTAATAATAAGACGTCTGTGTAATATAAAATAAGAAATCCTCGCGTGAGGGGAGTCTCTGCATCAGCAGTGCAGTGCCTGTTGACTTCTATTTTTAGATGGTGTGTGCATGTAAATGAGAAGCGGTGACGCGCATAGTGATTGTTGCTTTCGGTTTCGAGCTTTGTAACTATTGTTTGAAAATCTTGCTAAATGCCTGTAACTAAGAGGTTGGTTTTGCTCATTACGAGAGGATAAATAGAGTTTGAATTAATTGCGGTGAATGTGTGATCAGTGACCAAGTTTAAGGGTCACAGTTAAGTGTGTGAGTGCGTGATGAGTCTGACTGAGTGAGAGAATGCTGCAGGTCTGTGAGTTATTTTTAGATAACCTGTGTTTATGTAAATGAAGTTAAGTGAACCTTAACAGTATATAATGTTTTTATAACAAAAAATCTGTTTCTCACAGCCAAAGCAGAAAACAAAGAACCACATGAAACAGAAATAAGATGAAGCAAACAGGTGTGGGTTCATCAGAAAGGTGTGGGCCCCGAAGTTGGAGCCACTGACACCTGTGGCTGTGGGAAGGGTTATTAAATCCACCAGTGATGGGCAGATGTGATCCATACGGTCACGTTGCTGTAGAGGCCTGACTTCGTGTTCATGAATGTGACCGCGGCTCCCGCTGAGCTCTTTGTACTGAAACTCTGAGTCATGTTTTTACTTTTGTTTTCACATTTGGGGAATCCCCGCTCAGTTTTTACTTTCATTTAGTGTCTGTCCAGGTACTTTCATACCATACTGCTTGTTTAGTCAGCCAATCAGAGACCTGCAGCACGGTGGCGTGCCACGACTAAAGGTTTTTTCTGTCCTATTCTATTCCACAGGCTGCACAGGGTCAGAGTGGACGTTTTGGAGCAGATAAGCTGACGTTTTTGTCTTTCTGAAATGTTCTTTTGTTCGTTTGTCCACATGATGAGCAGGCTGGTCCATAACTGAACATTCATACATTATGGTATAAATGTCATCAACAGTTTTTAACCAACCAAGCATGAAAGCATGAATACAAACAGCACCTAGTTGTTGTTAGGATTTTATTCGGGTTTAAATCAGACAAATAAACGACGTCTATGATGCAGGAACGTTCTTCTTCTTTCAGTTTGAGGACACAGGTGTGCAAAGAGTGTTTGTTTCCCAGTAACGAAATAATTTTTAACTGAACTCTAATCATTTTTACTGCAAGCTTTTCAAAATACCGAAGATAAGCCAAGAGTCTGTATTCATGTACCTGAGATCTGACCCACATGCTGTCGATTATTGACCACAGGAAGCACCTGAAGGACAACGTTAAAAACAGTCAAACTTCCTCTGAGGAGATGGACAGAAACGAGGAACTGGAGTAAGTCTGGAAGCAAGGAGTGAAATGAAACGAGAAGATTTTCTCTGTGCTTTGTTTCAGGATCCATCTGTGGACAGATTAAATATTTGCTGTGCTTAAAATGTTTTTTCTATAATTCCTGTTTCAGCAAATTGTTTCAGAGGTTATCTACACACTACAGAGCAGACAGCCTGAGGAGCTGAGATGAAAGGCAAAGACTGACAAAGCTGGCAATGAGAAGCTGCACAGATGAAGTCGTCCTGCAGTGGCTGAGAAAAAACTCAGAATCTGACGCCTTCAGCAAACTCACAGACATGTTTGACTTCCTGAAGAAACACGTTGATGAGGAGGAGAAGAAGAACCACAGTGATGATGTTCACGTCACCTTTGTGGCTCATGGAGCAATCAGAGACTTCATGATCCCAGCCAGCTGTTACCTGCCTCTGCCCACCATCACTGACGCGCTCCTGTATTCTCCCTGGAACTGTGTCAGTGCTGGTTTAGAGTATGGGATCGCTACAGGAAAACTGAGGCCTCAGCACAGAGTTTTTTCCTACAACGATAAAGAAAGCTGTACGATTCCTGATGACAAACATCGACCTGTGAACCTGCCAGATCACTGGAACTCACTGAAGAAAGCTGGAGCACAGAAGGTCCCAAACATCACGGTTAGCCCTCTTCGAGATGATGATGGAGTGTGGGAACACTTTGAGTCTCTCTCAGCTAAACACGGCCCACCAGGAAGGAACCGCATCGTCATCCCGTTCATCCTCCCAGGACGGGAATATGAAAGCATCCCGTTCTCTGTGGTGACCTTGGCTCTGTCCCTGGTGCTCCTCTCCTCCAGGTTTAAAGCCACTCTTCACTTCTCTGCTTGTCTCAGAGATCGCTCTACTGGACCGAAATTTGACAGGAAGTATCTTCAGGAGCAGTACGTCTGCACCATCGACAACAGCTGGATGAAATGTTCACTTGAAGCTTTCAATGATGATAAATGCTGCCTGTGTTAGACCTGTTTGTGAACATTTTAGTGTAAAGATGAAGATGAAATGATAAAAGTAATTTTTCTATATTTAAGGCTCAGATTTATGATGAATGGACTTGAATCATCATTTAGTTCCAGCTCATAATCTGATCATAATCTGCTAACATCTGTGGAGGTTATTAATATAAACAGACTCACCTGTTCTCTGCTCGCTGCTCACAGGTGACGTGACACTGATGTCAGACCTTCAACCAGCACACACACAGATCATTGACATGAAGTATATAGATTATTTATGTATGTTATGTATTATGTAATATTTTGATCTTTTATTGCTTTATGTTGGGCTTTTAGATCCGTACTTGGGTAGAACAATAAGTTATGAGCCACAGCTTTAACTCAGACTCTAAACCGTCTGTCACATTCCAAACATAGAAGTAATACAAGTCTACAAGTGGTACTTCTATATTTTCATGCCTACAGACTCGGTAATTGTTTCTGATCATTTGTTATTGTAAAACATTAAAATGTGAAGATGATGTCGTCTAAGTGAAGATGACAAGGATGAAAACCTGCAGCTGCTCATTAAAAACAATATTGTATATATGAAATTTATGGAGGACCACAAGAGCCACGCGCATCGAAATAAAGAGTTCTGTGCTGAAATAATGAATTGTAGAATAAATTTGGCATTTTTAAATTCATTTTTGAATTCCATGTTAAAAATCTGGTTTTTAAAATGTTTTTTAAAATGGCGATTCCACTCCTCATTTCAATCCCTTTCCT
The DNA here is from genome assembly GCF_013358895.1 of Oreochromis aureus. NCBI lineage: Eukaryota > Metazoa > Chordata > Actinopteri > Cichliformes > Cichlidae > Oreochromis > Oreochromis aureus. Next base: position 241,536 of record NC_052963.1, on the reverse strand, counting down.
GTTATAGCTCACAGATTAGCTCAGGGATTAGCAGCTGGATTAGCAACTTTATTTCAAAAATCCTGCTGCAATGCAAATTAGCCACACTTGACATGTAAAGAGCTCTCTGACTGGTTGGACAGACACAGGCTGGCTGGATTTTTCTTCACTTCTTGTTTGTGCTCATAGCTTTGCCCTGCTTAGAAGAGTGTGTGCTTGTACAAAGGCCGCTCAGCCTCAGGATTTACACTCGGCTTGACACACATATGTGAAGAACAAAGGGACCCTGCAGCAAAACAGAGAGCTGAACCTCTGGCTGTGTGCCTGTTTATTATTTCAGGTATAGATGATGGAATATGACCAGTCTGATGTCAGCCTGCTTCTCTGACAGCGCCTCACCGCTCTGTGCTGCCCCCTGCTGGCTCTGATCATTACTGACTGAGTCCTTGCTGACACTTTATTAGGTACAGCTTGCTAACACAGGTTCAGACCTGCTTTGCCTTCACAGCTGCCTTAAACCTTCATGGCTCAGATTCAGCCAGGAGCTGGAAACATCCCACAGAGTCATGTGATCAGTGACGTCTGCTTCAGCACTGACAGATAGAAAAGTGCATCCAAGAGTCAAACTCTCCTCTCTACAGGCCCCATATTCAAGGGGAGGACTTAATTTACCAAACTTTAGGAACTATTATCTTGCCTCTCAGTATCGATCAATCTGGATCTGGCTACATGCAGAGAGGAGTGAGGCTAGATGGGTTCCAATAGAACAACATGAGGTGAACCCCATACTATTAAAAGAAGTCCCATTTTTAGGTACAAAAAAATGTCTATCCAAGCTCACAAATAATTTGATAATATTAAACACCTTCTGCGCCTGGCAGGAAGCCCACTCACTTCTGAAAATAAATATCTCTTTTCTTAGAAGGACACCCCTATGGGGCAACCCTGATCTCTCTTACCATATCGCTGACCCAATATTGCGGGGATGGAAGGACAGAAATATTCGAACTGTTGCTGACTTATATAATAATGATACATTTATTGACTTTCAACAACTAAAGGAAAAATTCAAACTCTCAGGACAAAGTTTCTTCAAATTTTTACAAATAAGAGATTGGGTTAAAGAGAAATCCAAAGGGTTATTCCCCGAGATACCAAAAGAAACTCCTCTTGAAACCCATCTTTGCACCAAACCATGGAAATCAATAAAAGGAATAGCATCTTCTATATATGCTATTATCAATGAAAAGTTACCTGACTATAACAAAATGTCTATAAAAAGAAAATGGGAAACAGACTTGGGGCATATCTATGAAGAGGTAGAATGGTACCATTTATTGGAACAGGCACAGACCATGTTAATTTCTACAAAACACAGGCAAATGCAATTTAATATACTTCACAGGACATATTATACCCCTTATAGGTTACATAAAATTGATAATAATTATTCCCCCAAATGCTGGAGATGTAAGGTGAGAGATGGTGATCTGCTGCATATGCTGTGGAATTGCCCAGTGATAGAAGAGTTTTGGAGACGGGCTATTGAAATAATCTCAAAGGTAATGGAGATCCAAATTGAATCGGACCCAAAACTATGGATTCTAGGTGACACAGGTTCTATTAATGTAAATTACCATAAGAAATATTTTATTTTACTTAAGTAGTACTGCAGTGAAAAAATGTATTCTGCTACAATGGAAATCTGAAAACTCTCCAACACTGAGACACTGGATTAATGAACTAGCGTCCTACTGTACACCTGAGAAGATATCGCATAGTGTAAAAGGGAAATATGGAACCTTTGAAAAAATCTGGGGCCCCTTCCTGGCAGTACTACCATCTCTGGACCTAACAGATCAAAGAGGTGTTAGCTGCAGTTTTACGCAGTTTTATCGTGGGGGATGTTGATTACTGTGCATGAGAGGTGTAAATATGGGCTGTCTGGATACACGAATGTGATGAGGTTGAGAGCCATACAGGGGTAAAGGGGTGGGGGGATGGTGGGAGGGGTTCACATGATGTGCTCTGTGCTTTTTGTTTTATTCACCTTTTTTTTTTTTTTTTTTTTTGAGTTCTTTGTTTGTTTGTTTGTTTTTTAAATTTTTTTTTTGTAATTATTAATTTTGGTATGTTATTATTATTATTATTATCATTATTATTGTTATTATTATTATTATTATTATTATTATTATTATTATTATTATCATTATTATCATTATCATTATTACTATTATTATTATGATTATGCTTGTATTTTCTGTGTTTGGTTTTCAGGTGTCTGAAGTTATCCTTGAAAGACACAGATACAAGAGTGTGCACCTGGGAGTGCTTCTGTGGCCAAATGGCCGGTCCTGTTGTGGTTACTTGTTGATACTTGCTCTGTCCCATAGTTGTGAGCTTTCTGTTTGTTTGTTTGCTTTGTTAGTTGGTTTGTTTTTGTTTGTTTTGCAATTTAAAAATGAAAAATAAAGCTTATAAAAAAAAAGAAAAGAAAAGTGCATCCACATAAACAGGATATATAATAATAATAATAATCAAATAATGATTCTCATCTTTTCAGCCCTTTGTCTGGGTGCTAATCCAGCTGTGTGTGTTTGTGATGACAGTAAATAAATATCAGACTTACAGCTCCTGTTTTACTGCATTAAAGTGATCAGATGACTTCAGCTCTTTGACATGGATGGTAGTGAAAGCAGGAAATGACAAATGTAACACAGCAGCAGCGTTTAACACATCTGAGCATCATTTCAGTGTTTCAATCATTTAAAAACACTTCCTGTCACTGTGGTGGTTACAGTGACATCATGCAGTTTGTGTTCTGACCTCCAGAGGGCGACACAGAAAGAGAGCTCCATTCAAACTTTGCTGCCATCAGTAATAATTCTTCAAATATAATCATCAGTGTTTGAGCAGTTATGATATCAGGGACAATCTAGACATGTGTGACAATACTGAACATGTCACATGACTCACCTTAAACATCATGTGATCCACTCTCAGTCTGCACTTTCATTCATGACTTCAACAGGTTGAAATGAGCATGGACAAAACATCAGTTAATGGCTGAAATATTAAAATGCTCCATGAAGAAGAACAACAAAGTGATAAAAGACGTTTGTGTTTCAAACAGGAAAACCAGCAGAAATAAATCAACCAAGGAGTTGGTTGAAGATTTGTGAATTTCCAAGTTTCACCTGAATGCAACACATTTTCGAGGCTTCTAAGTGTCTTAAACGCCTCTCTGGGTGTTTCCTTCCTGCTCAAAATTTCACTAAAGTTTTTTTCACTAAAGTTAAACTGCCTCTGGAACCAAGGGCGTAGATTTGGTTTTGACATTGGTGGGGACGGATGATTCAACCACCGAACCCTGCCCTGTTTCTTTTTTTTCCCTTTTTGTCTTTGCTTCTTGATAAAAAAAAGGAGAAATATACTTGCCTACATATGCTATTCTACATGCTTTTAAACAATTTAAAATCACAATTCATAATTTTACATGTGAATTATATAATGTTAAATTACTATTAAACAAATGACTAAGTATTTTAGACTTTAGTTTACTTCAGCCATATTCCATATAAATCAGGTATCATACAAAAATAAAAATAGCTTCAAATACAGTCATGACAATAAAATATGACTTTAAGGACTTAACAACATTACTTCAGTTATAGTGCACCAACATCTCTGATACATTAGCACTAAGGGAACACTGAACGACCTGCTGGTTTTTGTCCATAAAACTACTGATCTAAGATTACCACAAAGTAAAAGATCTCTCAGCAACATTATGCAACATTTTAGGCACTATTGCCCCGATCAGCTCAGTGAGCTGTTTATTCTAAACATGAACTACTGTTACAGCAACAGACATGGACTACTGGTGCCCCACACAACAACTCAATGTCCACTATGTGAAGGAGCCAAACACATGCCTTCTCCTCTCTTTAACTGAGATGAACTGCTGGCACATTTGTTTTACATCTACACTGTCCAGTCTCTCCTGGTGGACATGGCAACACGTTATTCATGGTTACATACAATTTTAGACTGATGTGGGCCAAAGCCTCGCACATACTTGCCAACATTGAGACCTCAGAATTAGGGAGATATTCAAAAGGGCCGTTTGGGGGGGGGGGGAGTGGTATACATATACATATACATATATATACAAAAAAAACTTGAATCTTACAGTGTTTATTTAACGGATAAAATAAGTTAAATGTCGCTGTTATTATTGTCCGGCCAGAAACAGGCCAGGGGTGTCCAAATTCAGAGGGTGTGTCCACCTGAGGACCTTGCCTTCGCCCCCTAAGTGGGCCGGGTCCTCCTGAAATTCGGGATTCTCACGGAAAAATCGGAAGGGTTGGCATGTATGGCGTAGCATAGCCTGTAACGTTATTATGGCGGACACATTTTATGAGTGAACTTCACTTTAAGTGACTTACAGGTTTCATTGAAAAATACTTTCTTATATCCACGTTCTTCCTTTGTGCTGCCATCCTCCTCTCCTCCTTTCAGGTCCTCGCAGCGCAGGCTTGCCGCTGCTAAAACTAAACAGAGCTCCCTGAAAGGCACAGCCAATCGCATTGGCCATATTTGTCACATGAGGTAGGACTCCAGTAGAGAACGTAATTTAACTCTTTCTGCACCACTAGGTGAATGAGACGTTGACAGATCTTTTTTTTCTCTTTCTATCGGGTTTGTTTTTCTTTACTCGAAGAGATCAGATTATTGGTGGGGACATGTCCCTTCCGTCCATGCCAAATCTACGCCCTTGTCTGGAACCCAGTTATCGCTCAGCCTCTCTGTTGCTGTGTGCAGCAGCCTGTGTCACTCACTCATCCGTTCATGCACTGAGGTCTCATAAGGAAACTCAGCTTTTTGATATAAAGTTTTTCTTGTTCCCGAATACAAATATTTATAAAAGTATTTGTTTGAAATAAGTATTCATTAAAAAAAACGTTATTTGTGCCTTTCTGAATACCGTATTGGGGTTCGGCTCTACTCCTCATTGGGATTCTTGTCCTTTGCTGATGCATGTATTGTGCAGCCACGAGGAGCCTTAATAATGCAGCTGCATTATTTATCCACCATAACAGAGGTTAGTGTTCAGCTCTGTCACCACTCTGGCCACATGTTGCCACACTTGTGCTTCCAGCTCTGAGCTGCTGCTGCTGAACACGTTACTTTGTAATCATGTCTCCAAGCAGCATCACAGCTTTCAAAGAAGAAAAAAAGCATTATTTCCTGATAATGTATGATGTGCTTGTACAAGATGTAAAAGACTGGTAGTTTGAGGAAATCCTTTCAAAAACATATTTGCGTGCACAGAGCAGTGAGCCTTCTTGTTTCCTTGCAGATTAAAAACAGGATTGGAGTGATGAGGTATGCAGAGCCTTTATCTCACATGTTTGAGCATTCGTTCACCTTCGTCTGTTTGTTCTTATTGACAGCTCTTCATCCAGTCCACCTTAAACACAGTGGTTGTGTTGCTGGGAATGGGAGTTACCTTATGGAGCTATTGTTGCAGTAAAACTGTTTTTGTGTGTGTGTTTCAGTCCATATGAATTCATTGATCTCTGTGTGGAGATGCTTGTGTACATATTGAAACCTGTCTGTGTATTTCAGGTGAATATTCCACAGGCTGAGGTGTGATGTTAGAGGGCTGCTCGTGGTACTTGTGCTGATAACAGAAGGGCTCAGTTGGATAGATCTGAATGCACATCCGTGTCAAAATACTGCAGTAAGTTCACATGTGGTAAATCCACTGCATTGGCACAACCGTCACTACCAGCCGACTAATGTGACACTTGCAGACTGAGTGATGCTGGTGGTTTGTACTGAGTGTGAGACAGAGCTGACCTCTGACCTCAGGGTGGAGAAATCTGATAGAAAACTCTGACTCAGCAAAAATGTAGCCAAGGTCAAATGTAAGAGGACAGCCAATGAAAAAGCTCCACCCTACCAGCCAACCTCAGATCTCCATGCAAGCACACATGAATGCACATACATTTGCACACATCCAGAGATAAACTCCCCCTCAGAAACCACATTCCAAGATACCCAAACATGGAAATGTTTGCACAGACATGTGATTATGCGCAGAGGTCCACCCTACCAGCCAACCTCAGATGTCCACTCAAGCACACATGAATGCACATACATTTGCACACATCCAGAGATAAACTCCTAAAAATCAACAAAAATCAAAAAAATCCAAACATGGAAATGTTTGCACACACATGGGATTATGCGCAGAAGTCCACCCTACCAGCCAACCTCAGATGTCCACTCAAGCACACATGAATGCACATACATTTGCACACATGCAGAGATAAACTCCCCCTCAGAAACCACGTTCCAAGATACCCAAACATGGAAATGTTTGCACACACATGTGATTATGCGCAGAGGTCCACCCTACCAGCCAACCTCAGATGTCCACTCAAGCACACATGAATGCACATACATTTGCACACATCCAGAGATAAACTCCTAAAAATCATCAAAAATCCAAAAAATCCAAACATGGAAATGTTTGCACACACATGTGGTTATGCGCAGAAGTCCACCCTACCAGCCAACCTCAGATGTCCACTCAAGCACACATGAATGCACATACATTTGCACACATCCAGAGATAAACTCCCCGAACAGAAACCAAATTCCAAGATACCCAAACATGGAAATGTTTGCACACACATGTGATTATGCGCAGAAGTCCACCCTACCAGCCAACCTCAGATGTCCACTCAAGCACACATGAATGCACATACATTTGCACACATCCAGAGATAAACTCCCCCTCAGAAACCACATTCCAAGAAATCCAAACATGGAAATGTTTGCACACACATGTGATTATGCGCAGAAGTCCACCCTACCAGCCAACCTCAGATGTCCACTCAAGCACACATGAATGCACATACATTTGCACACATCCAGAGATAAACTCCCCGAACAGAAACCAAATTCAAAGATACCCAAACATGGAAATGTTTGCACACACATGTGATTATGCGCAGAAGTCCACCCTACCAGCCAACCTCAGATGTCCACTCAAGCACACATGAATGCACATACATTTGCACACATCCAGACATAAACTCCCCGAACAGAAACCAAATTCCAAGATACCCAAACATGGAAATGTTTGCACACACATGTGATTATGCGCAGAGGTCCACCCTACCAGCCAACCTCAGATCTCCACGCAAGCACACATGAATGCACATACATTTGCACACATCCAGAGATAAACTCCCCCTCAGAAACCACATTCCAAGAAATCCAAACATGGAAATGTTTGCACACACATGTGATTATGCGCAGAAGTCCACCCTACCAGCCAACCTCAGATGTCCACTCAAGCACACATGAATGCACATACATTTGCACACATCCAGAGATAAACTCCCGAACAAAACCAAATTCAAAGAAATCCAAACATGGAAATGTTTGCACACACATGTGATTATGCGCAGAAGTCCACCCTACCAGCCAACCTCAGATCTCCACTCAAGCACACATGAATGCACATACATTTGCACACATCCAGAGATAAACTCCCCGAACAGAAACCAAATTCCAAGAAATCCAAACATGGAAATGTTTGCACACACATGTGATTATGCGCAGAAGTCCACCCTACCAGCCAACCTCAGATCTCCACTCAAGCACACATGAATGCACATACATTTGCACACATCCAGAGATAAACTCCTAAAAATCAACAAAAATGCAAAAAATCCAAACATGGAAATGTTTGCACACACATGTGACGATGCACAGAGGTCCACCCTACCAGCCAACCTCAGATCTCCAACCTCAGATCCTCTTGGTGGCGCTGTCACTTGGTGTTCGCTCGCTCTGCGGTATAGTATCACTACCTGTTCCTGCTCAAACACAGTGGTGTTTCTGAGTAGCTTTTCTGCTTAGCAATTTAATTTAAATCTTTTGATACATCCCTTTTTCATAGTATAATCTTAACGTGCTTCATCCGAATCACCCTTTCTGTGTGCTCACTGCCTAATTTATAGCCAAAGTATTCACTCACTCTCTCTGTACTGTTTCGCTAGCTTAGCTTAGCTCGTAGCCGACTCGTTAGCACCATGGCTACTTCACCTGTCCCTCCTGCACTTTCCTGCTCATTGTGTCAGATGTTTAGTTACTCCTCGGCCTCCTTTAGCAGTAATGATACCTGTAACAAATGTAGCATATTTGCAGCTCTGGAGGTCAGGATTACTGAATTGGAGACTCGGCTTCGCACCCTTCATTCACTCGTAGCCAGCCAGGCCTATGGGTTCTAAGTTCATCTGGTAGATGCCCTCAACCCAGCCAGGGTTCGGAACCCTCGCCATTATCTTTACCAACAATCCTCTGACACAAGGAATGATACAACAACTAGCGATGACCAGTATTCCCAAAAATACAGTCAAAGAAAACATCACTCCCATAGCCACACCTTTCCATTGTCCAAACACAGATGTCATCCAGGACGCCAGCAGATTTTCGATACCTGAGTGCTCATGCATGGTTTTAGACAATTCGATTTTGCTCTCCCGTCAGTGAACTCGGACCCAATTGTTCTGCGAACCCCATCATGGCGTCCCTGGTTTGGTTAGAGAGTCTCAGCAGGTTGTAATGAACATAATGCGGCCAACATTTTTATTAGGCGTTACCCAAAGAAATATACTCTCCAATCCTACAGCTACCTGACTTACCAGCTTGTACTCATTAGGAACTCCCCTGGGCACTCCTATGGAGTCTATCCAGGTCGGCGAGTTCAAACGAGGATCATATGCATGGGTACCCTGGGTCCCTCTTTTGGCCAAAATGTATCTCTTACGTATGGCAACTAAAGTTCGCGTGTTATGTTGTGGAATAGCCTTTACCTGGTTTCCAATAAGCATGAGCGGAGGTCCCAATCGCACCATCGCACATGTCCCTACGCTTCCCATAGGAACACGAGTATTTTCCCCACAGTGATAATAGAGCCCACTTCTTGCCCATGTTCCAATTACCGTGCTAGGGTCGCTTACATTGTTGGTGGTTCGTCCTGTGAGTGTGACAGCACACCTAGTTGGGTCGATCTCTCCCACCTTGTACTTTTCATTATCTGTAGAAAACTTGAGACATGTAATTATCTTATTTTAGCATAAATGGTCCCACTGCTGTCTGCTTTGAAATGGGAGGGAAACTTCTGGACAACAAAATACAGTTGCCAGTAGTCACTGCACTTCTAGTTAACTGTAACATACAATCATAGCCCCACTCATCCTCTAATGCAATGGTGCGGGCTCTGTAAACAACCGTGACCTAGCTGAAGCACAGGCAACACAGTCAGATACATGTTATTCTCTAGCATTTTGAGCCACCCAATCAAGCCAGAGGTTACTGTCCTTGAAACCCGTGGCGCGCTTTATCAACTCCTTAGGCTTCAGTCTAAAGTAATCTGTTGTCAGAAGTACTCTCCCTTTTGGTTCCTGTTCCTTTTGAGCTACTGTTCCCGAAGTTACCATCTGATCAGTCAGAATGGTGATTAAGCTTTCTGCGAGCGGCTTAGACTTTGCATCAACTAAATTTACCCTAAGCATATCATGGGGTGATTACAGACCCGTAGATCATACGCTCTCCAGCTACTACTAGCTCCTGTACACTTAATGACGTCACACAAATCAAATGTGAATGAGCTGGTAGACCCTTTACCATAATTCAACTCTATGCCCTTATTCATGCTGAGACACTCATCACCTTTACCTGACCCCTCGCGCTTTTGTCTTTTTTACCGATCCTGTTTTAGCAACTACAGTCTCAGGAAGTGCTGGGCTGGACTGGCCTCCGTGTTCAGACAAGTGGTCCGGAGCGCCCTGCAAAATATAGACAATAAACAACACAGCCATAGTTAATATCATTGCATACAATAAACATGTAGTTGTAAGGAACATTCTAATCAGTTTTCTCATTACGTGTCTCTGATTCGTGTGTTTGCATCATGTTATATAAACTTTGTATACTTTGTAGTGCATTATGCTAAACAAACAAAACCTTTCAATTCCCCAACCCTATCTGTCTCCTCAACGGGTCGTATGTTTTCAATGTTTCCTTATTATTTTGTCATAAAAATAAAACAAACAAATAACTTAAGCTGTGTGACGGCACCTTGCGTTTACGCCAGGCTGTGAGCTGCCCTAAATCTACTTGCTACACCCCCTTTTCTCACCTAGTTTAATTTTTTCAATCCTAGTTTAAACTATTCCTGACTTCCCTCAGTGCACACTGTAAAGTGTAAAAGATACAATTAGCTTTCTCCTGGTAAAAGGTCCTACATTATTTTCTCAACCTTTGGAAACATCCTCTATCGAGTTAACCCATTTCATTTTTCAAACTTAGGCCTGATTTCTTCGCCCCCTTTAACGGGTAGCTCATATCCGGTCTGAACACTGTGTTTGGGCAATTTACGAATTGTTGCAGGATTTCTATGTTATGTAAAGTTCCTCTCATCCCTTTTATGCTTCCATTATAACCTGTGTCTAACAAGCTTTTGATCTTCTTTGTAATATAAACAACTAGGTGTATTTGTGCTCTGTTTTTCTCCTTTCTCTGGTTGGTTCCGTTCGGTCTGGGGCTTCCAGGATTCTCGCCCCCCTATGGTCGCTGTGGTCCTGAAATCTTCTCCTGTAAAGGATAGAAAACAAAAAGCCTCTCTCTGCTACACCTCACTAATCTACTGTGTTCATCTAAGGTTCCTTTAATCATTCAAAGTTATTTCACCATATCATGATCTGGGCTCTGTCCTTTATATTAACTTTACTTAATCTCCATGCCCTTCATGTATGTGAGCAATGCTTTTAGTTTTATTAAACACGCCCCAGGTAAAATATACACCATCCCCATGTCAGCCTAAATCTCTGCTAGAAAGCACGCTTCAAACTTTCTATCAGGATTTACGCCTCTTTTTGCTTCAGGCATATACATAACATGCAAAAATTACTGTTAATGCCAGTTAGACAAGTTTCCATTATCTACAACATTTTGTTTCACCCGTCTCAGCCTCACATGTTTCCTGTTCACTTATTGCATACTTATCTTTAACACCGTCTGCCTCACTAGTTGCTAAGCAGAAACAAAGCACCATATGTTCCACCTTTGCCCTATAAACTAAATCTATGTCATGTTTGTGTCTGTAAGCATGTTTTGCATTCATTCATTACACTCCACGCCATCCCTGCAAGTTAAGAGCTATACAGTTAAAAGCTACAGGCCTTTGGCCTCGCCTATTTTAAATAAAGCAAGGGAGTTTCATTTTACTTTAAAAATAACTCTATTTAAAAATGACAATTTCTGCCTCAGTTTTACCATATCTAAATTATCAACAACCCCAAAAGTCATAAAATGATCCTAGAACCCATTTCAAATTACCCCTTAAATACCCCCTTTTTATTTGGACACACCAAATGTGTCCAAATAAATAAAAACTCAAAAAACTCAAAATGCATCACCCGGGCTTAAGAAATTAAAGGAAAACGGTTAGTCATATCATCTCTCCAAACACCTCAGCAATCCTCCTCTCCGGTAGATCTGCTCCAGCCCTGTAAACCTGTGTTTAAGGAATAAAATCAATTTAATCATCATGTCAAATCTTCTCAAACTCCTTGCTCCATGCAAAAGTCTGGATCCTTGGAATTTCCTGGAAACAACACCTATACTTTACATCTCATACTCAGTTTTTCCCCACTTATGATCCAACCTGTGTTACAACAAAGACTAAACTTAAAACAGAACAGTTATCAATCATGTGTTTCTTCAGTTAATGGTAACATGAGTTATATCAAAAAATGTTTCCCTTTTAGCATTTAGCATTTTATAATGTAATAACATAATCCAACCCCAGTAAATAAAACAAAATTCCTCCAAGCAAACATCAGCATCCCCAGAATTAAGTCTTCCACTCCTCCTGTTTGTCAGCATTTTATTCATCCCCACCTTGGTCCAGTCACACACTCACTCACATGCATTAACATCAGGTCTTGCTGATAGTGTGGACTCCCTCGGAAATAATCAGAGTCTTCACTCTCAGCAACATGAGCTCATTCATTTGTTTTATTTTGTTTTCTCTTTTTTAGAAAATAGTTCTTTATGGTTTTGTCTGGATTGGCTCGCGGCAATCTTTTAGACAGGGACTTTCAATCTGATCAGGTCCCCACAGGTAGCCTTTCCTCCACCCATTGAAATCTGGAAAAGTCACCTCATATTTGTTTATCCGGAAATTTGTCAGCGCTGTCAGTTCACTTTCTTCCAGGCCTGCTTAGAGCAAAAATGAGAAAAAAGAGAGCTGATTATTAGCTCATCAAAGTACAAAACAAAATCACCTGACAGGTTTTTTTCTAAGTGCACTGTTACAAAAACTATGGGCCCTTTTAGACATGTCCATGTTTATCAAAACTCCCTCTATTAAAATGAAAAACAACAGCCCCCAAAAATCTTAAACAATCTTAAATTTCACCCATTCAACGCACTGAAAACCTCGTCAAAGCTGCACCGTTTTACACACAACCATGTCTCCTTTGACACTTCACCATACTTAGATTCAGCCTAAAATATAAACACGTTATAACAATGTGTCAACACTAAATTATAAATTTCTTGTCTAAATCTACACCTCTGAACTGTCTACTTTGCTTCCTTTCCTCAAGGCCTCAATCACACACACAGGAAGCGTGGGGAGACGTACACTGGAAACCATCAGTTGTAAATCCCCACCCAAAAATACACTTCAGATTGCTTTTATAACATCAGGGTATTATGACGCCCCCTCTTGCGTTTACAACCACATTATTTGCATCTTAAGAACATTGTTTGCCCCTTGTACAGACAATGATCTATTCTAAGAGATAAATGCAGACACAGAAGTTCCCCTTTCTGGCATCCATCCAAATATGGTGATGATCTCAGGCCTTTGAGGTCCCCATGGACTTGTCCTCCTTGTGTCACCTGTTGCTAGGCAAACTCAAATGCAACAAGAAGCTGAATACATTCAGGCCTTTGCTCAGCTACTATTTTACTGTAACAATATACTCAGCATATAAGCTTTTAAGATTATAGATTTAACTCAACGATTTAAGTGGTTGTAACTGCACCTGTAATAAACATGTTAATCTTTGATTATGATAACCCCTGTAATACAAATTATAACATAATGCCAGCAACTTCAATAAATGCTTGGATGAAATGATAATTAATGCAATGATAAAGATGATGGTTATGTAAAATAATCCCTGTAATTCCACAATTCCCTCTCTTGATGTCTCGGGAAGAGACGTCACTCCACCATTTTCTTGTGTCACTCTTCAACCCACTCTGTCACCTCTGGATCCATTAATGGCATCATGGGCCCCGAAACCACCATTCCCAGGTCCACTGCCTTCGCTCTGACCCTCTCTAGCCGTCCCCTGACTCAGCAAATCAGACAATAACCTCATGTCATCTAGGTGGTCCAGTAATAAAACGCCAGCTCCCACTTGAAAACACTTCATGCTTAAGTGGTCTCTGCTCCTTTCCTGGGTCCCTCTCTAGTGGAAATCTAGTGGAATGGACCCTCGTCATCAATCACTAAGTAAACTGAATTTGCGCAGGTCTCAAATAAGAAGCAGAAGACACTTGGGCCCTCGCTCAGGCCTGCTACTAGATTTATGTGTATTGTAAGCATGCATGTAATTAACCTGCTATGTTCTCATCTTCCCTCAACATGTATCACCTGGACACTCTCACCAGTGAAGCTTAAAACCCTCTTGGATAGAACATCAACTCTAAACAAGCACAGATATGCAATGTGTATAAAATGAACTAAACCTGTGAATAGAATGAATGTGATGACAAACATATTCAATGCAATATGAACCCTGTAAACAATATTACTGATAAACAATGCTGTAAAACATCTTCTTAATGCAATCATAATAATGCAGATTATATAGTAGGAATAAAAGAATTTCTGAATCCCCACAATGACTTAATAATTGATCAACAAATTGATTTACTCTGCCTTACAGAAACCTGGTTGCAGCAGGATGATTATGTTAGTTTAAATGAATCAACACCCCCGAGTCATTCTAACTACCAGAAACCTCGAAGCACAGGCCGAGGGGGCGGTGTGGCAGCAATTTTTCACACCAGCCTATTAATTAACGAAAGACCAAGACAGACTTTTAATTCATTTGAAAGCCTGATGCTTAGCCTCGTCCACCCCAGCTGTAAAACTCAGAAACCAGTCTTACTTGTTATCATATATCGTCCACCTGGGCCTTACACAGAGTTTCTCTCTGATTTCTCAGACTTTTATCTGATTTAGTGCTCAGCTCAGATAAAATAATTATTGTGGGTGATTTTAACATCCATGTAGATGCTAAAAATGACAGCCTCAACATCGCATTTAATCTGTTATTAGACTCAATTGGCTTCTCTCAAAATGTAAAAGAACCCACCCACCACTTTAATCACACTCTAGATCTTGTTTTAACATATGGCATAGAAACTGAACATTTAACAGTGTTTCCTGAAAACCCTCTGCTGTCTGATCATTTCCTGATAACATTTACATTTACAATAATTGATTACACAGCAATGGAGAGTAGACTTTATCAAAGTAGATGTCTTTCTGAAAGTGCTGTAACTAAGTTTAAGAATATAATCCACCCACTGTTATCTTCTTCAATGCCCTGTACCAACATAGAGCAGAGCAGCTATCTGAACGCTACTCCAACAGAGGTTGATTATCTTGTTAATAATTTTACCTTCTCACTACACGACTCTGGATACTGTAGCTCCTGTGAAAACTAAGGCCTCAAATCCAAAGTCCCTGACTCCGTGGTATAATTCTCAAACACGTAGCCTAAAGCAGATAACCCGTAAGCTGGAGAGGAAATGGCGTGTCACAAATTTAGAGGATCATCATTTAGCCTGGAGAAATAGTTTGCTGCTTTATAAGAAAGCCCTCCGCAAAGCCAGAACATCTTACTATTCGTCACTGATTGAAGAAAATAAGAACAACCCCAGGTTTCTCTTCAGCACTGTAGCCAGGCTGACAAACAGTCAGAGCTCTACTGAGCCAACCATCCCTTTAACGTTAACTAGTAATGACTTCATGAACTTCTTCACAAATAAAATTTTTATCATTAGAGAAAAAATTACCAATAATCATCCCACAGATGTAATATTATCTACAGCTACTTTTAGTACCATTGATGTTAAGTTAGACTCTTTTTCTCCAATTGATCTTTCTGAGTTAACTTCAATAATTAATTCCTCCAAACCATCAACGTGTCTTTTAGACCCCATTCCTACAAAACTGCTCAAAGAAGTCCTGCCATTAATTAATTCTTTGATCTTAAATATGATCAACCTATCTCTAATAATCGGCTATGTACCACAGGCCTTCAAGCTGGCTGTAGTTAAACCTTTACTTAAAAAGCCATCTCTAGACCCAGCTGTCTTAGCTAATTATAGGCCAATCTCCAACCTTCCTTTCATATCAAACATCCTTGAAAGAGTAGTTGTCAAACAGCTAACAGATCATCTGCAGAGGAATGGCTTATTTGAAGCGTTTCAGTCAGGTTTCAGAGCTCATCACAGCACAGAAACAGCTTTAGTGAAGGTTACAAATGATCTTCTTATGGCCTCTGACAGTGGACTCATCTCTGTGCTTGTCCTGCTAGACCTCAGTGCTGCGTTCGATACTGCTGACCATAATATCCTATTAGAGCGATTAGAACATGCTGTAGGTATTACAGGTACTGTACTGCAGTGGTTTGTATCATATCTATCTAATAGACTCCAATTTGTTCAAGTAAATGGAGAGTCCTCTTCACACACTAAGGTCAATTATGGAGTTCCACAGGGTTCAGTGCTAGGACCAATTCTATTTACATTACACATGCTTCCCTTAGGCAGCATCATTAGAAGACATAGCATAAATTTTCACTGCTATGCAGATGACACGCAGCTCTATCTGTCCATGAAGCCAGGTAACACACACCAATTAGTTAAACTGCAGGAATGTCTTAAAGACATAAAGACCTGGATGGCCGCTAACTTTCTGCTTCTTAATTCAGATAAAACTGAGGTTATTGTACTCGGCCCTGAAAATCTTAGAAATATGGTATCTAAGCAGATTCTTACTCTGGATGGCATTACCTTGGCCTCCAGTAATGCTGTGAGGAACCTTGGAGTCATTTTTGACCAGAACATGTCCTTCAATGCACATATTAAACAAATATGTAAGACTGCTTTCTTCCATTTGTGCAACATCTCTAAAATTAGAAATATCCTGTCTCAGAGTGACGCTGAAAAACTAGTTCATGCATTTATTACTTCCAGGCTGGACTACTGTAATTCTTTATTATCAGGATGTCCTAAAAACTCGCTGAAAAGCCTTCAGCTGATCCAAAATGCTGCAGCAAGAGTCCTGACAGGGACTAGAAAGAGAGAGCATATTTCTCCTGTTTTGGCTTCCCTTCATTGGCTTCCTGTTAAATCCAGAATTGAATTCAAAATCCTGCTCCTCACATACAAGGTCTTAAATAATCAGGCCCCATCTTATCTTAATGACCTTGTAGTACCATATCACCCTATTAGAGCACTTCGCTCTCGCTCTGCAGGCCTACTTGCTGTTCCTAGAGTATTTAAAAGTAGAATGGGAGGCAGAGCCTTCAGTTTTCAGGCCCCTCTTCTGTGGAACCAGCTTCCAGTTTGGATTCGGGAGACAGACACTATCTCTACTTTCAAGATTAGGCTTCAAACTTTCCTTTTGCTAAAGCATATAGTTAGGGCTGGACCAGGTGACCCTGAATCTTCCCTTAGTTATGCTGCAATAGACGTAGGCTGCCGGGGATTCCCATGATGCATTGAGTTTTTCCCTTCCAGTCACCTTACACACCACAAATGAAGTTTGGAATTTGTTTCAATGGGACCAAAGATGGAGCCAACACACCACAAATGAAGTCTGTTTCTATGGCGCCAAAGAAGAATTGGCCTAAATTTGCACTAAAATATTAATATTTAAAAAACTATAAAGTCATGAACACCAAAGTCATACCATACTAGTCCAGCTCCAGCCGCACAAAATGATCTAACAAATGTAACAATTGTGTCAAAACTGTGCGGCAGAAGAGAAGTGCGGAAAATTTTCACTAAAATATTAATATTTAAAAACTATAAAATTCATAAACACCAAAAGTCATAGCACACCATTCCAGATCCAGTCGCACAAAATGAGGTAACATATATGAGCTTGTCTCAAAACTGCAGGCGAGTTTGGCTGCAAAATTTCAGGTGAAACTGGAGAATAATAATAACTAGAAAAATTTGCATTTCCTCTTGAAAATGCTGTGTGGATGTATAGCGCTGAAGTTGCCTGCTGAAAAGCTGAAAAAGTTGAAAACTTGCAAAAGTTATAGGGCAGTGAAGAAACTGAAAATTTTGCTGAAAACAGGTGAAGAAGCAGAAAATTTTTGCTGAAAAGTGATGAAAAGCCAAAAATTCTACTGAAAGGGGTAAAGATGGAGAAATTTTTGCTGAAAAGTGGTGGGAAAAAAACTTTGCCCTGAGCAGGTTCAAACCTGGCCCTCCTGGTATCAAAGCGGCCACTCAGCTCACTGAGCCAAACTCATTCTGACAAAGAAAAGATGGAGACTGACAATTTCTGCTGAAATGAGCAGAAGCTGCTGAGGTGTGCTGATAAGAGGTGAAAAGGCTGAAAATTTTGCAGAAAAGGGTGAATCAGCAGAATTTCTGCTGAAAAAAGAGGTAAAGAAGCAAAACTGCGCTAAAAGAGATGAATCAGCAGAATTTCTGCTCAAAGAGGTTTTCTGAAAAAGCTGATATTTGTGCTGATAAGAGGTGAAAAGGCTGAAAATTTTGCAGAAGAGGTGAATAAGCAGAATTTGGCCTTTAAAGAGGTGAAAATTTGGCTGAAAAGTTCAATCAGCAGAATTTCTGCTGAAGCAGGTGAAGAAGAGGTGTTGGGCTGTTGAGAAGAGTTAAATAAGTTGAACTGATGTTTTGGGTACAAATACTATGATTCGACAATAATACTGCATTTTAGCACAACTCCTGAGATTTGATTGAAATACTATGATTTAGAAGAAATATTATGACTTTGTACAAATACAATGTTTTGGCACAAATACTATGATTCTATGATTTAGTTCGAGATGCTATGATTTGAAACAAACACTATGATTTGGCAGAAATACTATTATTTAGTAGAAATACTATGATTTACCAAAAGTACAATGTTTCTGCAAAAATACTATGATTTTGCAGAAATACTATGAAGCTTAATAGTAATACTATAACATCACAGATATATGATGATTTTGCAGACATAGTATGTTTTGCACAAATACTACGATTTCGGCTCAAAAACTATGAAATTGCAGTAATACTATGATTTTGAAGGAATACTATGATTTGGTAGAAATGCTACGTTTTAACATAACTAATATCTTTTGACAGAAATTTCTGCTAAAGGTACTATTTCTGCTTTTAGGAGAAATACTGTAATTTGGCATAAATACTATGATTCGGGAAAAATACTATGATTTGGCAGATATACTATAATCAGCACATATACTATAACATGACAGAAATTCCTCCACTTAGTAGTAATACTATAACATAACACAAATGTTATGATTTGACACAAAAACCATGATTTAGCAGAAATACTATGATTGAGCAGAAGTACTAAGATGTAGTAAAGTACTTTGATTTAACAGAAATACAATTATGGAGGTAATACTTTAAAATGGGAGAAATATTGATACACACACACATACACAGAGCCTAAAGGGAACAGTATTTGTGCCATGGAGTGTTAACAAGAATCTGAGGTCCATATTAGAAAAGCTACTAAAATCATAAAAGTTTGCAGAATTGTAATAAATGATCAATATGAATTACTGGTCTGTGATAGTGTTTTAATTTGTAGGAAAAAAATGTTGACCAAGGTTGAATTGAACCCGCGATCTTTGGGCTGCCGTCCGGTGTGTCATTACCAACTGCGCCACTGGGAAAAGAGGCGGCTGAAAAACAGGGAGATGAGCTGTCAGGTTTAGATCGCGGTGAGGCGTAAAACACCGATTTTTAGAGTTACAAAGCGTCGTGTAACTCAAACACTAGGTGGAATAGAAGCATCATTCTTGTACTGGGTGAATCAGCGGACTTTGGTGTGCTTTGACTGCGATTTTTATTGCTCTTTGTACCTCCGGCAGCGGAGATATGACGAGAGAAAAGCGGCTTCATTTTCAGAGTTTGAAAAGTGAGAGGAGGACAGATTCCACCCTCAAACAAAGCGTAATTCATTGCTCAACAGTAAGATGACTGTAAAACTGCTCCAACCGTGAGTGTCAGCAGTGTCTGAAGATGAATTAGCACAAGCCTCTCGTCTTAACTTTGCTTTGTTAAAATTATTTATGATTTGGCAGAAACACTGGGACTTGGTAGAAATACTATGATTTACATGAAATACTTTGACTTAGCAGAAATCCTATAATCTAGCAAAAAGCACTACAGCATAGCAGAAGTTCTATCATTGAGCAGAATTACTAGGATTTAGTACAAACACTATGATTTGGCTCAAAAACCTTTATTTTGCAGTTATATTGTGATTTGGCAGAAATACTATGAGCAGTAATAATATAACATAGCATAGATACTGTTATTTTGTGGAAATACTATGCTTTGGCACAAATACCATGATTTGGCAAAAATACTATGATTTAGCAGAAATACTATGATTGAGCAGAAGTACTAAGATGTAGTAGAAGTACTTTGATTTAACAGAAATACAATTATGGAGGAGTAATACTTTAAAATGGGAGAAATATTGATACACATACACATACACAGAGCCTAAAGGGAACAGTGGCTGTTAAGAGTCTGGGCTTGGTATATCTAGGTCAGTTAAATTAGCTGCACCTGCTGTAATCAGCCCTTACACACACAGACACAGAGAGAGGTATAAGTTTTCTGCAGTGTATTTCTCACATTCACGATTCCCCTCAAACCTCCTGGTCTCAAGGCAGCTACTCATCTCACTGAGCCAAACTCATTCTCACAAAGAAGAGGTAGATAAACTGACAATTGTGCTGAAATTATCAGAAGCTGCTGAGAACTGTGCTGATAAGAGGCAAAAAGGATGAAAATTTTGCAGAAAAGAGGTGAATCAGCAGAATTTCTGCAGAAAAGAGGCAAAAAGCAGAATGTTGTGCTGAAAAAGTGAATCAGCAGAGTTTCTGCTGAAAAGAGTTTTCTGAAAACCGCCAAAAAGCTGGAATTTGTGCTGAAAAGGGGTGAAAAAATGAAAATTTTGCTGAAAAGGGTGGAGAAGCTAAAGTATACCAAATCAAAGTATTTGTGCCAAAACATGGTATTTCTGCCATATTGTGGTATTTGTGCCACAAAAGTTACTACATTACAACATTCATCATTAAAGATGAAAGAAACTGGCAACAAATTCCTCCACTACAAACCAGTCTGATACCACTTCTTTGCAGTGTTCACGTTTACTAAGGCACTACCAAAAGGCGCCACAAGAGGGCACTCCAACATAAGAGATGACCTATGTACACTGATGCACTTAGTAACAGTCAGACTCCTACTTAGCCACTACGTAATACAGCGATATTACAGTGTACAAATTCACATAAATTTGCAGGGGAACAAACAAAGCAGGAACAAGCCCAAAACAATCAAATAACTGTGCTGCCATAGCTATCGCTAACTAGCTTTTTTATACGCTAAAGGTAACTAAAACCAATACATACAAGTAGCAGGGTAAACATCTTAAGCATGGAACATTAACTCACGTTTATGTGACACACACCATCTAACAAATACAGGATGGGCTATTTGCTCCCTTCCCAGCAGCTCTCTCCTCAATCGTTAGCCCAGGAGCGAAGGAAGACCATCTAGCTCAAGTCCCATGAATCCCTCACTGCTCAGAGGCTGCTGGGTAATGTAGCTCACACTAACACAGGTTTTCTACAAGCACAAATACTATAACATAGCAGAAATACTGTGATTTTGTTGAAATACTATGCTTTAGGACAAATACTATGATTTGGCAGAAATACTATGTTTTAGGACATATACTATGATTTGGCTCAAATACTATGATATAGCAGCAATACTATGTTTTGGTACAAATGCTGCGCTTAGGCACAAATATTATGATTTGGCAGACACTATGATTTAGCAGAGATAATATCATTTGGCAGAAATACTAAACTTTGGCACAAATACAATAATTGAGTACCTTAAGATGAGAGAAATACTATGATTTTGCAGAAATACAATGTTTTGCAGAAACACTGTAATGTCACTCAAATACTATGAAATAACAGTCATACTATGACAAAGCAGAAATACTATGACTTAGAAGTAATACTATAACACAAAGAGTTCCATAAAATACTATGAAATTGCAGTAATTCTACGATTTGGCAGAAATACTGTACTTGTTACAAATACAATGCTTTGGTACAAATACTATATTTTGATTTGAATACTATGATTTGTACAGTAGTATGATTCAGTACAAATACTACGAATGGGCAGAAATACTGTGGCGTAGTAGTAATACTATAACATAACAGATATACTATGATTTTGCAGACAGTCTATGTTTTTTGCACAACTAGCACAATATGGCAGAAATACTATGATTTGGCACAAGTACTATGATTTAGTACAAATACTCTTATTAGCACAAATACTATGTTTCAGTACAAATACTACGATTTGGCAATAATACTGGGTTTTAGCACAACTACTGAGATTTGGGTGAAATACTATGATTTAGAAGAAATACTATGACTTTGTACAAATGCAGTGTTTTGGTTCAAATAATATGATTTGCAAAAAATACTATGATTTGGTACAAGTACCATGATTTAGTACAAATACTACAATTTCGCTCAAATACCATGAAATTGCAGTGATACTATGATTTTGAAGGAATACTATGATTTGGTAGAAATACTATGCCTTAGTAGTAATACTATAACATAACAGATATACTATGATTTTGCAGAAATTCTATGTTTTTGCACAAATACTACAACAACTACTACTACAAATACTACAAGAAATACTATGTTTGGGGAGTAATACTATTATTTGCTATAAATACTATTATTTGGCACATATACTATAATCAGCAGATATACTATAACATAACAGAAATTCTACGACTTAGTAGTAACACTAATATAACAGAAATTTTAACTGGGCACAAATAACATGATTTGGCACAAATACCATGATTTGGCAAAAAGATACCATGATTTGGCACAAATACGATGATATTGCAGAAATACTATGATTGGGTACAAATACTATGATTTGGCATAAGTACTATGAATAAGTACAAATACTATGATTTGGCAGAAATACTATGTTTTAACATAAATAATATCTTTTCACAGAAATTTCTGCTAAAAGGTACTATTTCTGCTTTTTAGCAGAAATACTGTAATTTTGCATAAATACTATGATTTGGGATAAATACTATGATTTGGCAGATATACTATATTCAGCACATAAACTATAACATAACAGACATTCCTGCACTTAGTAGTAATCTCATAACATAAAATAAATATTATGGTTCTGCCCCAAAACCATGGTTTGGCACAAATACCATGATTTTCAAAAATACTATGATTTAGCAGAAATACTATGATTGAGCAGAAGTACTAAGATGTAGTAGAAAGTACTTTGATTTAGCACAAATACTATTATGGAGGGTAATACTTTAACATGGGAGAAATATTGATATACACACACACACACATAGAGCAAAGTGTACAGGGGCTGTTAAGAGTCTGGGCTTGGTATATCTAGGTCAGCTAAATTGGCTGCACCTGCTGTAATCAACACTTACACACACAGACACAGAGACAGCTATGAGGTTTTCTGCAGTGTATTTCTCACATTCAGGTTCCCCTCGAACAAATGGCCATAATTTCCTAACCGTGGGGCTAGAAGCAGCTCATTCTGACACCGATTTGTTCAGAAGAGATGGGGAAAACTTCAGGCCTTCATAATTCAGACATAAAATATAAATTATTGAAGATATATGACTTGTAATACACTGTAACTGAGTAGAGGCAAAACAAAACTGCCTTGACTTGCCCTCAAACAACGTTTTGTAACTCTAAATCTATATGGACATCAAAATCATTCTTTCACCGTGAAACAGCAGGCTTTGGTGAACAGTCATGGAAATTTTCAGGTCTCTGTTGAAATCAATCAAAAGATATGACGAGAGAAAAAAGTGCCTCATTTCCAGAGTTTGAAATCTGAAGAAATCTGGCGAGGAAAAATTTCCTACCCTCAAACAAGTGTAATTCATGGCCAAGCGGTAATAGGTGAGGAAAAAATTCTTGAATTGTGAGCATCAGGGATGTCTGAAGATATATTGGCACAAGCGTCATGTCTCAACTTTGTTTCGTTAAGGAGATATGACGATTTGAAAATACCTCTCATTAGAGAATTCCAGCGCTGATTTTGAAGAAACTCTCCATTGAGTTTCTATGGAGAGTTTGAGACTTTATGTTACTCTGAGGAGATTTGCAAAAAATCTATAAGTCCCACAACAATGATAGTGACATTTTCTGAAAGCCAGCAAAAATACCTACGTTTTGATGTATAATTTGTGGGGTTGAGTGGAAATTGAGCGAGTAGCAAAGTTGTTCAGACATGAAGAGAAAATTCAGAAAGGACGAGTGCACACTCTGAGTTAATTGCATAGCAACCATAACAACACATGTATTTTCTGAAAAATCACAATTTTGCAACTGAAAACTTAAAGAGGTATAAAATTAAAACGGTGAAGATCTGAAAAAGCTGAATCAGACAGGAATAGCCCAATAATCTGAGAACATTTTAAAGTTTGAATGGAGTTTCTAGGTGAAAGTATGACAAAGTAGTTAAGTTTCAAAAATAAGCAAGTTTTAGCAGAATTGTGGAAGTTTTCCATTCATTTCAATG